>NC_143074.1:23581250-23946875 GCF_052426305.1 Pelodiscus sinensis | reverse complement strand
TCTTGGCCTGGGGCTGGCAGCTGGATGGGAAGGGGGCGCTGGGGGGTTGTCTGGGCTTTCCCAGCCCCCCCAGCACTCCAGGGAAGACTGGGACCTTCTGATACGCTGGAGCTGGGAAGCCAGAGGGCCATGGTGCCCGACAACCTCGTGCTCCGGGACAGGGGAAGGGCACTAGCCTTGGTCTGGGGCCCACCAGCAGCCACAATGCAGGGGTTGGGGGTGCGGGGCGGGGGCCAGCAGCCACAACGGGGCCGAGGTGGGCTCTGGTGGGCACAGACGAAGGGTTTGGGGAGGAAGGGGCTGCGCTGGGGACTTGCCTCCCCAAGCCAGCCATTCGCCCACTGCCAATGCCCCTCAGACGTGTTCCTCCCACTCGGAATGAAGACCCAGGGGCAGGTTCCCGGGGATCTGTGGAGAAGACGAGGACTTTGCCTCCAGATTCTTTAGCCTCCAGGGGGGCGGGAACCTTTTCTGGGTCGGGGGCCGCACACAAGTGAGAAGCACAGAAAACCCCCCACCTCATGCACGTGGCGCGAGAAGCAGAAAGATGCTCCCCACATGCCCCTCGCACACCAGAGCCTGGAGTGGGACCCAAACTAGTAGATTGTGTGCTCCAGCCCCTCAGGGGATGGTGGGGCGCCTTGACCACAAGCGTGGGCTCCCCAATGCTGGGAGGGGGAGCCCCAAGCCTTGGGGGCTGGATCTAGGCAAGCAGGGGGAGGGGCCCATCGGCCCCTAGGCCTTAGGTTCCCCACCCCTGATCTACAGCATCTGGCACTTTTCACACCCAAGGAATTTGCATAAAAGAAGTAAAAATAAACACTGAAGAGCGGGGGAGGGGAGAGACACTTCATCTGCCTATTTGCATGAGACTACCCAGCAGGTCTTTTACAGCCCAGCTGTTCCCTAATTGAGCCGGGGACTGAAGCCTGGGGAAGAGCTAGGTGGTTTGGACGTTTTCTTGCCCGCTCAGAGAGATCTTTATCATTCCGTTTCCCAGACAGAATAACAGGAAGTTTTCTTCCTTCCTGGCTTGTACTGTGTTACCCCCTATCTTGCCATGCTATAAACACCAGCAGCAATTCATGAAGAAATGTGACTGCCCAGCGTATCTGAAGCGAAATCCATTTCTCCAGTAAACCAATGCGCTCATCCTGACTAGCACGACCGCACTAATTGCTGCTTGCGGAGGAAGGGGAGGAGAAGTTCTCTGTGACTTTTGTCTCAGTCAGCTGGCTCTGCTTGGCAGCTGTCCGTCATCAGAGCCATTACAATGGATAACGCAGCTGCACTTTTCGCAGGGACCATGTGCAGATGCATTCTGTGATTTTGAGGGTAGATTTTTTTCCTTTAAGGTAGTAAAATCCAAAATACCATTCAAGCACACTCTGCTGCGTATTTGTTATTCAATTCCTAATGATTCCTTGAGTGGCTCTCGAACCAAGGTCTGCAGAACACCAGGGGCCTCCTACTCAGTTATGGCCAGGCGTCTCTCTGCCACGTTGCCTGCATAAAAGAGCTTTAAATTAGGCAGAAAGAACTCTCTGAGAATTCCTTCTGTGCAGGACCCGGAATCCTCCTCCATCCTTCCCCTGCACTGGCCCTGCTGCTGGCCCCCAGCAGAAGGGGCACGTCGCTGGAGTACACCGCGTGATTGCTGTTCTTCCCAGGCCATGGGGCCATGAGAAAAGGAGCATGAGGCAGAGCAGTCGGGAGGCGTCTCTGATTTACGCAAAGACTGGGCAGATACTTGCACACAGGGGAGCATACGGAGCATTCCTGGGTGGTGTGTGAGAGTGACTATGTCTTAGTGGTGAAGCACCTGTTAGGCCAGATCTACACTGGAGAAAGTTGACCTAAGATACATAATTAGCACACCTGGCTACATAATTAGCACACCTGGAGTCAATGGACCTTAGGTCGAATTTCCTTGGCATCCGCACTGTGGGAGGTCAACGGGAGAAATGCTCCCATCAACTTCCCTTGAGACCTGGTGGAATACCAGAGTCAAGAGGAGCACCATCAACAGTCGAGTTAGCGGTTCCTTACTAGGCCCGATAAATCGAACCCCAGGCGATCGATCTCTTCAGCGTCGATCTCCACGTAAGTGGAGACAAGCCCTAAGTTTCCCAGTACGAAATAGGTCCCACAGAAGAAAGGATATATAGGGTTGGACATGGAGATGAAGCACCAATCAGAAGTAGGTTGGTGACTTCATATAACGTGGTGTTAAGCATCGACAACTATAAGGCTATGTCTACATTGCGCTTTCTTGCTCAAGAACATATGCAAATGAGGCACAGCGATATTCATACTTTGCATACTTAATGAGCCATCATTTTTGCGCAAAACCCCCCTCTTGCACAAGAGCTGTTCTGCCGCTTATGTTCAGGTAGAACGGCTCTTGCGCAAGAGGGGGTTTTTGTGCAAGAAGGAGCCATGTAGATGGCTCCTTCTTGTGCAAAAGCCCCTTGTGCAAAAATGGCAGCTCATTAAATATTCAAACATTACCATATGTTCTTGTGCAAGAAAGTGCAATGTAGACGTAGCTTTAGTGTTTTTAGAATAGGAGACCGTATGAATTCCATTTCCAAAGAGCTGATTTCGTTAAAGGTGACCAAAGCAATTCACTTGTGCCCATTGATTTTGAAAGCTGAGAACAAATGAAAAATTTCAAATCAAAAGAAAATATTTTAAAATGGCAAAACCAAATTATTTCCATTTTGGGGGAAGTTTTAATTTCTCAACCAACTCTAGCTTTGTACATGAAAACATGCAAGTAACCGGCTTGGAGCCAGGACTCCTGGGGTGCAACGCAAGCCCTGCTGTCGACTCACAATCTCCTTCTTAGACAAGTAAGAGCAACTTTTTTTTGTTCCTCGCTTTTCTCCATCTTTAAAGGATGGGGGAGGGCCATACCTCCCAGGGCTGCTGTGAGGCTACGGTGCGAGGAAAACCCTTTGTGAGCGCAGATGAAAAGCACTCGCAGAACACACATCGTCTCTAGCACTTTTGTGCTCAAGAATGAAAAATGCTTATTTTTAAATGGAGGCCCCTTGGGGAGACATACAAAACCACAGGCAGACTCCATGGGCTTCTCCCCCAGCTGGGCCACGTCAGCGGCTCAGCCCACAGAGTATATGGAGAAATGGAGCCACAGCTGGAACCTGTAAGACTTGGAAGCAAATTATAAACTGTTCCTTTGCAATAAGCAGATGGTGGGGAAATGCTGCATGCAAAGAATGGTGACAAAGGGCATTTTCCCCTCCTCGCTAAACGAGGAAGCACAGAGTATAATTATTTACACCCAGCACAAGGCGTTAGTGCTCAAGGTGTAATAACCAGAGTGGTCGATACCTGCAGACTGACTGCCCCCCACCTCCGGTCGGAAGTTCCAGGGATATGCACACATGCAGGGCCGCATTATGTCTTTCGTGGGCCCTAGGCACTGTGCCAACTGTGCCTAATGGATAAGTCAGCCCTGCACGCATGCTCACACCCAACGGGGGACCAAAGTCCTCAGCCGCCAGCACGTTTGTGCGTGGGAAGTGAGTGGCTGCATCACCTAGTTGGCAGGAGTGGTTGGTGTAGGGGGAAAACTACCCGGGGGGGGCAGTCTACAGCTTGGCCAGGTGGAGAGATAATGGCCCAGTATGGAGGCATCAGACAGCCGGGAAAAGGAAGCCGGATGATTCCAAGTAGGGCGCTTTGAGGTGTCTATCTGGAGACTGACGGAAGCCAAGCCTGTTACATCTCTGACTAGTAATAGAGATGTAGCCGTGTTAGTCTAGTCTTGCTGAAACAAAAAACAGGACTATGCAACTTTAAAGACTAACGAGATGGTTTATGAGGTGATGAGCTTTCGTGGGCCAGACCCACTTCCTCAGATCAAATTGTGGAAGAGAATTGGTATGAGCATAGATACCAAAGGGATACAAACAAAAAAAAGTGAACACATATAAACTTGACAAATCAGATTTTAGAACAGAGGGGGGAGAGTGGGGAGGGGGGTTAGTGTCTATCAGATAATGATGCCACCCCAATATCATTATCTCATAGACACTAACCTCCCCCCCACACCCTCCCTCTGCTCTAAAATCTGATTTGTCAAGTTTATATATTCACTTTTTTTTGATTGTATCCCTTTAGTATATATGTTCGTGCCGATTCTTTTCCACAATTTGATCTGAGGAAGTGGGTCTGGCCCACGAAAGCTCATCACTTAATAAACCATCTTGTTAGTCTTTCAAGTGCTGCATAGTCCTGGCTTTTGTTACATCTCTGTGAAGCAGGCAGCTGTGCACAGCGGAGATCACCAATTTGTAGAGGATGCTGCAGTCCACGGGACATTTCGGGCATGATCTAAAACCCTCTGAAGTCAGGGGAAGATTTCCAGTTGGCTGCCAGGTGCTTTGGATCAGGACCATAGAGAAGGTTAAACAAACGCTCAGGAGTTTAGTTCCTTCCTGTTGTAGCAAACAGAGAGGCCCGTGCCAAGTAACAGGACTGATGCTACAAGTCGAGGGGAGGCGGTTATTAATAAACCCGTGGCGGACCATTAAACAGCAATGAGGGATGCACGTGTGTTTCTGGTTTGGCCATGTCTCTGAGCAGTAGAGGGAAAGATGCCATTTCATTTCTTTTCTTGCAGCGGTGAGCAGAGCACAGGACTGAGGTGTGAGAAGCAACGTGTGAAGGAGTAAAAATAAAGTGACAGTCCCACTGCTGGCAAACTTGGTGCGTGAAATCGTTTGCTGTCAGGATCTGCCAGGAGAAGAAAGATTTCAGCTACTGTTGGTCACGGTAAGAAGACAGACACTGAACTGCTGGGAGTTGGCTTGGCATTGGGAGGTACAGGGTCCCACTCTGGATGGAGAAATGGTTCTCAGCGAGGCAGGATCTTGAGCTAACGAGCCATGGATCGGATCTGGTTTAGCAGGAGTCTGGACCAAATGAGTCAATGGCATGATACAGATAAGCGGTTCCCAAACTGTGAGAAGCAGAGCTCTTGAGAGTTAACTGGTCACATGATGCTGACTCATCATCTTTCCCGCTGCTAAAATTCACACTAAAGGACGCTAAAAACCCACAGCCAAACATGCAAACAAACAAACAAAACCCCTCCCTACTCGGACGGTTTAAAGCAGGTGGTGTCTCATAAATGGAAGGCTTTAAGTCAGTGGTCCCCAACCTTTTGAGGTTGTCATGCGCCAGGGGGCGTGGCCGTTCGCCCGCCGGGCGTCAGGGGGTGGGGACACTTGCGCGCCCGGGGGCACCCCCCCATAGCCGCATGCCCAGGGCCGGGGGCCCCCCCATAGCCACGCGCCCGGGGCCGCCGCTCCCCCCCGCAAGCACCGCGCGCCCGGGGCCGACACTCCCCGCAAGCGCCGCGCCATGTGCCCGGGGCCAGGCCAGCCCCGAGCACCTGGCGGGCGCATGCAAATGCGCCCGCGGGCACCGTATTGGGGACCACGGCTTTAAGTATTGTCATTACACCAGACAGGAAGCTTCTGAAGTTCAGCCATCAGCATCTGAAAATAAGAGGTTATGTCTTCACTTGCTCCCTAGTTCAGACTAGGGATGCAAATGGAGCATACCGAAATTGCTAATGAAGTGCGGGATTGAACTATCCCGTGCTTAATTAGCATATTCGCGGCCGGCCTCCATTTTGGACTGGGGGTATTGCGAAATAAGTTGCCCCGTGTAGATGCGTTATTCCGAGAGAAAACCTTCATTGCACGAGGAATAACAGTTATTCCAAGAGAAGGGTTTTCTCATCACAACGTTTTCTTGCTGCGGTTAGCAGGACAACCGGGCCTTGCAAGGCCCAGGAATGCCCTGACAGGCTGTTAATGAAGGTGGATGTTGAGAAAAGGAGGAGCTGGAAGGAATGAGAGAGCTTCCAGCTGTACCCGTGTGGCACAGACGTCCTTATTTCTCTATAAAAGGGTGTCTCCGTACTCTGCATTCCAGTCCTGGTGCCAGGGTGTCCTTTGCTAGATACCCTGTACACCGCAGCTCAGCCAATCGGAACCAGCCGGTGTGTTACTGGGAGGGCTTGCATTTTCAATTCCCTTTTCCATGCATGTTTCAGGTATTGATTTTATTCCATGCTCAACATCATCTGCATTTTTTCCACAGCTACTAATCACCAGACACTCAGAGCTGAGGAGATCAGAATTTTCCACACCATCCAGTTCTGCTTTGAGAAGGGACAGATTTCTTTTAGCACTTCTGTCCCTTTTTCGATTTCGTCCCTAGACAGGCACCCTCTGGTCCTTTAGTCTCCACAACAAAGAACAGAATTTGGGAATCCCAAACTACTTGTGAGATCTCAAGCTCTTTGGGGCTTTTGCTCATGTCTCTTCACCCAGCACGTGATTTGGGAGTTTCCAGTCCCCCCCCCCCAACTTCCACCAGCACTAGCCTTAACCTCTCCATTCGCGTTATCTGTATCCAATCCCCTTGCACACTGGAAATGAGAGGATTGGGTCCTGGAGTTGATCTCTGCACAACATGACAAGTTTTTGCCCTCACCTTTAAGATCCTACCTAGTGGCGTTCCTGCCTATAGCGCTGATCTCGCAAGTCTCCTGTATCCCCTCTGCTCCATCGGGGATGCTGGCATTGGTGGCCCATTTATTGTGTCTTCCCACTCCCACCTTGTGACAGGATGCTCTGGCCCTGCACTGTAGATCAGCCTGTGGGCGGGGCCCAGCTGGCTGAGAGCGCCCCTCCCCCACAGCCTTGCTGGGCATGCTCCCTGCTGGGCAGCACTATAAAAGGCCCCGAGACAGCTCACTCCGGGCTGACCGCTGAAGGGGAAGGACCTGCAGGGCCAGTTCCAGAGCAGCCCACGCACCCTAAACCGACGCCGCAGCCGCTACAACCCAGCAGCAACCACCACAGCCCCGGCACCGGACACAGGGGAGCAGTACAGCAGCAGAGAGCTCCAAGGAGGTAGGGAACGGCCCAGGGTGGGGAATTGCAGCCCCCGAGTGCTCGGCAGGTTGAGGGGCAAAACCCCTGGCTGAGCAAGCAATGGACTGAGCCGTGCTAATAGGGCCCTGGGCTGGGACCCGGTGGAGTGGGAGGGCCCGGGTCCCCTATCCTCCGCCTATGCAGTGCCCCAGAGCCGAGGAAGGCCCAGAAGTCTATGGACTAGGCTGCAGGGCCATATTTTCCCCAAGAGGGGGTCTGATAAGAACTAGGACTCCATGCCGTATCTGCCCCAATAGGGGAGCACTGCCAGGGGTAGGCCCCAGGGCCGTAGTTACCCCAATAGGGGAGCACCTCAGAGACCGAGCCCCCGGGCAGTATTGACCCAAGGGGAGGGGGGTGTCTGAGACCAGACGCCGGTCACTGGGCCACGCAGACCCTGATAGGGGGATCCTAGGGGTATTTTAGCGGCGGGACCTCGTTCGAGGGGGCCACACCCCTCGACACACCCAGATGCCCTTTTTCCAATCTGTCCTCTGTGCATGAAAGGCCCTGTCTTTCCTGCTTCTTTGGTGCACCAACCTCTTCCCATACACATCCCCCTCAAGACTCTTACTCTCGCCGCTATTGTGCCCAAATGTCCCATGGCTACAAAAATCACAAGTCTGGTTTCCTGTGTGTATGGCGTGACGTAGCGGGGATTGTGTTCTCTCTGTTTGCTTTGTTGTGTTGTATATGATCCTTACAGTTCTGTGCTGTTCTGTAGTAACTCTGGGTGTGTGCCTCAGTTTCCCTGAGCCCTGCACCAATGCCTGGCTGGGGATGGGAATTTTGTGACTCTCACCGAGGGAGGCTGCCCAGTGGCTCAGGCTCAGGCTGTCTTGTAATCTGAGCCTCGGTGGGAGATGCAATCAGGTGACACCTTTTGCCCCCCCCCCCAAGCTGGACAAAGGACGTGGTGGGGCTCCCTGCAGGGCTGGGACAGGTTGCTTAGGATGCAGGGAGTCTAGTTGGCTTGGGGGGCAGGGAGAGGGTCCAAGACCCCCCCCCCCCCATCCACAAGATGGATGGTACCGGCCGCTCCCAGTTCGTGTGCTAACAAGCCTGTATCCCTGTGAACTAATGAACCTTCTGTTCTGCCTGGTGGCGGAGAGTCAAATCTGTCTGTGGGGGGGGGCCAGGCTCCCCACGCTCCGTGACACACGGATGCACCAGGTATCTCTGTACACACCTGCCACTGCTGAATCCCCATCCAACAGCGCTCAGACGTCACCAGTTCACATGCTCCTTGATTTAAAATGTATTGCAAAGCGAATGGCTACAACACCAAGCTCACATCCCCCCTTTGGGGAACCCCGGAGGATGGAGTTGACAATTCTGGTTGGATGTATTCCAGGAGGGGTCCCCACATGCCCTAATCTTTCCTGAAAGATTGATCTTTAATTCCTGGGGACCAGTGGTCCCCAACGCGGTGCCCGCGGGTTGACCATGCGCGCCTGCCGAGTGACCAGGGCTGGCCCAAGCCATTCTTGCGCCCCGAGTCCCGGGCATGGCAGGGTTGGCTTGAGCTATTCTTGTGCCCTGGGCAGTGGGTGCGCTCTGCCCCCAGCACACGGCCCATGCGCAGTTCCGTCCCGTCCCCCGCCCCCCCCCCCCCCGGTGCGCTGCGCACCTTACAGCTGCAATCGGGCACGCGGCATCTGATGGGACTGTAACGAGCACCCGGCCCCGGGTGCGCGGCACCTGATGGCAGCTCTAAGGGGCACCGTGAGGTCCCCAGCGTGGGTGTGCAGTGCCTGATGGCAGCTCCAAGGGGCATTGCATGGCCAGGCACATGGTGCCCCTTACAGCTGCCATCAGGCACCCCCCCATAGGTTGGTGCCCTGGGCAGCTGCCTGGGTAGCCCTCCCCCCTTAATCCGGCCCTACGTGCAGCGCATGCCCAGCGTGTGGTGCGTGAGCGGCCCCGCCCCTGGGCGCCCGGCAGCCCCAAAAGGCTGGGGACCACTGCTGTAGATTCCCGGACATCCCTGGAGGACTGGCAACCCTGCCTGAAGATAAGACACGAGCCACAATCAGGCAATAAAAGAGCCTTTTCTTCCTTGGCTATTCAGCACTTTCCCTGCTAACTTTGCAATCATGCCTCATTCACAGGATTTGTTTGGAAAGCTAATTCTGTCCTCGGAATGAAACTGACGCCTAACAAGCACGGTAAAAAAACTGGAGCAATACAAAGGGATTCTGAAAGGAAAAGAGGAGGGACAGCATGTCTGTTGGAAATTGCCAGAGCGTCTGTGAAATGAATCCTATCTCCTCAAAAGGTTAATAAACCTTTCTCTACGTTTTATAACCCATCGATCACAGTCAGTGTGTGCAGATAGTGATTTCTCTTCTGGTCTTATCCTAATTCCATTAAACATTTCACCAAGGAAGAGGTAGTAAGGGTTTGAAGCAGAAAAAGGCATGAGGCCATTTCAAATTTAAGCACAGCGACAAGAACTCAGCTGGTTTCCCTAGAGAGTATCGCCTCTGCTTGTTAATCTTCTTCACAGTATCTCCCCAAATCCAACCAGTTATTTTCTTCGCATCTGTCCTCCATTTCAACTTTGTTCCCCGTGTAGCACTCTGGAAATACTGGCTAGAATAGTCACCTAAATCCAGTATCAAAATTAATCTCTAATGAGTGCAATCCGGAATTCACTCCGGTGGAGCTTAGATAGCAATGCCTGGGAATATTCATATGGAAGACACCTTGTAAAGAAATATAATTTATGCTATCATGTGCCGAAAGTGTCCATCTGCTATGTACATTGGACAAACGTCTCAGACACTTCGCCAAAGGATAAATGCCCACAAAACAGATATTAGACAGGATCACAAAGAAAAAACAGTTTCTTGCCATTTGAACCAGCAAGAACATTGTTTCAATGACTTGATTACCTGCATCCTGCTTCAAAGGCCTTTTAAGACTACACTTGAAAGGGAATCCTCTGAACTGTCATTCATGCTTAAATTCGACACTTTACACTTAAGTTTGAATAAAGACTCTAATTATCTTACCCATTACAAAGATAGCTTCCCCAATTATCACCTCTAATATCCTTACTCACAGACATTTACCTCCCCCCCCCATCTCCCTTCTGTTCTGAAATGTGATTTGTCCTTTTCATATGTGTTCATTTTTTTGATTGTATCCTTTGGTATATATGGTTGTGACAATTTTCTTCCACTATTTGATCTGAGGAAGTGGGTCTGGCCCACGAAAGCTCATCACCTAATAAACCATCTTGTTAGTCTTTAAAGTGCTACATAGTCCTGTATTTTGTTTCAGCTACACCAGACTAACACGGCTACATTTCTGTCACCTTGTAATGAGGAATGAGGGAGCCTCTTCACCCATTAACTCACCTTTAGTGATTGTTTGAGATACAGAAGGGAAATTGGCAACAGAGTGAAAGGCAACCTGCTCGTTTTAGCTTTAGACATAAATATCCCAACTGGAGAAGTGGCCACACTCCAAAATGGGAAGAAGCTTAAAATTCCATGTCTGTCCAACCAAAGCCTCAAGAGGAGAAAAGTCTGGCGGCCTTTCACCTGGCACCGCAGCTGATGAATTAAGCTGTTTCACACAGTTCAAGATTAAATCCCAAGTTCTAAAAATGTCTTTCCTGGAATTTTACCCTGGATCCAATTTAGGATCTGAAATTTAAGGCTTCTGGGGTTCACAACATGAAGTCCTCGGACTCCTCTTCTGAAGGAAGTGCTTCTGACTGAGACCATGAGGAGTAACAGCTAATTCACACTAAGGAGTTAGTTCGAATTAACGTTTAACTGCTGCATCTAGCCGCGGGCAGTTAGTTCGGACTAAGGGGGGTTTAAAAATGGCGGTGCCCGGAAACATGCAAATGAAGCCAGGGATATTTAAATCCTGGGCTTCATTTGCAACTCCGGTTGCCCTCATTTGCCTACCTAGCTCAAACTAACAAGCTAGTGTAGACGTACCCTATGAGATTTCCCCTTTTATCGTATGTGTGAGGTTGTTTTTTCCCCCAGAGTTGTACAGCCCATTCCATGCCCACTTGCTACTGCAGGGTTGTTCACCAGAAGTGAGAGAAGCCGGGTGCTTTGCTACCGAGTGACTGCTGGGGGCTAGGGGGACGTAGGCGTGTTTTATGGAAAATGTGGTATGGCTTTTTCTTCTTTAAAACGGCCTAGGACGGGGTGTGTCAACCCCTCACTGACGCTGACAGAGCGGCCTTGCCCCAGCACGATAAGAGGGCCCCACCCCCACTGCCCTACTGGGCATGCTCCAACGGGAGGCTGGCTATAAAGGCCTCTGGAGCTGCTCTGTCAGGGCTGACTGAGGAAGGGGATGGAGGCGCTGCCGGAGCTCCAGGGGAGGCAGCTTAGAGCCGTGGTCACCAACCGGTAGATCTCAGGGGCTCTAAGAGTAGCTCTTGAGCCCTCTCTGAACTGCGCGGCTGCGCGGTACATTTACATTCGATTTCCTCATTTGAGCAGCAGCTACTCACCGAGCAACAACACAGGTGAGTAGCTGCAGAATGGTGGGAGCTGGGAGGTCGGGAGGGCTGAAACACCCTGGCCAGCTAGCTGCCGCTTTCAGCTGAAAGAGGCTGCCCCGCACTCCAGCTGATCAGGCGGCTTCTCCTCTGAGCCTGCCCATGTGGAGTGTGGGGCACCTTGGCTGAGCGCCATGGCTGCCAGGTCACCTGGCCATGGTGCTCAGCCAGGGTGTACCACGCTCCATATGGGCAGGCGCAGACGAGAAGCTGCCCGCTCAGCTGGAGCACAGTTCAGCCTCCTCTGGGCTGAACGCCACAGCCAGCTGGCCAGGCAGCCGCTTCTCCTCGCTCCAGCTCGGCTGCCCTGCGCTCAGCCCAGGGAGGCTGCACCTACCTCCAGCTGTGCTGGAGCAAGCTTCCCAGGCTGAGCGCAGGGCAGCCGGGCTGCAGCTCAGCCCCTGCTCAGGCTGGAGCGAAGAGAATCCGCTTCTGCAAAAATTCTTCTGCATCCAGGGTTGCATGTGTTCTTCCAGTTTTTTTTAGTGGAAGAGCAAACATGCTCTTTTGGTCACCCCTATATTCCTCTTTCCACGAGGAATAAAGAGGCTTCCAAAAGAAGGGTTTTTTTCTGACATTTGGTCCAGTCTAGACAGGCCAAATGTTGGAAAAACCTCTTCCTACAGAAGATTTTTTTTTTTTTAAGCAGCAGTATAAGGATTGGGGATAGCAAGTGACGGAGAGGAGGAGAATAGAGAGGGCGGGGTTTCAAGGAAGGGGCGGGGCGGTAGATCTTGGCTTGGTCTGTCATTTAAAAAGTGATCTTGGATGTAATAAAGTTGGAGACCACTGGCTTAGAGAGACCAAACAGTGGCAGCTGGCCTAGGAGGGGACGCAGCAGAAGCTGCAGGACCGGAGCATGAGGATGGGGAGAACTTCTGACAAGTTCTGATAGGAAGCAGCCCAGGGTCGGGAATTGGTCCCTGAGAGCTCAGCATGTTGCAGCAGAATTCCCAGTGCAGTGCACCACTGCCAGCAGGGCCCTGGGCTGGCACCCCGTGGAGACGGGGGGCCCGGTTCCCCCTACACCTTCCCTAGATACCCCCACGTGAGGGAGGTTTTTTGGTGCATATTGACTAAGGCTGCAGGGCCATAATACCTTGAATGCAGGGGGGGGCGTGTATTGACGGAGGCTGTTGGGCCGTTCTGTAAACAGACTCGGTGGCTGTGAGGTCACTCGATCAAAGAGTAGGTTTGAGGGACCTCCAAGGACCTGTTGCCCCTCGACACAGCCACATGGTAAAATGTCGTGGATGTTGCCAAGAGATCGAAGGGGAATTGGACGTCAGGAGCTTTGACATTTCACAGTGAGGCACAAGAGAAAGTTCAGATTGCTTTGACCACATCCTTTGACTGAGAATGGCTTTCTGCTGAAAGGTAAGCAGC
Source organism: Pelodiscus sinensis (assembly GCF_052426305.1). Classification (NCBI taxonomy): domain Eukaryota; kingdom Metazoa; phylum Chordata; order Testudines; family Trionychidae; genus Pelodiscus; species Pelodiscus sinensis. The sequence continues at coordinate 23,933,972 of NC_143074.1, read as the reverse complement.
CGGAATGCAAAAGTCTGCTGAAATGAAGCAGGAAGCTTGCTGGGAACAGACTGGGAGCACAGATTCTAAACAAGGAGAAAGTCTGTTTATACAAAACATGACATGGAATAAATATATTTCCCAGTCCAGTGTATGCATTTACCTTCTATTTCAGATAAATAGAAGCACATTTCAGACATACCAGGCAGAAGCAAAACCAGCCAAAGGAAATCAGTAGGGTTACGTCTGGCCTGCAGGCTTTTTGCGCAAGAAGCTTTTGCCAGAAGAGATCTTCTGCAAAAACGTCTTGTGCAAGAGCATGTCCACACTGCGAAAGCGCATCAGAAAAGTGACACGCTTTTGCGAAAGAGAGCGTTCACACTGCATGGACTCTCTCTCGAAAGTAAGCACTGATGGGTATGCACGGAATGGCCACCCAAGCACCTGTGCTTTTTCCCTCTTCCCTCTTCTTTCAAAAGAACTCCCTCTTCCCTGTCCACACATGCCTTTTTGCGAAAGAGCTCTTTCGGAAAAAGGCTTCTTCTTTGTAGAAAGAGGAATACCAATTGCACAAAAACCCCTCTGTTCTTTTGATTTACTGTCAAAAGGACATGCTTGCAGTGTGGACGCTCTACGAGTTTTTTGCAGAAGAATGGCCATTTTGCCACAAAATCTAGACGTAACCATGGACTTGGAGTTTAAACTTCTGCAACATAGGACAGAACTTGAATGTCCTGGTCAGAGCTATTTCCCCCTCCCCCACACACAACATAGTTTCTCCCCGCTCCATCCCCGAGGGATGTGGAGACAACAGGTCACTCATATTGAGGAAGCTGATATCCACCTATGTATTTCAGAAATGTGCATCTCATAGACTTTAACGTCAGAAGGGACCATTATGATCATCTAGTCTGACCCCCTGCACAGTGCAGGCCACAGAATCTCACCCACCCCTCCTAGAATAATCCTCTCACCTATATCTCAGATATTGAAGCCTTCAAATACTTTGAAGACCCCAAGATGCAGAGACTCCTCCAGCTGTGATCTGTGCCCCATGCTACAGAGGAAGGCGAAAAACCTCCAGGGCCTCTGCCAATCTACCCTAGAGGAAAATTCCTTCCCGACCCCAAATATGGCGATCAGCTAAACCCTGAGCATGTGGGCAAGACTCACCAGCCAGACACCCAGAAAGTTCTCTATAGTAACTCCTGTCATCCCTCCATTGACCTATTTCCCAGTGATAATGAATGGTCAATTAGTTACCAAGATCATGTTATCTCATCAAACCATCCCCTTCATAAACCCATCTAGTTTAATCTTGAAGCCAGATAGGTCTTTTGCCCCCACTACTTCCCTTGGAAGGCCGTTCCAGAACCTCACTCCTCTAATGGTTAGAAACCTTCGTCTAATCTCAAGTCTAAACTTCCTACTAGCCAGCTTATATCCATTTGTTCTTGTGTCCACATTGGTATTAAGCTTAAATAATTCCTCTCCCTTCCTGGTATTTAGCCCTCTAATATATTTAAAGAGAGCAATCATGTCCCCCCTCAGCCTTCTTTTGGTTAAGGTAAACAAGCCAAGCTCCTTGAGTCTCCTTTCATAAGACAGGGTTTCCATTCCTCGGATCATCCTAGTGGCCCTTCTTTGTACCTGTTCCGGTTTGAATTCATCCTTCTTAAACATGGGAGACCAGAACTGCACACAGTATTCCAAATGGGGTCTCACCATTGCCAAGAGAGTGGTCAGCGGGGCTGTGGCTCGCCATCTTTCCTGCCACCAGACTGGGTAAATAGCCCCCCTACCTCAAATCCTTTCCTCCCCCAGCCGTTGGCTGCAGCACCCAAGGGAGGAGGTTCCTGCTGGCTGGGGAGGCCTAAGGGGGGAGAGAAGGCCCCTGCTGGCCAAGGGAGGAGAGAGAGTCCCGCTGGGTGGGACCCCACTTCCTGAGCCCTTCCTGCCCCTCAACCCTCCTTTCACACACCCCACATTCCCAGCCCCCTGCTCTGAGCCCCTCCTCATCCCCCCACCCTGACTCCTGCACCTCCCCCAAACCCTCAGTTTCCTGCCCTCACTCGTGCACCCCTACACCGCCAGCCCCCTTCCCTGAGGCACCCGGGCAATGCCAGATAAGTCTTCTAATAACAGAATAATGAATGAGCATTTCCGCAGCTGCTTTGCAATAAGGAGAGGTAGCGTGATCACAAAATCCCAGGGAAACTCCTAAGCCTGGAGGAAAAAGGAAATCCGAAATGGTTCTGCCCACAACTTTCCAAATCCTTTGAACCGAGCACGCTCTGGTCCTCCCACCCACAAGGGCGACATTCCAGAACATTCCCCCAGATGGAAAACCAACAGGAACAAAGAAGCCGCAAATGGCCCAGAACCTCCCCGTCTCCCAGGAGAGGAAGAAGGCGTGAGAGCAAAACTCGGCCTGTCACATTTAAGCTACGGCATCACCAGAAACGCTGCCTCGGTGCCACTGTAGACTCAGCCTGAAAGAGGAGCGTTGTGATAATCTAGTCTGACCGCCTGCATATTGCAGGCCACAGAACCTCATCCACCTGCTCCTGTAATAAGCTTAGAACCTCTGGCTACTGAAGTTCTCAGCTCATGATTTAAAAACGTCAAGTTGCAGGGAATCCACCCTTGGCGCTAGTGCAAACCCACCAGTGACCCGTGCAGAGGAACACAAAACCAAATCCAGCTCCAGGGCCGTGGTCCCTCTACGCTGCAGGGCAGCCCAGCATCACGGGATTAATCAGCCCCGCCCAATCAGAGGCTCAGGGCTCCATGTGCAACTAAGAGAGAACACTGCTCCAGGGTCTCTTCCGGTGTGAGTTGGTGGAAACTTTCCCGAACACAGGGGCGGCCTGAGACGAGCTGCCAGCAACTGGAGCCCTAGGCGGAATGCGCAATTGGCGCCCCCGCATCCAAAGCCCTCAATGGCAGGGCGTCATTTAACGCCGTTTAACGTGGTGCCCTAGGCGACTGCCGAGTCTGCCTGTATGCTCGGGCTGCCCCTGCCCGAACAGAAACATGGCGATCATTAGACCCTACGCATGTGGGCAAGGCCTGCCAGACACGCATCTGGGAGAGTTCTCTGTAGTATCTTAGGGTATGTCTACACTAGCCACCCTAGTTCGACTAGGGTGGCTAATGTAGTCATTCGAACTTGCAAATGTTCCCGGGCGCTGCCATTTTTAAATGCCCGGTAGTTCGGACTCCCTGCCCGCGGCTACATGCGGTACGGGCTAGGTAGTTCGAATTAAAGCCCCTAATTCAGACTACTGTTACTCCTCCTGCAATGAGGCTACTGTAGACATACCCTTAGAGCTCTCCCCATGTGGCATCTCATCAGTGGCGGCTGGAGGTATTTGCTAATAGCCAGATGGGAATGGCCCATATATCCCTGTAACAATCCCCTCCCAGCGCTCCGTGTATAAACAGATCACGCTCACTCCCTTGTGGGCTACAAATGTTAATCTGTTTTCAAGCCTACACCTAGCGATGGCTGTTGATCTTAATTGCTTCTTGTGCCAGCCTGGGCCCTTAACGTAAATAACACTGCTCCCTCCCTGGAACTTCTCCCCCCCCCGTATTCATCGACCACAACCGAATCCCCCACTCAGCCTTCGTTTTGGTAGGCTAAACAAGCCGATCTCCTGAATTCTTCACTCGTTGGGTGGGTTCAGGGTAGCCGTTCGCTACGGATGGGAGAGGTTCTCGCGTTGCTGAAGTGAATTCACCTCTCAGTGAGCCTTTCGTTGGGTGGCTGGAGGAATTCTTCCACCGACCCGGTGCTGTCTGCAGCGGGGGTTAGGTTAGTCTCACTAGCTTAGCCTCTCAAGGGTGTGGATGTTTCACGTCCCTGAGTCACGTGTAGGAGAAGAACTGGCCTTAGCCTCCTTGTTCACTTTTTTAGGCATCAGAGATGGAAGCTTCTGTGCCCCAGTGAATCATGCTCAGTGCTCCCCATCGTTCAGGGGCAGGGCCCCGACATATAGCACCTCCTTTTCCCTGCCACCATCTGGATTTGGGGAGGAAAAATGCCAGGGAGGAGCCAGGCATTCAGTCAGCTGGAGCAGACGCTGCAATGGGGATCGTTTTACGCTTACGACAACATCCCCAGGTTTTGTGTTTCCGTTTCGCCTTGGGCAGTTGTGACGACCTGGGCTGCAGCATGGCCATGCTTTTGGCTTCCTGGGCCAGGGTCCCTCTCGCACTGGTCTGCTAGTGACAAGCAGCCCCTCCGGGCTGTGCTCTCAGACCGCCATTGGCATGCGAAGGTGGCACACCCAAAGGTAACGCCGGCTCTCCCAGCCACGCATGAACTATGCAGAGAGATGCCAACAAACCCCGCCCCCGACCTTGCACCCCAGAAATCTATCCTCTTACGCTGACCAGGAAGGTCTTGAGCAGTGGGAGCTCGTTCGCTAATTCACCCCTTTGAAAGGGTCGTGGCCATGCTGCGACCTTTGGAATCTGCACAGAGTCCCCCAGCACTGTAGGCGAGCTTACTGATAAAGACAAAACATTAAATAGAGCAGTGTTTCCCAAATGGTGCTCCGTGGAACCCTGGGGTTCTGCGAGAACTTGGAAAACCTCCCCCCCCCCTTAAAGATACAGCTCTCCTTTTTTTTTTTTTTTTTTTTTTTTTTTTTTGGCTTGACCAATTTTTCTGGCTGGGGTTCCTCGAAATTCTAAAAGGGTTCTGTGGCCAAAAAAATTGGAAAACCCTGAAATAAAGAGAGAGAGATTGTAAGTGTTAGGTGGGAGTTCAGAGTGGGTTACCTAAGATACAAGGTAAAAGCACCGTCCAAATCCTCGACTTTGTCAGACTAAGCAAGATTGGAATCAAGCCGTTTGCCACCCTGCTGGCTGTGGCAGGCAGAATCCAGTTCACATACTAACTAGAAAGCCATGTTAGGACTGTCCCTCCCCCTTCCCCCAGTTCAAGGAGAATCCCTTTGTCTTCTAGACGATTTTGCTTGTTGGTGTTGAGCTGGGGAGGAGAGAGGCTAAGTGGTGACGTCATTCCCTCATTGTATATTCCCTTCCAGGTGCCGGAAAGATCCCTGTGGTGTGTCAGGTGCAAGGCAGCCTCCGTCATGTATGTGCTCTCTCAGGAGTGAGAAGCCATTAATATGGCGGGCTCGTCCTGATGTAAATCTGGGGGGGGGAAGAGTGTTAATTGCACCATTGTTATTGACAGCCTAGCTTACTCCCAGCCTCCCAATAGACTTCAGTAGCAAACAGCCAAACATTATAGCGTCAGGTACAACGGGAATACGTGGAACTCCATGGGATAGTAACCATCACCTCTCCAATGACACCTCCCTAGGCATACTTCATACCAAGCCCATCCCTCCATTAACAGTGGTGAATATGGGGGTACAGGGTGTCATTCTGAGAGGCAGTGACACAACAGTCACTCCCCTCTGCTGATTGGCTATTTGCTCCAGCCTCCGCCTGTCCCAGCTTCACACTCACTTCACCTCAGCCTTGCTCCATCCGCCCTCCATGGTTCCCTTCCTCTTCTCCCAACTCCTCTACTCTGCTGACTCTTCCCTTTCAGTGTCCCCTCTGTCCCTGCTACAACTCCCGTCTGCCTTCCCCAGAAAAACACTCGCACGACACGTTCACCAACGTTCATATTGCTCATTGCTTATGTTCTATCAGCCCCCGACCCCGAGTCTCTCTAGTCTAGCGAGATTGTAAACTCTTTGGGGCAGGCTCTGTTCCCTTAGTCTAGGTTGTGAAACTACTAATGCCACAGAGCCTGCTTTGCCCTACCCCGGCACCGATTTACAATACACACGTTGTTCTGTATATAATATTTGTGTGTGTGTGTGTGTGTGTGTGTGTGTGTACATATAAAATATCACAGACAGAACAACAAAAGGCTGGATGATGAAACTTTTCTAGCAGACACGCCATCTAATAAACTCTCTAGTCCACAAACTCCAATGTTATTCAAGCCCAGAGCCGCCCAACCCCGGAATGTCTTTGGTAGACCTTCCACAACAAAGAAGAACATCACAGCGAGCTGTGTTCCTCTTTTGGAGTCGGGCAGGTCATAGCAAGTCTCTGACGTGAGGAGGAGGGCTAATGGAAAACGTGTGTTTCCGTGCCGTTTCCTGCAGTACCACACAGCTAGACGAATAGAGCCAGGCACCATGGACCAGCAATAGGCAAACACCACCCAGTAGCTGACCTGACTCGGCTTTTTGTTATAAATAGAGCTTGTAAAAATAGTTGCTACACAACAAGCTATGGAAAAACAGCCTGAGTAACAATATCTCTGAACCTGTGAGGCACTGTGCAATGCAATATGCAGGTGCTCAGTATTACTCTGGGTCAAGCCCATTGATACAGATAGTTAGAATCGAGTCTCTGGAAAGTTGCATGCGCTCAGCACTTCGAGAACAAGGCCTTCACGCTAGGCAACACTTTTCCAGCCGCCAGTCTGAATCCTCACAGCGCCTGTTGGAGGGAGGAAACTCAGTGTTATGCCCATTTCACAGGTGGGGGGAATGAGGCTCAGATCAAGGCTCTTTCCTAAGGCCACAGAAGGAGTCAGTAAAAGAGCAAGGATTATTTACATAATTGGTGTTTACTGGATCAATACCAAGTAATGGCATTGTAAATTAGATAACGAGTCTTCCGCCTACCACACAAGTGTTAAATATGCTGCTTTAGAGCTGAGTGAATAGAAGAGAAGATCCACTATTGTTTATTTGAAGTAAAACGCCAATTTCAGCTTAACCATATTCACCTTTTTGTCATCACTTTCCATGAGCATGTTGGGCTTTACGGGGACACAAACTCATTCAAAGCCAGTTTTATTCTTGGATCGGTGGATTTCGAGGTGTACCGTTGATGTAAAAACCACAGTCACAAGGTTGTTGAATGATGCCTGTTCAGCAACCAATCAGAAAACAGAAACAGTAACCACGGATGTTACCAGTCCACCCCCTACAAATAGCAAGTGAGCCCCATGCCCTACATGAGTGACCTGCAGACCACGAACCATTTACTAACAAAATTAAAAAAGAGAATTGTGAAAAGCTGCATAAACTGTGAGACTCGTGCTATGTCAGGGCCAAAACCAAGGCGCACGGGAGCTACAGCAGAGCTGTCTAATTGGCCAACCCCTCTAATGGGCTGAGAGGAACCCACAGGCGTGCTCTTAAGCCCAGCAGCAAGTCACAAGGTACTCGACACGTACACCTGTAGCTGGGATCACTCCAGTGCTACCTGCCTGGTTCCTGTCTTGCTCCAGCCCTACTTGGTACCTGACCCCAGCTTTAACCCTAGGGTCTTACTCCTGGTGCCGCAGTTTTGATTGACCACTAAGCCTTACCACCCACACCACAGTCCCTGACGCACGCTTGCCAATATGATTTTATATATTCAGATTTAAGCCATAGGTCTTATGATTTGTTGCAACTTCTTTGCTGAGTTCAGTACCATATGCAGCACTGCTGAGTTCTGGTCATGCACAGTGGTCACCAGTTACAAGTTGTGCTAGTAAAAATCAGTCCTGATCCCTGATTATTAACCATCCGCATTTCAGTTCTGGTTCCCAGCGGCCTGCTGAGAGAGGAGGCCTGGTGTTTCCACCTGTTTAACCCACGTTTTTTTTTTTTTTTTAAAAAAGCAACGGCAGAGGCCTTGGCCAAGAAGAGTGCTCTCTGTCTGCCTGCCAAATAATTTAAATATATGAGAGTAAGTGTGGCTTTATAGTCCTTTAATTATGTATCGCTGCTGAATTATGCATGGTGGCCCCTGGTGAGCGGGAACGCTGCCGGGAGGGAAGAGCGCTGTGCGCTAATGTTTCATGACGCGGGTTCACTCCAGTTCAGCTGCTGCCTCCCAGCGTCCCAGACAGAGCATGGGGTCTTGCTCTCAACATTGTAACGTATTTATTGCACAAGGGCATGGGGCACGTCCACACAGCAGCCTTGTTTCGGAATAACTGACGTTATTCCGAAATAACAGAGTGCGTGTCTTCGTGGCACACCGTTATTTCGAAATAATGGCGAGCGGGTGGGCGTCTTACTCCGACCCCTGTAACCTTCATTTCACGAGGAGTAAGGGAAGTCGAAGGGAGGAGGCCTGGTGTGTCCACCTGTTTAACACATGTTTAAAAAATAAAGCAACGAAGGCCTAGACCAAGAAGAGTGTTCTCCGTCTGTCTGCCAAATAATTTAAATAGATGAGAGTAAGTGTGGCTTTGTAGTCCTTTAATTAACTCCTTCCTTCGACTTCCTGCTGGGGAGACAGCGCCCAAAGCTGGGTGAAGCTATTTCGACTTCTTCAGCCGCGCAGTTGGCGTAGCTCAAGGTGCATAGCTTAATTCGACGTTAGCCCTGCTGTGCAGACGTGCCCGTCCTGAGCCAAAGCCACAGAGCTGGGAATAGAACCTGCATCTCCCCAACTCGGGCGCTAATCACTGGACCAGCCTGCCTCTCACCGAACAAAAGGGGCACTCAAATACAGGCTACAGGTCACGCCCTTTTACATCAACGAGAATGTGCCACTGTCCGGCAAGCCCCAGCGATTGGCGCCGTGACATTAAACCTCAACAGGACTCCGGTTCTATTAAGCAGCGTGACGATGGCTGCACTTAGAATGCCTGCATCCCTACCACGCCTGTCAAGGGCAGGAAGACACAATCCATGTTTATCCAAAAGACTCCTCCCATTGCTCGCGTGAGTCTACGCCGGTGGCGGGAGCGCAAAAGTCGCAGGCACACGGTGCTGTAGTTTTTTTAAACCACCGTGTCACCGAACCTTGCGCTGTCTGCCCACCCCAGGGACGTGAGTAGCAGCATGTCTGTGCCTCACCCCTTCATCGCCTGCAAGTGGTCTACACACCAGCCTCCAGCTTTCCTACCAATAGCAGAGCCACGAGCAAGTGCAGTGTAGAAAGAGGCTCTTGAGGTTTTCCTTTCTCCCGTCTCGTTCTCCTCAGCCCATCTTCCTTCACTATCCCCTCCCCCACTCCTCCTCTCCTCCTGTTTCTTGTGCTTATTTACCCAAGAGGTTTGGGAGGCAGAGAAGAGAGGAAGTTAATGTTCTTAGACTCGATCTTTGGCTTTGGTCAATCCCGCCTATGGCTGGGCATTCAAACATTATCAGCCCCTCTCTGCCCCCTCTCCTGCTGGCAGGTTCTGCTAGTTCCTCTCCTCAGACAGCGTTTTAGGAGAATGATTTTAAAAATAAAGCTAGGAGCAGAAATTTTCTGCTGAAACTGGAGTGGGGGGGCTCTTGCTTTGGGGAAAATGTTGAAAACCCATATCCCAAAGAGTATTTGTCCCCGCCTGGAAGCAGTGATCTTCTTTCCCTGAAAGCATGGCAGGGAGGGTGTGTCTCCACTGCACCACAGGTCGCAATAAGATACACAATTTGAGCTATACAAATTGCGTAGCTTAGTTTGCTCTTATTTCAAAATAACCCACTACGTCTACACAGCACCAAATTTCAAAATAACCCACTATTCCAAAACATCCCTTACTCCTCGTGAGATGAGGGTTACCGGGACATCGGAAAAGTGAGCCCGTTCTATTTCGAAATAACGGGCTTGCTGTGAAGACGCAAGGTAGCTATTTCAGGATACTCCAGTATCCCGAAATAGCACTGCAGTGTAGACGTAGCCTGAGTGTCCCGTTTAATGCTGAGCCTTGGCTGCCAGACTTCCACAGGCTGTGGCCACGCTCATAGGCAATGATACCAAACTGCCACTTGGTGGCAGAGGTGAGATACCGTAGTTCCATTTCTGATTCCCAAGCACGCATCGTGCATGGTTATTCTCTCAAGGTGACTCTCAAGAACATCTTCCCTTCTCCTTGTTAATTACTAGACATATTTATAGTCAAATCAAAGATTCAAACTTAAACATTTATTCAATTTCTCACTTTGAGGTCTAGCAGAATAAACAGTATCAAATCAATTCCATATCTCTGAAGTTCATAGCGATGTAACACGTTCAGGTTCTGTTCGCTTTCCTCTGGAATAAGCTGTCTCATACAGGGGTTAAATCATCACACGCCCTTGGGTGTCTTTTCGGTAGTAACAGCACAGTAAGAACCTTTGAACTGCTAAAAATAAATTGCTTCAGCTCACAGTCCATGAGGAACAGTCTCACAGCAATCACAGCCTGCGTATTATTTTTAGGCCCGCCGTCTGTAGACAATGGTCCAAATCGTGTGGTCTCTACAGAGTTAGTCAAATTACTGTGCGTTTCAATGTGTGCAAGTATAAACAGAAAAAGAATCATAAGGTTTGGCCCACTGAATGTAAGTATTCGATTCACTAAAGCTCAGGAATGTCTATTTCACCCAGATCTAATGTGCCGGTTGAACCTGTCTAATCTGGCACTCTTTGGCCCGGCAACATCCGTGGTCTGGCATGATTTCAGTTACCTGGATGTCCGCTTGCCATGGGTGTGGCCAAGATTCCAGCAGTCTCATAAAGTTTGTTTACAGCCACCAGTCCTGGCTCTCAATGGTCTATGCTGTTATTTAGCTCTAATTTACCCCAAATGTCAACCATCTAAGAGTCCAGTAAACAGTAGGGCTGTGTCTAGACTGCATCCTTATTTTAAGAGGAATAAGGGATTTTTCGGAAAAGGCTTTATTTTCCGAAAGATCCGCGTCTAGACTGGTGCTTTTTTCCGGCAAAGCTCCGAGCCGGAAAAAAGTGGCAGCCATTTTTATGCAAATGGAGCGGGGGGGATTTAAATCCCCGCTTCATTTGCAATTGCGATGTGTCTAATTTGCATCCCTCTTATGGAAAAGGGATGCAGTTTAGACACAGCCTAGAAGTGTTGGTAATGCTGCTAGACTCCCCAGTGGTTCAGCAAATTCTCTGGTTCAGCACTGGCTAGAGAGATTGAATCTGTATTTCAGATCATCCCAGTGTTCTCTGAGAAGCATCAGATTGCATTCCTTAGAGGTATTGCAATAGCTCGGCTCCTATCATCTAATCCTGCTGTCTTGTGGTAGACAAAATCCTCACTAATCTGAACACTTTTTGCCCAAGAAAGGAGAGAGCAAAGACTGCAGGATCTGGTCCAGGGTAAAGCCTCCCTAATCACAAAATTATTTCCCAGGGTACAAACAAGGATTTCTCATTTAATTTAATTTAATAGTAGCCACTTGCAAATACCCAAAGATACAGTTTGTCCCCTTCCGTCTCTTATTGCCTGTGAATTTAGCACTTTTTCTTGTTGCAATCGTTTTAAAAAATCTTTAAAGGTGCTGTGAAAAGTCTGAAGCAGCAATCGCTTGAGAGAAAATGCAGCTATAAATAAATGTACAGGAACCAAAAAATTGTCCATATCTTCGGGATTTCTGCCAACTAATCTGGTTAAATTTAATAAGCTCAGTTTATGCAAAATTTTGGGCACCAGGATCGCTTTCCTGTTCCCTTGAGGAGTTGATATAGCAGCTTTCTGTACACTCCATGCAGCTCTTGGAATCCCTAAGGCCAACCTGAGCAATTTGCAACAAGAACTTGGGGAAGAGCACTGATGCATTGCTCAGAGCTGGAGAGACTGCTTCATATTAGTCAGAAATTAATGAAGTAATATTGGAAGAGAGGCTATTTATGGTGCAGACATCTTTCTTCAGTTGTAGCTTCAGACAAGACATTTCGGCCAGGATGCATGAACTGAAAATTCAGGGCAGAGTACAAAAACTGTAGGCCTCTAATTTTAGAATCAAGCATTTTTATCTATTCAATCCTCCAAGTTACCCACCTTAGCTTGCTGCACACCATTGTGTTTGTCAGACAATGGTACTCTCTTTACAGAAGCCCATTTATCCAGATATTTTGGGCCTCTCCAGATGCAGTCAGTTAACCAGGAATCGAGAGAGAGAGAGTATGTGTATGGAATAAGTATTATTACTGGTGAGGATTTGTAAAGTTTCATAAAGTGATATAAAATTAATTGGAGCCAGTGTAAGTTTTACACACACACACACACAAATAAATTCAGGGACATGCATATATTAATGTTTACACACGTGTGTGCTTGTCTTCAACTAATTCCAGGGCAGTTTCTGGAACTTTACAAATCCGCAGCAGTAATTATTCCAGAGAATGAAATTACCATCTATCCTAATTCCATTCATTTACAACTCTGACACACTTGAACATCGCTTTTTCTCCCAGTCATGCTAATAAGCTCAAGCCACAGCTGGTAGTGGGGGAGAAGCAAAGTACCCAGGGAGCAAGAGTATTGTTTACCTTTGATGAAATGTCCATTCATTTCTGCAAATGACGTAGGCAAGGAGATACCATGGCTGATAGTTTGCCTGTACTTTACCCTGCCCAAGAGAGTTTGACACTTTACTATCAGAGGGGTCGCTGTGTTAGTCTGAATCTGCAAAAGCGGCGAAGAGTCCTGTGGCACCTTATAGACTAACTGAAGTGTTGGAGCATAAGCTTTCGTGGGCAAAGACGAAGTGGGTCTGACGAAGTGGGTCTTTGCCCACGAAAGCTTATGCTCCAGCACTTCAGTTAGTCTATAAGGTGCCTCAGGACTCCTCGCCGCTTTGACACTTTAATGGGTCTCGAATTGCCTCCTGTGAATTTTGGCTTTGAAATGCCCTGTAAGAAACGGCAACCCATTTATTTATTTATTTTTGCATGGCTAGTGGGACTAAGGTCTACTCGATAAGTGAAGTCACACTTAAAAATCTTACATCTTTAATTCATAATCTTCATGTTTATGGAGGCTCCTGCAAACACATGCAGGACAACAATAAAACGCTTCTGAAATTTTCTCTAAAATACCTGCCTTGGAGCAATATTAGGTCAAAAGAACAAATTCAAAGAGGGAATGTGGCAAGAAAGAAATGCTCTATTACGTATTTCGAAGGCTCCTGCTACTATGGTGTTTAAGCACCTTTGATACATAGGGACAAGAATGGCCATTCTAAATATTTATCCCCAAAATTTGGGGGGGATAGTATATAGGTATGGAGAAAGACAAGTATCTGTACTCTAGGGAACGGTTTTAAACCATAGGCACATATGCCCTTGGGGTAACTCAGGTGTTCTAGGGGTACATCAACTCATCTAGATTTTTGCCCAGTTTTAAAACAGGCTACATAAAAAGTACTTGTGAAGTCCGTACAAATGAACATTTCATACTGTGACTGGTTTATACTGATCTATACATTGAAACGTAAGGACGATATTTATATTCCAGTTGATTTATTTTATAATTATATGGCAACATGAGAGAGTCAGCAATTTGTCAGTAATAGTGAGCTGTGACATTTTTGTATTTTATGACTGATTTGGTAAGCAAGTTATTTTTGAATGACGTGTAACTCGGGGCTACTCAAGCAAATTAGATTTCTGAAGGGGGTACAGTAGTCTGGGAAGGCTGAGAACTGCTGCTCTAGGGCCCAAAGTTCCAGCAAAGGTGGAACAGTGTCAGACCAAGTCTACACTAGGGGAGAAAGTTGACCTAAGACAAGCATCTCCAGTTATGTGAATAGCGTAGCTGGAGTTGATGTACCTTAGGTCAAATTTATGCTGTAACCCCACTGTGGGAGGTCGATGAGAGATACTCTCCCATCAACTTCCCTTATTCCTCATGACCTGGTGGAGTACCAAAGTCAACGGGGGTGCCATCAGTGGTTGATTTATCAGGTCCTTACTAGACCTGTTAAATTGAACCCTGGGATATTGATATCCGCAGGTTCATCTCCTGGTAAATGGAGATAAGCCCTCACTAAAGGCTAAGTGGTGTGTGTGAAGGTCATGGAGGAGGAATCAGCCAATCTTCAGTCTTTCACAGGGGAAAAAAAAGACTTACTTTCGCCGTACTTTCTCTAGCCTTTCTTCATTAAAGCTGCCTTTCCCAGCTTTCATGAAGCTATAAGCTCTCTCTCTATAAAAGTCCTCTGGAGGGTCTCTTTGAAGAGTCTCTGGAATCAAGAACTCAGGGAATAAACTAAAATCCTCTCGCTACCAGCCACGCTGAAAAATCCTGATGTAATTGTGACTGAGCAACTGATTTTCCAATCTCTCGGGTGTAAAGGAGCTCTGATCAGGGGATACTGACGCACAACAATGATAGTTAACTCTCCCCTCTGCTGAGCCTGACAGAGTGGATTCATGTAATTCTCCAGGGTAATGACGCTGGGAGACAGTCCGGCAGATTTGCTGCCTAGAGATTTAATTGCAGATTGAGCATTTATTAGGGCATGTTGCTTTAGTGGGTTAACTTCATTTATTAAATCTTGTTTAAGGCTTCAAGGCTGTAATGCCAAGAAATAAAAGTGGTGATTAGTAGCAGTAACTCATTTCCCAGGAGCTAATTACTGGCCAAACATGGTGAACTCCCATGCTGTGATGTTTATCCATCATTTTAATTTCTCCAATAAAGCAAAGACATGGGAATTTGGATGAGACGCAGCGGGGGGCAGAGGAGAGAAAATCAATCACCTGGGGGCTGTATGTATGTACTACAGGTGGCATTTTATGGAGCCAAACTGCACCACCAGAATGTAATATGTTCTATAATTTGTAGGAGAAAAGATGTTACCAATGTGCTGTAAGTCACACCTAAAGAATGTGTGTAATGACTTGCAAAGCGCCCCCAGGGAGCCATCCGAACCTAGCTCAGGCCTAGTTTCTGAATAAACCTGTATCAGTGCAGAAAACTAGAGTCTGAAAACACTGCAAACTCTCCCTAGCTATGGGGAACGGACTTGTGTGCATTTCATGCTTTATTTATGTACTATATCGGTTACTGTGGTTTTGTTCTTCACTGACGTACAACTCCGGATCATGGAGACTTCCTGTTCAGTCACTTCTCAACGCCTCAGGGCACTGTCAAGTGTGTACGTTTATGCAGAACAGAAATGGTGGGAGAAAATACACTATAAATGAATGTTAGACTTAAAAAACAACCAATAGTCTGCTAGCACTTTAAAGACTAACATCTGAAGAAGTGGGCTGTGCCCAGGCCGGCCCGAGCCATTTGTGCGCCTCGGGAGCGCGGCGCCACCCCCGAGACTGCGGCGCACGCGCAGCCCCGCCTCCAGGCATGTGACGGCTCCGGGTACCCGGCGCATGCATGGCCCCTTCCCCAGTGTCCAGCGCATGCACAGCCCTGCCCGTGGCGCATGCGTGGCCCTGCCCCTGAGCGCCCGGCGCACGCACGATCCTGCATAGCGCCCCCTACAATGGGGCGCCCCAGGCGGTAGCCCAGTCAGCCCGTAGCTTGGGCCGGCTCTGGCTGCGCCCACGAAAGCTCATGATCCCATCTACATGTTTTGTGAGTCTTTAAAGAGCTACCAGGCTATTTGTTGGTTTTTTTCAGTTACAGACTAACTCGGCTCCCCCTCTGAAGCTTGTAAAGAAATGGTTATGAGCTGAGAGTTTCCTCCTCTTCAGGTTCTCTGCAGGCTGACATGTCGAGCCTCAGTGAGCTCTCTGCATGCAAAGAGAGTCCAGGGCCCTGAAAAGAAACAGAGCCCAGTAACTATTTCCTTCGTGGACTCAGTTTTAAGCATATGGAACGTAAAGAGTGAATTCCACCAACTGTCAGTAAGAACAGGAAGAAGAGCAGATCCGTGTTGTTTAAAAGTCGCACAAGCTACAGCGCAAGTGAGAAAAAAAAATTAAACCACATTCAGGCACCGGAGAGTCAAACAGTATGTGAGCGTTCTATAAAAATAACCAAAGTGTGAGAGCTGACTTAGCATGACAGCAGCAGCAGGTAATGATGCCAGTAGGAAATACCTGAGCACAAGTGAGCAGAGGGAGGTTTCACTGGTTTAACTTGAAACCAGACCTCTATTATCACACAGCCTGGGCACAAAAATATCTTCTGCACAGTTAAGTTATTAACGTCAGGCCTTGCCTTGCTTTCTGTACCTAAGCTCAACTCCTGGAGAAGTGCAGGAGAGAAGGCGCTTAATGAAGCACTCACACAAGTGATGTTAAGTAGATTACTTGTTATCATTCTTCAGAATGCTGGCACAATTTACATTTATAGTGTGTTTTAGTTAATTATTTTATTCTTCGGTATTCAAATTGTCTGATAAGCAATTGACTTCCAAGTACTGAATTCCCATGGACTTCAATGGACTGTGAGGTTTGTGACTGTTTTAAGCGAGTCTTGTTTATGGCTAGTCCGGCTGACCAGAGGCAGGACTGCTAGGGCCTGTTCCTCGCTCTGCCAAACTCCCATGGAGCTATCCTACATAAATCAATAAGCCTCCCTGTGCCTCAGTTTACTCACCTGTGAAATAGGGACAGCCCCTCCCTCACCGAGGTCAGGATTAACAAACATTTATGAACTTCTTTAAGATCCTCCAATGTAATAAGTCCATGTAAATCCAAACAGACACAGATTCAATAGCGGATCCCTGCATGACTCACTCAGACATCCCCTCTGGTTTGTATCTTGATGCCCATGCATTTCAAATGAGTTAGGAGTTCAAATGACCTCTTCATTTCATTGAGCTGCTCTTCTAGTATGGGTGCAGATTAAATTACAGTCTAATATTCACTGCATTAAACTGGAATCAGCACTCTGCAGAGGCAATGATGTGAGAGGAACGAGCAGATTACTGTTCATCATGGAACTCTGCCCTTCCTCCGTCGTCTTCTCTCCCTCACCCCCCTCCGACTACTTAACTGTACAAATCCTCTTATGGTATCACATCTCCATAAAGCTTCTTCCTTCCCAGGCAGCAACCAGGTGGCTATAGGATGGTTTCAGTGTCAGATGCTGGCTCTAAGGGTGTGTCTACACTACATGGCTCCGTCGATGGAGCCATGTAGATTAGGCTGATCGGCAAAGGGAAATGAAGCGGCAATTTAAATAATCGCGGCTTCATTTAAATTTAAATGGCTGCCACGCTGAGCGACAAACAGCTGATCAGTCGGCTCAGCGCGCTAGTCTGGACGCTCCTGCGCCAACCTGAAAGCCCTTTATCGACCTCCCCGTTATGCCTCGTAGGATGAGGTTTACCGGGGAGGTCGACAAAGGGCTTTCATGTCGGCAGGGGAGCGTCCAGACTAGTGCGCTGAGCTGACAAACAGCTGATCAGCTGTTTGTTGGCTCAGCGCAGCAGCCATTTAAATTTAAATGAAGCCGCGATTATTTAATTCGCGGCTTCATTTCCCTTTGCCGAACAAACAAATCTACATGGCCATGTAGTTTAGACACACCCTTAGAGCACCGAAAGAGGGTCACACGACCTATCTTGACCTAGCTCCTCTGTACATTAACCTTTTGGTTTCCTCCCAATACATGTCTGACTCTGTTCCAAAAAGTCAGAAAGGGTTTGGGATTCATAGACTCCTAGAACACTAGAACTGGAAGGGACCTCGAACGGTCATCAAGTCCAGTCCCCTGCCCTCCCGGCAGGACCAAGCACCGTCTAGATCTGTGGTCCCCAACGCGGTGCCTGTGGGTACCATGGTGCCCACCAGGGCATTTATGTGCGCCCGCCGAGTGGCCAGGGCCGGCCCCAAGCCATTCTTGCACCCCGAGCTCCAGGCGTGGCAGGGCTGGCTCTAGCCATTCCTGCACCCCGGGCAGTGGGTGCGCGATGCATGTGCGGCTCCGCCCCCAGGCGCACGGCACACCTTACAGCTGCATGTGTGCCACACATAGGGCTGGATTAAAGGGGGGGCTAGCCGGTTAGCTGCCCAGGGCGCCAACCTATGGAGGGCGCCTGATGGCAGCTCTAAGGGGCGCTGTACGGCCCCCGCCCCGGGCATGTGGCGCCTGATGGCAGCTCTAAGGGGCGCCGCGCAGCCGGGTGCACAGCGCCCCTTACATTTGCCATCAGGTGCCCTCCATAGGTTGGCGCCCCGGGCAGCTAACCGGCTAGCCTCCCCCCCTTAATCCAGCCCTACGTGCGGCACATGTGCAGCCCCGCCCCCCGCCCACACGGTGCATGAGCCCCCAGGTGCCCGGCAGCCTCAAAAGGTTGGGGGCCACTGGTCTAGATCATCCCTGGCAGGTGCCTATGTAACCTGTTCTTAAATATCTCCAGAGACGGAGATGCCACAACCTTCCTAGGCAACGTATTCCAGTGTGTAACCACCCTGACAGGAAGTTTTTCATAATGTCCAACCTAAACCTCCCTTGCTGCAGTTTAAACCCATTGCTTCTTGTCCTCACATCAGAGGTCAAGGAGAACAATTTTTCTCCCTCCTCCTAGCTGTAACACCTTTTTAGGTACTTGAAAGATGCCTAAAAAGCAGCATGTCCCCCTCTCAGTCTTCTCCCTTCCAGACTAACCAAACCCAGTTCTTTCAGTCTTCCCCCATCGGTCACGTTTTCTAGACCCAATTTCTCCACATCATTTTCTCCTTATCTGGTCTTGCTGCCAGGCAGATGTTTCAGCAGCTGTGTTTTCAGGTGTCATTTAAACATACAGGGCCAAATTCTGCGCTCAGTTACAACTCTACAGCCACTCCACTGACCTCAGGGGAGTGACTATGGGTTTGCCACAGAGCAACTTGCATCAACATTTAGCCCATAGACCACAACAGTGAATATATTTGCATCTTATTTCTAAAAGCATAATGGTGTCCTGATGTGTCAAGTGACAGAGGGAGATACATTTGACTGTATCAGAACCGCAGGGGCCTTAGTCTAAAAGTGGCTCCTTTGCTTTGGCGAGGTATTGGATCAAACAGTGATACAGAACACTGGAAATCAGGGCAACTGAGAACTATTTCCACTCTGTCATGTTGCCATGGTCTCATTTTGAGTCACCGCTTACGCATATATAAAGTGTAATATTAACACTGCCTCTCAGAGGGGACTGAGTAAGTTTAAAGTAATTAACATTAAATACTGTGAGTTCCTTGTCTTAATGGCACTTAGAAGTATTAATACAAACACCTTCCTTCCTGTGTAGGGCTAGACAAATATAGCAAAAAAGGTTCCCACTAATATTCACCCTAATTCGCAAACTAATTTATTTGGTGTTCGTGCCTTCTCTGTTGTAAGATTCCATAAATACTCTAATAATCAAGTTTCATGGTAGGTTGTTCACCAAAACAGTGTACTTCACACTCACAAACAGCTGTACTAGAAGTTTGATTCACTCATCTACTCAGGACAAAAACATACCAAATGATTTATATGCCAATTGAAAACAGCTCAAATCTTGAATACTGAAATTTCAAAGTGAACGTCTCACCAAGTTGTTAAAAAAAAATAAAAATCCAAACCAAACATTGACACACTCTGATCTGCTCCCAGATGATTTGTCAACGATGAAGCATAATTTGTTAGACACATTGAAATGTGCGATTGATTTATCTGTAGTTTACACTTAAAAGTTCCAATTGCACTGTGTTCCCGCATCCAATCCACAGCAAAGGGGAACACGTGCAAAACAGAAAGCTGGCTCAGAAATGAACCCGGGAAGTCTTGCCATTACTTCTCCTCTTACAGAAACAAAACAGAACACAGCATATGCACACGTCCTTGGTCTCAGGCAAGCCCCTGCCCGGACTGATCGACACCAAAACCGAGTGTGAGAGAGAAGAGCTGTTGGATTTTTCCTTTGAGTCTCTTAAACCTATTGGATAAAAAGGGAAATGCAAAAGGAGACCTCCTCATCATTTCTAGCCAAAAGGATAACAAGGATTTTAGGAACACAGTCCTGAGCTCCCCTGGTCTTTGTATTTATAGTCAAGAGCATTTTTGCCTCCCCACAGCCTTGTAAACCTTTATAAATTGCTTTAGTGAACGATTTGCATTTATTGGAATGTCTACCAGATTCTTAAAAAGTCCGTCAATACAATAGACTTACCTAATTAAAACCTCCTTTCAGACCTAGGCACTTGTTTAAAAAGCAACGTTTCCTAACAACATAACCACGCCAAAGATGAGGCACATAACATCAAAAAAGTCCCACCAGAAGACTGGATTGCCTCAGAACAGACTTGCCTTCTGCTAGCAATTGATAATACCTCAACATAAGAATCCAATCGTAATGTTTGGCTTCTCGGGGCAGAACGACACTTAAAAATGCTGCAGCGGCATCAGTGAAAACGCTAGTGTGCCAACTGGAGACTTTCTCTCGTTAGCGTTCGTTAAATCCCCTCCACAAGAGGTGGTGGATGTTGACAGGAGAGCCCTGTCACAGCCGTGAGAGATGTATTTATATAGATATAGAATTTATAGTGTAGATCTGGCTCGAGTTTCCAGTTACTTTTATCAACACAAATCTCATTGAAAAGTGTGATCAAGTCTTTGGCCTGCTAGGAATGTTGCTTGGTCCCCATGCTGTCTGCAGAATCTAGCTTTCATTTAAAAATAAATAAATTTGCTATCCTTCATGGTTTCAAAAATAAATGTTTCCAATGTGACCTGAATATAAATGGATGCAGTGATGTGTCCCTGAGTCTACAGCCAGCCTGAAACAAAGGTTGAGGGTGAATTCTCCAGAGACAGGTGATTGCTACAGGCCACGTCTCTCAGGGAGATGCACAAAAATAGACCAGGAAGGGTCAGCAGAAGAGTTAGCTTCCAATATGGAACATAGGTCTGGAAATATCCCACTGGGTTAGACGACAGGTTTCTTTCAGAAGAAGCTTTTCCGGAAGAGATCTTCTGAAAAAACTTCTTCCGAAAGAGAGCATCTACACAGCAAAAGCGCATCGAAAAAGTGATCTGCTTTTTCGAAAGACGGCATCCACACTGAATGGACGCTCTCTCACATTTAAGCTGTGATGACTATGGACGGAAAGGCCACCGGGGTACCTGTGCTTTTTCCTCTTTCCTCTTCTTTCAAAAGAACTCCCTCTTCCCCATCCACACACGCCTTTTTCCAAAAGAGGTCTTTCGAAAAAAGTCTTTTTCCTTGAAGAAAGAGGTTTACCAATGTCAGAAAAAAACCCTGTTCTTTTGATTTTTTTTTCAAAAGAATGCGTGTGGACATAAGTGACGTTTTTTTCAGAAAAACGGCCATTTTCCCTAAAAAAAAACCTCTGCAGTGTAGACATACTCTGGGTTGTCAAGTCCTGTCTCCTGTTACTGCAGGCAACTATCAACTAATCCCATTCATAATCTTATCAAGCTCCTTCTTAAAATTTGTCAGGTGGATAAAAGTTGATGATAGTCTTTAACATGGAAAAGATTTTTTTAGCTTTAAAAATATCTCACCAAACCAAGTGGTTGGGCAACAAAATGGCAAATGAAATTTAATGTTGTTTAATGTAAAGTAATGAACATTGGAAAAAATAATCCCAACTATATGTACAATATGATGGGCACTAATTTAGCTAAAACTATTCTCAAGAGAGATCTTGGAGTCCTTGTCAGTAGTTCTTTGAAAACATCCACTCAGTGTGCAGTGGCAGTCAAAAAAGCAAATAGAATATTGGGAATCATTAAAAAAGGGATAGAGAATAAGACAGAAAATATCTTAATGCCTGTATATAAAACCATGGGATGCCCACATGTTGAATACTGCGTACAGATGTGGTCGCCTAGTCTCAAAAAAGATATATTGGCATTGGAAAAGGCTCAGAAAAGGACAACAAAAATGATTAGGGGTTTGGAACTGGTCCCATATGAAAAGAGATTAAAAAGACTTGGACTTTTCATCTTAGAAAAGAGGAGATTAAGGCGGGAGATGATAGAGGCCTATAAAATCATGATACGTGTGGAAAAAGTGAATAAGGAATAGTTATTTACTTATTCCCACAAATATAAGAACTAGGGGTCACCAAATGAAAATAAAGGGCAGCAGGCTTAAAACAAACAAAAGGAAGTTTTTCTTCAGGCAGCGCATAGTCAACTTGTGGAACTCCTTGCCAGAGGATGAGGTGAAGGGTAGGACTTGAACAGGGTTTAAAAAAAGAGCTAGATAGATTCATAGAGGTTAGGTCCATCAGTGGCTATTAGCCAGGATGGGTAGGAATGGTGTCCCTAGCCTGGAAATGGGTAACAGGGGAGGGATCACATGAAAATTACCTGTTGTGTTCCCTCCCTCTGGGGCATCTGGTATTGGCCACTGTCGGCCGACAGGATACTGGGCTGGATGGACTGTTGGTCTGACCCAGTACGGCCACTCTTATGTTCTTGACTTAAATGCATTTTTATTTGCAACAATCAATGTATTTAAAATTATTATGACAACCTATAAGAACAACTCAATTTACCATAATCTAGTAAAATCACTTACATTTTAGAAATACTCAGGCAATTTATATTTGATGCCAAAGTTTTAAAGAAACTGATACAGAGGGAGCAAGGAGGGGGGAACGACTAATCGAGTAATATTTTCTAACATAAAAAGTCTCTGCTCATCTGAGGAACTCGGTTTTGCCCACAAAAGCTCATGATAATATATATATTTGTTAGTCTCTAAAGTGCTACAGGACTACCCGTTGTGTATTTAAAAAGTAATGTATGTTGAAACTGCTTAGCCGGCCCCATACAGACAGGAGTAAGGCTAGAAGCAGCAGCAGGTAAAAACCTGCTTAAATAAACATGCATTGAAAAAGTATATGCCCTTGGTTAGCAAAAAGTACCATCCAATTTGGAGCAGGGACAACAATTAGTTGCATATCATCATATTTTCGTGGTTACCAACCAATGTGAATCAACCTTTCTTTAGAAAAATAATTAGAAAGGACAAATGCAAAACAAGACTGAACTTTCTAATGAAAATCAAGTTTTCCTGCTTGTCAGTTTAAATGATGATTTTAAATCACAGTGATTTGCTTCAATCCGCCTTGAAAACAGTTATGCTGCTTATCACTCCGTGTGACGAAGTGGGGCGTGTGCTCCCGCTCTTTGCTTTACGTCGTAGGGGATTTCTGCTGTCTTGTGCTGCTCTGTTGTGGCTCTGTGTGCCTCAGTTTCCCTGGGCGCTGTGCCGGTGCCTGGCTGGGAATGGAGGTTTCGGGTGTGACTCTCACTGAGCGGGAGGCTGCCCCAAGCTACACAATAGCTCAGGCTGTCTTCTAACCTGAGCCTAGGTTGGGGGGAGCAATCAGGTGACCCTTTTTGCCCGGGAAGCTGGACAAAGGAGGAGGTGGGGTCTGCCTGTGGGTCTGGGACCAGTTGGGGAGTGGGTGAGTTCTTTCGGCTGGCTTAGGATGCAGGGAGGGGGCGCAGGGCCCTGGCTCTGGGCCCCCCTCCCCTAGGATTCTGCTGGTTCGTGTGTTAACAACAAACCTGCGCTACACTGTGTCCCTGTCAACAAATAAACCTTCTGTTGTACTTGGTGGCTGAGTGTCCCATCTGGCTGCGGATGGGGATGCAGGGCCCAAGACGCCCCACTCCTCCGTGACACGGCGACTATTGAAAGGCTGCTTGAGACCCTCACTCCTTCCAGAAATCGCCTTCTACTTTCCAGCCTAAATTGATTCGTGGTCAGTTTATACCCACCCGTTCTTATGCTACCAAGTCCTTTTGTTTAAATAGCTCTTCTTCCTCCCTGGTGCCTACACTCCCTCCATGAGGTACGTATAGAGAGCAGAGTCCCCCCCAGCCTGCCTTTTGCTAAGCTAAACAAGCCAAACCCTTGTATTCACAGGTGTGTTGTGAGCAAGACACGAGGAATCATTCTCCCGCTCTACTCCGCGCTGGTTAGGCCTCAGTTGGAGTATTGGGTCCAGTTCTGGGCACCGCATTTCAAGAAAGATGTGGAGAAATTGGAGAGGGTCCAGAGAAGAGCAACGAGAATGATGAAAGGTCTAGAGAACATGAGCTATGAGTGAAGGCTGAACGAATTGGGTTTGTTTAGTTTAGAAGAGAGAAGATTGAGGGGGGACATGATAGCCGTTTTCAGGTATCTAAAAGGGTGTCATAAGGAGGAGGGAGAAAACTTGTTCATCTTGGCCTCTGAGGATAGAACAAGAAGCAATGGGCTTAAACTGCAGCAAGGGAGGTTTAGATTGGACATTAGGAAAAAGTTCGTAACAGTCAGGGTGGTGAAACACTGGAATAAATTGCCCAGGGAGGTTGTGGAATCTCCATCTCTGGAGATATTTAAGAGCAGGTTAGATAAATGTCTATCAGGGATGGTCTAGACAGTATCTGGTCCTGCCATGGGGGCAGGGGACTGGAGTCGATGACCCCTCGAGGTCCCTTCCAGTCCTAGTGTTCTAAGATTCTATGATTCTAAGACAGACCCCCTCATTCCCTGATCACTCTAACAAGCCTTCTCAGAACCTGGGCTAGTTTTAATCTTTCTTGAACACGTGTGACCAGAACAGTCCATTGTGTTCCAGAAGAGTCTTATCGGTGCCTTGAACAATGGCTTTAATACTTCCCCATCTGTACTGAAAATACCTTGCCTGATGTATCCTCACAACGTATTTGCCATTTACACAACTGCATTACGTTGGGGGCTCACAGCCATTCTGTAATTGACTCATATACCCAGGACTTCCATACAATTACATACTTCAAAGTATTATCACTTCAGGGCTAATGATGGGCATAGTGTCTCTAGATGAGAATTACAGAAGGAAATTTGATTAGAAACACAACAATAAATATATTCACAGAGCTTTCCTGGACAAGAACCATCTCAAAGCAAGGCCGTCAGAAGGCACCTTCAAATTACACGAATGAAAACAGCTGAAGACGAGCTCTGTGTTGCTTGAATTAGGGATGGGAAGGTTTAACTGGTTAACCAGTGGGGACTGGCACCTCCCAACCTGCCACGGGTAGGGGACTGCTCCAACCCTGCAGATTAAGTCTCGGCTTGACAAAGCCCTGGCTGGGTTGATTTAATTGGGATTGATCCTGCCTTGGACAGGGGGCTGGATTTGATGACCTTCTGAGGTCTCTTCCAGCTCTGTGATTCTATCATTCTATGACTTTCCAGAGGTAGAGAATGTAGCTCTCCCTGTGTGAGACCCATGCTGAGCAGTTGTGTTTTTCTATGCCTAAACTAACTGCAAGAGCTGGAGGACTGTTGTGATAGCTCATCCAT
Organism: Pelodiscus sinensis; assembly: GCF_052426305.1. NCBI lineage: Eukaryota > Metazoa > Chordata > Testudines > Trionychidae > Pelodiscus > Pelodiscus sinensis. The sequence continues at coordinate 23,909,032 of NC_143074.1, read as the reverse complement.
AGTCCGTACTAACTAACATAGAGAATAAGGGAGATATCTGTATTATTTTGTCTGAATAATCATAGAAATGTAAAAACTTAAAAAACAACTAATAATCTAGCAGCACCTTAAAGACTAACAAAACATGTAGAATTGTAGATGGTGGTATGAGTTTTCATGGGTCTGACCCGCTTCTTCAGATGACTGGAGTATTAAAAGTTCAGATCCAAGAATAAATAAGGGAAGGGAGGGGGAGGGGAAGAGAGGAGAAAAAAATAGTGAATTAGATTGTTTGATACAATAGGCTGATAAGAACAATTTGCACCTCTATAAGTACCCATTGGTTGGTTGGTTGGTTAAGTCATGAGGACGTGGAAGGCAGTGTGCGAGTCAACTGATATCTTTATTCATTCCTCTCTGATCGGAATCAAACTTGTAAATGAAGTTAAGTTCCAACCTTCCCTGTGTACTTGGCTTGTGGAATTGGTCTGAAACAACACGGTGACTTTGAGATCCATTAATGAGTGCCCGGGCAGGTCAAAGTGTTCTCCGACAGGTTTCTGAGTGTTGCCTTTTCGGAGATCTGATTTGTGTCCATTAATTTTTTCCCATAGAGACCGCCCAGTTTGGCCAATATCCATGGCAGTGGGGCACTGCTGGCACTTGATGGCATAGATCAAATCAGTGGTTGTGCAGTTAAATGAGCCCTGATGTAGTGGCTGATGTGGATGGGTCCAGTAATGAAACTGCTTGTGTAGCTGTGTGGGCAGGGTCGGCACCGAGGCTGATTGCAGAGGTGGGTTCCCGGGTGATTATGATGGAGGTGTGTTGTGTGGTTACTGGAAAGAATTTGTTTGAGGATGGGGGTTGTCTGTAAGCGAGGACTGGCCGTACTAGCAGGTCATGTGCACTATGATACGATTCGTATTATGCAGGTATTTGTCTATCCTATTCTTAAAAGCCTCCAGTGTCACTGATTCTCTAGGTGATTTGTTCTTCGTGCATGTACCTCAGTTTACCTGCCTGATAATTATTTGACTACACCGAGTTAAACCAAATGAGGCTGTTAGGAAACTAAACATTGCCAAGGACAGGACATCCCCATGGAAAGTACCAAGGGGCCTTATGGAACAATGCAGGAGCTATTACTTGGGAGATGCCCACCTGTCTGACTGCAGCCTTGCAAACATGTTTACTTTTTCCCAAGCTGCAGCCCAGATTCAGAAAAACTAATTTACTTATTTATGCTTCGTTATTCCATACAGAACACGGGGCCTTTCGCTACTGTCTTCCATTCTGGCTGTCTCTTGCTGCAATCTTAGCTCTCAGTTCTGGTGTGTTTCGGTTACCCTTGGTTCCACCCCACTGCCTCTTCCCTGGGGATTCCAGGTCCAACACTTGCCTTGGTATGTGGGTTGGTTCTGTGCTCCAGGTGTGTCCTAGCCATCCATTTGCCCTCCTCCATAGCTCTTCATTTGTTACTTTTTTTTTACCACGTTACACTGAGGATTTTTCTATGGCAACTATGAAAAAACTTGAAGTTCAGCGCGTACGATCTTGACAAGTAGCCACGCCTCAGGGCCATATAGTAGACAGACTTTACAGTGGCATTAAATATTCAGTGTTTAGTTCTGAGGGCAAAGAGTCTCTTTCTCCAGACTGGCTTTAGGTTTGCAAAGGCGCATCTGGCTTTGCTCGTCTGGCTTTAATGTCTGTTTGTTCCACCTGCTTTGCTAATGCTGTTGCTAAGATATGTGAAGTGTTGACCTCTTCCATGTCAATCCTAGACAATGTTATGGGGATTTTTGGGTTCTGTAGAGATTTCCACAGTTTTAGTTTGTGTTAATTCTCAGCCCTGTTAATTGTTCAGGTATCTGGAGATCACTTGTTAGCTCGTATATTTCTATGGGTATGGGACAGCAGGTTGATGTTGTCTGCAAAGTCAAGCGCTTCTAGCTTCTGCATAAGAGTCCATGATGTAGTCCCTCTCTCGTTATCCAACCCAGGAAGGTCATGGGAGACACAAGCCATTCCTGTCTGACATCAGCGGTTTCCTCAAATATGTAGTCAGATTGCCACTATGTGTCGGTTGGCATATTGTATTCCCATCTGTGATGTAGTGGGCAGCCCGTACACTGTGTTTGGGCTGTGGGTGACCCCTGCTGGCCTGTATCTGTAAGCACTGCACAGCAGGGGGGGCCGCCTGAGGAGCCTAGGGTCACGTAGACAATGACCCAACTGGTTCTTCCCTGTTGAGGGGAGCGACTGAACAAAGGCAGTGAGTGTTGGGGGAAGAGTCAGTTTGGGACGAGGGGAAACCATGAAGGGGACAGACAAAGCAGGAGGTTGGGAGTCTAGGGGCCTAGGCACCCCATCTCAAGGGGTCTGAGGCATCCTGGCCCTGACTCCTGTAGCCACATCACATCTACGCTGTGTTGTACCTTGGAGAAGCAATAAACCCTCTCTATTCTACTGGCTGGCAGAGACTGTTCTGGCTGCTACGGGGGTGCAGAATTGGGGGGAACCCCGATGCACCGTCACACCATCCAAGCATTGGACGATAGTCACAAATGTCCAGGGGGTTCCATAGTGGCATATCAAATTCCGTAAGACCAGCAATGGGCAACTTACGGGGTTCTACATGAGGCCCATAAGACTGTTTTTACTGCTGCCCACACGCGGGGTTGCCAGATTCCGCTGGCTTCTGTCTGTGTTGTTTTTTCCTCCAGTATTACTCAAGTGACACACACGTAGATCAAGGGCACATGAAGTGAGGTGCGCACTGATTGCACCCAGCATTGACTATGAGCACCATACGCTCCCTCTGCGTCCAAAGCACTCTAGTTCAACCGGCACAGCCCGCACATTCTAGGTATGCAAGTGCAGTTAGCAGAGCTACCGTCTCCCAGGAGACCTTAACAAAGGCGCATGAAATGAGGTGCGTGCCGACTGCACCCAACATTGACTGTAAGAGCCATGCACTCCTTCTGTACTCTAAGTGCTGCTGTGGTTCAACGGGCACACCCACAAACTCTAGGTACTCAAGTGTTCTTAGGAAAATTACTTTAGCCTGGGAGACCATCTTGATTACGACAATCTTGCGGCTGGCTGAGATGAAGAAGGGCCACTCATGCAACCCACTCATGAGCGTAGGTTGCCCATCGCTGCATTGGAATGTTATCCAGACTTGGTTCCTTTCCACGTTTTTTTTAGTTTGAGGTCCAGATCTTCTCCTTCCTCTGGGTCTTTCCATTGGCTTTCCATTCAGTTGTTGACTAAAGTACTCTCTCCATATATTTAATTGCTCTGATGACTTCATTCTTACATGACCCCCATTGTCTTGCACTGGGAACTGCGTGTGTTCTTCCTGACAACTATCTAGTGACATTATGCAGGATCTTCATGTCATTTTGTGCTGTGGTGAGCTGTGCATCTGTTGCCATTTTGTCTATAAATTTCATTTGTTTTTCCAGGTGCTCTTTTAAAAAAAAAACCTTTGCAAGGTGGGCAGCAGGGGAAGTGGGCAGCAGCCACTTGGGGGGAGATGCTGTGAGAGAAACAGAGATGCAGAGACTTCTGGAAAGGTGTGTGAGCGGAGTGAAATTTTTCAGAGAAAGCGTAAAGTGCAGGCAGGACTTGGCCATGAACGCATCCATTGTTTTAATTCACTCCTCTGAACGCTATGCACTGTTAGAGGAATAAACGATACTTCGTTTTGATGAAGGTGTTTAATCAGTCACTGGTCATATGCTCCCAGAGAGAAACATCTTGCAGGTGCTGAATAGTTGGGCCTGTCTTTTTTTTGCCATGGGTGCTAAACATGAAGGGTGTCTATGACCATGTGGGTCCACCCTGAGTAGGGATGTTAAATATCGGTTAACTGAATAGTCGATTAACCTCAAGAATTCTTATCGATTAGTCGACTATTCTATAGTCCCCGGGGGTGTGGCTGGCAGCCAGTGCACTCCGGCCCCACTCCGAAGGAGCCCCCTGCCACTCCACAAGGAGGGGATTGAACAGACAGGAAAGGCAGAGGATGTCAGACTGGGTATCGTGGTGGGGTTGAACATATTCATCTGTGCTCCGTGCCAGGAAGGAACGCCCCAGATCGGGGCTCCAAGATCTTGCATTGCCCCTGGCAAGAACGGAGGCAGCTCTCACTGAAGGGAAAGCGATTTTCTTCTTAATAAAAAATTGAAGCCAGCGTCCTGCTCTGCTCCACTTTCCAGGGAAGGCACCTTTTGGTGCTTCTTCCATTCAGTGCAATAGTTTTACGGCTACAGCAACATCCTCCAGCTCAGTGCTGTTATACTGAAAGAAAAAGGCTGCAGAGAACTCTCAGCACGGCAGTCAGCCCTCCACCCTTGAAAATCCCTACAAAGAACCGTTTCTGCTCAACGCTTGATCGTGAGTAGAAGTGATCGGGGGTGCAGGTTCAGGGCTCGGGCAGCGAAGGGTGCCCAGGAGGATGGGTGGGTTTGGCTTGGGCGGCTGGTGGGCCCAGGGGTGTGGGTTCGGACGGTCGAGGGCAGCCACTGGGGCCCCAGGGGAGGGGGGTGGGCGCGGGTGGTTGAGGGTGGCTGCTGATGCCTGGGGGGGCCTGTTCAGGCTTGGGTGGGTGAGGGCAGGCGAGGACAGCCACCAGCTCCGGAGGATGGGGGAGATCAGGCGAGGGTGGCCACCGGGACACGGGGGACCTGGGCTTGGATGTCTGCAGGGTCCTGGGAGGGAGGGACTGGGCTCAGGAAGGCGAGGGCAGTCATAGAATCATAGAATCATAAGACTGGAAAGGACCTCGAGAGTCATCGAGTCCAGCCCCCCGCCCTCAAGGCAGGACCAAGCTCCGTCTACACCATCCCTGACAGATGTCTATCTAACCTGTTCTTAAATATCTCCAGAGAGGGAGATTCCACCACCTCCCTTGGCAATTTATTCCAATATTTGACCACCCTGACAGTTTTCCTAATGTCCAATCTAAACCTCCCCTGCTGCACTTTAAGCCCATTACTCCTTGTCCTGTCCTCAGAAACCAAGAGGAACACATTTTCTCCTTCCTCCTTGTGACACCCTTTTAGATATTTGAAAACCGCTATCATGTCCCCCCTTAATCTTCTTTTTTCCAAACTAAATAAGCCCAGTTCATGAAGCCTGGCTTCATAGGTCATGTTCTCTAGACCTTTAATCATTCTTGTCGCTCTTCTCTGGACCCTTTCCAATTTCTCCACATCTTTCTTGAAATGTGGCGCCCAGAACTGGACACAGTACTCCAGCTGAGGCCTAACTAGTGCAGAGTAGAGCAGCAGAATGACTTCACGAGTTTTGCTTACAACACACCTGTTGATACAACCTAGAATCATATTTGCTTTTTTTGCAACAGCATCACACTGTTGACTCATATTCAACTTGTGGTCCACTATGACCCCTAGATCTCTTTCCGCCATGCTCCTTCCTAGACAGTCGCTTCCCATCTTGTATGTATGGAACTGATTGTTCCTTCCTAAGTGGAGCACTAAGTCGCCGGGGCTCGGCGGATTGGATTGAGCTCAGGCACCCAAGGGTGGCTATCGGGGTCCGGGGTGGGCTGGGATTGGGCTCGGGTGGCTGCCAGGGCCCGGGGAGGCAGGATGAGGATCAGAAGCCCAAGGACGGCAGTCGGGGCAGATTTGGGCTCGGGCGGCCAGCAGGGCCCAGGTGGGCAGGTTCCAAACTGCAGCTGCAAAAGTGGTTCATAGGCCAGACACAGTTTGCCAGCGTTAGCCCCTGGTGGGCCACCGGGCACTTTATTTACCTGTGTGCCTGCAGGTATGGCCACTCGCGGCTCCCATTGGCCACGGTTCGCCATTCCTAGCCAATGGGAGCTGTGGGAAGCTGTGGCCCAATCCACGCCGCTTCCCACACCTCCGAGTGGCTGGGGATGGCGAAACATGGCCCACGTGCGCTGTGAGCGGTCACACCTGCGGACAGGCAGGTAAATAAAAGCAGCTGGTAGCCCCAGGGGCTAACCCTGGTGAACTGTGTCTGGCCTGCAGGCTGCCGATTGCCCATCCCTGAGTATATCAAAGGTAGTGAGCACCTTTTGCAGTGTTTATTAAGTGACGTGTTTGCAATATTTCTTCTAACACAATTGTGGCATCTGGCAAATGACAATTTAATTTTTATGAATTTTCATTAACTTTCAGATAATCAAGTGCCTGATTAATCAGAGTGGCAGTTCTCAGAAGTCAAAATGGGTATTGTGCAGCCCTCAGACAAAGACACACCAGAAGGGCCTGTCGGTGCCAGCACGGGAACAAATAATCTGTAAAGAAAGAAATCTTGAAAAGGTCAAATTACACTTGCTTAAAAAACAGCTCTTCACCTTTAAAAGACTTGCACTATAATTAGAGTGCTGATGCCCTGTTCGAAGGGAAAACAAGGGAGAAGCAGCATCACATGGAGCGAGAATGCAGCATTTCTCTGCACTAGGTTATTACACACAAACCCAGAGGAGAAGGCTGACGGATGAGCAAGCGTCTACATTCTCACCAACATCAGTGCTGTTTCCAAATATTGCATTATTGCATCAGTAAAAAGTGAGCCCTGACAATTAACATATTGATGGATTTTTGGATTAGCACGGCACCGTTTTAAATAGCCCTGCTTTTTTCCCTTTCCGTTGTCAGAAGGACACTTTGCTTTTGGGGCTGCCTGTTCTGTGTGACCTTGCGGGAAGTTACCACACCACACATCAATTAGTGATTGCAGAACAGGGAAGTAGTGTTGACTGCATTCTGCCTGTCTCGAGGGAGGAGCAGCTGTGCTTCAGGGTACAAGCAACAGAAGCCGGGAACACTGTTTTCCTGTGGGAATGCTGTTATGCAGGTTGGCTACTGACTGCAAGATGGAAAAATGCAGCAGAGCTGAAATAAGAGAAAAATCTTTTGCTTTCCCCCTTCCCTGAGAGAAATTTTACAGTTGTTTTGAAAGAGTTCCATGTGCAATAGAAACCCCCAATTCGTGCTATGAACATACCATGCTCATTCTGCCATAACCAGCTCTGGCACCCCTAACCAGCTCTCCCCACAAAAGAAAAATTTTCAATTGAAAATTATCCTTTGAACATACTGCTTGTTTTATACAAATCATATTTCATTGTTTATTTTCTTGAGGGAGAAAATTATTCAAGTTACGATAAATGTGAGTTTGTGATCAGAGATGAAAAGGAACCTCTGCTAAGTCTCAATAGAAATTTTCTGGATTTTTATCAGAACAAGAAGGATGAAACACTTCATCAGTCCCACATGGGTGCTATCACAACACCAGGCATTTCTAACAAGCAAACATTCTTGCCTGAAAGGGAAAATGTACTAAAAAGGAAAGCTGATCTTAAAAAAACACACACAGAAACACCCAAACAAACAAAAACCAGATTTGATGTGGGGTAGGGTTGCTCCAACAACACTGAAATTCTGAAGCTACAGAAAGAGACTATTGCTCTTTCCCAGTGATAATTTTGACGGTTTTAGCAGCCGTTAGTCGGAGAGGTTTTACAGACTTTAATTAAGTAAACCTCACAAACCCTCTGTGAGCTCGGTATTATCATCCACCTTTTATGAACAGGGTGAACTGAGAAACAGAAGAGTCAGATGATTTAAGCAAGGTCACTCACCAAAAATAAATAATACATCTGAGACTGGAATCCTGTAATTTAGGCATCCAGTTCCCTGTGCCAGTCACCACATATACTTACATGTGGCTTCCCTGATCCTCAGAACATGTGACGTGTTTCCCCCCGGATTTCCCCCTCCAGTGTCTCCACTTAGCTAATCCTAGTGGGCAGGAGCGAGAGAAGGAGGCGGCACTGACCGTGGGGCTGCCCATGGGCGGGATGGGCTGAGAGCGCCGATGGGAGATGAGCAGGGCTGGGCACATAGAACTGTGGCTCTTTGGCAAAGTGCGTTGGTACATTCTGTCTCCTTTTCAGGCTTAGCTTAGCCACCCCTGTGTTAGGCCAAGAGGAAGCTGCCCACCCAATGTATTAAATTGTTAAACTAACTGCGTCTCTCCCACTCTGTAGTCTGGGTTATTTTGTCCTGCAAGTGGTGTTTTGAATAATAAAGAACCTTGCAGAGGCCTGCAAGTTATAAGTTCATCTGTCTCCTTGTTCAGTTGGTCAAAACAGAACTTGATGCCTGCACTCCAAACTAAGGGTCCCCGGAGCCTCCACATAAGTGCCATCTAGTTAGCCCATAGGCTTCCATTTTCTCGTCCTTTGGTCTCTTGCATTGTTCTCTGGAAGAAGCCCGTCAACAACTCACCTCTAGCCCCGTAAAAGATCCAAGTAATAGGTCTTGGCTCCTCTGCAGGGCCGTGGAAGTACCTTAATACTCCATCCGAGTAAAACTGCTCCCAGAAACATTTCTCTGACACTTGTCCAGGCCTACACAGGAGTTCTTTACCCAGAGTCCCCCATGTCAAAACTAAAATGGTCTTCTCTTGGGACACAGCTACACTGCTGCTGCAGGTGTCATTTCAAGCTTAAATAGCTGCACAAACCCTAGTTTTGATGGAGCCGGCTCACTAGAAATAGCAGTTTTCTGCGGACGCACAAGCTAGCCTAGAGAAGTACTTGTGTGGGGATGCCACTGCTGCCGTGGCTACACGGCTATTTTTAGCACAGTAGCTTGATCAAAGATAGTGTCCACCTGAGCTGAAAATTAAACAGCCCGCTGCGGTGTAGACGTGCTGTGCCGAGATGCTGGGTGAAGCCCTAGAAAAACGACTCTGAACGATTTGTATTGGCACCTCTTTCCAGCGTACCGCTCGAGGGTCGGCAAAACATTATGACTTTTACTTTCACATCACATTTTGCTAGCCTCAATGTGCGCAGTGCCTTTACCCCCCTTCTAAGAGATTCACAACTTGCACCCCAAATTCTACGAGCGCTTATGCACATATTTAACTTCAGCCCCGTGAATAATCCCATGGCATCAACAGAACTACTCATCTTTTTCAAGGTACGCAGCACTCCAAACTGGGGGTGCAAGAGATCGGCAGTAGGACTCCAACCTCAGTCTTTTGTACAGGATACTATCCTCCCTACGCCACCAAGATAAAAACCCATAGATCATCTTAGGGGGATTAGCCGGGGAAGTTCCAGGTGTAGGATGCAGCTGCTGGACAAGAAATAGTCGTATTCCCACTGCCGGGTGAATACCAGCTCTTTGGTATTTAAATCAGTACATAAATATTTCACATGGAACTTGGGTTAAAATAAGCCTTCTGCCTGTTTATTGTAAATCCCCAGCATTCTGTCTGCTTGCCTTAATTTGCAGGCAGCTATAATGCTATTTGTGTGACACAGAATTCCGTAAGGCCTCCCAGCAGAAACCTGAGTAATCAATAGGCCTTAAATAAGTAATCAGAGGAGCTGAAAACACGTAGGTCATCCAATAGTAAGCAGGATAAATTAAAAAATCATACCTCTCCCATTATCCGTATTTAATAAGCCTTTTACATTTATTTGGTAGGTTAAAGCTGCACATCAAGAGATACCAGAGGGCACAAGAGGCAGAACTGCTGAGAGGCAGCTAGGATCATCCGACAAGCAAGAGAGGATAACAATGCAGTGGTTAATAAAAACCTCCTGCACACCTAACGAGGAAAGGAGAGTCTAGCAGCCGAATTAAAAGAATGTAGCAAAGAGCAAACAGAACAAGGCATTTCTATGCACACATGCATTACATCAGACACATGGAAAATACACATAAAATATGCATGCATAGCAAAAATTGCATGAGAATTTCAATTTCTGTATAGGGCTTTGAGGTTTACTATGTAGCTTTGCCTTCAAAACCTGAATGGACCATAAAACAGTTAAAAATGTAGGCACCAATCCTGCAAGGCTGAAGGTGTTTTTTTTAAATGGATCCCCTGACAGCTCTCCTCTTCCCACTGATGAAAAGAAGATCGGAGCAAAAAGCCTTCTTGGTTCTGACTATACGCAACCCTTGGCAAGGATTCCAGGTTTCAGGGTCACTGATTAGATTAGCACTTACCTCTTGCTTCCATCAAAAAAGGAGCAAACTTGTACAAACTGAAATGGACGTGGGGCAGAGGAAAGGGACACGCGTCTTAAAACATACTGAAAAAAATCAGGGAAAATAAAAACTTTTTGTACCAGAACCATTGAAAACAGAGAAAATTAACATTTCGAGATGAAAAGCCCACTAATTTGACGGTAAATCCAGCACCCGCAGGGAGGGAAGCTGAGTTTATTTTAGAAAGCAGCATAAACATTAAAGAAGAGCCAAATCTTTTAGAAAAATATGGGTGCAGTACAGAGGCTCATGTCATAGAAGATATTTTGCTTTCAGCCTTGACCTGGAAAACTGTTATTTCATGGAGTCCTTGTGCTGATAAGTTATGACAGAGGTTAGCAATAATGAGACCACCCAAGTTGTTTTCTCTTTGGAATGATGACAACTTTAAACTTCAAATCACAGGTGAATTACTCCACTATGGGACCCTGATGAAACCTCACAGCCCTCTGCTCTCCCTTACTCACATCCCTCCTCAAAAAAGAGCCCTATGACTATACAGTCAGACCTTTAATAAGTATACAAATATTCCCAAAGGTATGTGCCTACTTACCATATGCAGAATCCTCCCCATATTTATATATGTTGTATCTTGTCCATGTGATACAAAGGATGGCCAGGTTTCTGCTTTAATTCATTACCTCTCCTCTCTTGTTACTTCAGTAAACACTGATCATGTTGATTTACACCATTATTGAGATAAAGTGGTTGACTGCTGACCACATATGTAAATTATTCAGGGTTCCTATGATCAAAACAATGAAACCATTTACTTAAAACCGTGCATTACAATTTAATATACTTACAAAGGCTCAAGATATAGCACATACACAATCCAAATGCTTGTCCATACAATACAGCCCTCTTCTGGACATTTACAGGAGAGTAATACCACATTTACTTCTCCCCTGCCCTGCTTAGAAAAGTGTTGAACAAGCAAAAGGGAGTTGGGCAGGTGGGGTCTGTAATGATGGCAATATTGACTACCTAAAGCAAGTACCCATAACACACGGAGGAGGAGCTTCGGACGCACCAGATCCACAAACCAACACAAACGCTTCTTGCTAGTGACTCCCTGCAAAGGCTGAGTAGTAGAGATGCCCTACAACTCCCGACATTGATTTCCCAAATCTTCCTCGGATGCCATTGGTGAATAGAAACCTCAACAAGAAGAGAGGACCAGCAAAGGCCAGCTGGTACATCAGGGCTCGGCTTTTCCAAATGCAAATGTAGGAACGTTGAGGCTTTGAAGATGCCATCAGCACCCTCTTGTTATTTCAATGAGGTTTTCATTGAAGGTGGAGTTTGACAGTATCGTCAGTTTTCAACTCTTGCAGCTGTGGAAACCCTTTCCTGCTCTATGTTAGTATGCAAATTGTCAGAGCACCTTGACGGATGTGGATGTGGAGTAGTAAAGCTGGTATACAGAGAGAAGGCTTAGCATGTCCACCAATGGGACCTGGATAATGTTTGCTACCATCTTGCGAGTGAATTCCGGCCTTGTCATTAGTAGTATCTTTTGACTTGGACAAGGAAGAACTGAAGAGTAGTTTCATGAATCAGTGTAATCAGTCTTTGAGGGAATGATGGTTCATAATACATGGCACCTCCATTAAGAGAGTCCTCTGCAAGAATTTTTATAGGTGTATTCACCCAAGAGTCAAGACACTGGCCTTCTAAGGACAGCATGGTATACGAAGGATATCCATGTGAAAAAAAAAATTAGTTCCACAATGGGACAAGAGAAGCATCCTCAAAATACACAGGCCTGAAAAAAATTAAGCATCTGATTAAGTAAATATTCAGCACAGTTTTCCTTTACTTGCTGAGCACACCACATTTATTTTTGAAAGTGGCAAACAGGTGGTAGAGTGGGATGAAACTAGGTTATAACAAAGACAAGCTTGGCAGCACTGATATAGTGAGCGTGTCTAAGACTTTCCATGCTAAATCCAGATTGCTTTTTTGGGGAAGAAAGGGAGAAGGGTTTATAACTTCTACATTTTGTCTTTGCACATATTCAGTAGAGCCACCAGGGCTGTTCCCTTTTTGGTGCTGTATACTCAATACATTATAAACAAACTCACCTTGACAATCACCCACACAAGCAAAAATCCTGAGTGAACCAATGGTTTTAGTACCAATCACTGAAGTTCAGACTGTTTGAGCAGCTGGAAAACTGAATTCCAGATTTACAGCTTCACTGGATTGAAAACGACATGCCACAAGCACTCAGACCTTCAAAACTGGGGACTTGTGTAAGTCACATCATGCCAGAAAAAAAAATTAGGTTGACATAGTTCTGTGTCTCAGATGTATAAAAATTCCAATCCCCTTACCAACACGGAATGCCAACCTAACCTTCAATGTGGATTTTTCCTATCTCTACCTAAATCTTAGGGGTAGACCAGAATTTAGTTTGTCCATCTTTAGAAAAGTGATTATAAGACAACAATATTCAAAGTGGTCCAAAACAAGGCACTTCAGACTTTGAGAAGTATCCATCTTCAGGACATTTCATCCAGCATGACAAATTCTTATGGAAAATATAAGTGGATAGGGATAGATACCCAGGACTACATTCACTTTGGAGGTTATCTGCTATTTAAGATTTGTTAATAGAGAGGTTCTCTAATTTCTCAGAAGCAACCACTGGAAAATGTGCCAGCTGTCTACACTGGCCACTTGAATTTCCGCAAGAACACTGACGATCTCACTGTGCTGCTCCCATTCGGGCAAAAGCCCTCTTGCGCAAATCATTTGCAAAAGAGGGCCAGTGTAGACAGCACAGTAGTGTTTTGCACAAAAAATCCCCGATGGCTAAAATGGCGATCGGGGCTTTTTTGCGCAAAAGCGCGTCTAGATTGGCACGGACGCTTTTCTGCAAAAAGTGCTTTTGCGGAAAAGCGTCCGTGCCAATCTAGATGCTCTTTTCCAAAAATGCTTTTAACGGAAAACTTTTCCGTTAAAAGCATTTCCGGAAAATCATGCTAGTGTAGACGTAGCCACATAGTGGATAATTCAAAACTCATCCACCTCTTCTGCATTTCCTATGGTTTGTGACTCCTCTTCCCATACTGTGTAGAAAAAATACTGACATGAAGAGAAAGTTCAATCCACCTTTTTTTGCCAAATCCTCACTACTTCCTTTTCCCCCCTCACCTCAGCGACAGAGTTCTTTAGTCTGTATTTTCCTCTTTTCTTCTTCTTCTTATTTTTATATAGAGTTCTGCCATTGTATTTTCAGTTCCTCTGGTTTCCACTACTCCCTGGGATGACAGGTCATCTGATTTCTTTTTTTAATATTCTCTCTTCCTGAATGCAGCTTTCATCCCCTCTCCTGCTCTCCTCTGACTGCTTATATTATAATCCTTTCTTTCAAATCTTGTAGTTAGTGACTTTTCACCTTCTGGTCTCCATGGGGCTTTTCTATATAAAGCTAGGCACCATCCGACTTGTGAATTTTCTTGATTCTTTTTCAGTCCCCATTTGTTTTCTTCCTCCCTTATAGGCCTGGTCTATTCGATGGCGTTAGGTTGACATATGCCACGTTAAGTCAAATGTTTAATCTGTGCATTCGCACTACCAAGCCCTTTCCATCGACCGAAAGGGCTTGTAAAATTGACTTCTGTTCGCCACCTTTGTGAGAGGCATAGTGCTCGAAATGGCCTTCACATGTCAACACAGGGAAAGTGTAGACACCATGCTGTACCCTGACTACCTGGCTCACAGCAGCTCCCATGGTAATTTTACCCACTCCGAATTGATTCCCAATGGACTGATAGTAGTCTGGCATTGCAAACTTCCACAGGGCTAATCCATGGCTTATAGCAGCAACTTCTATGATGTGCTATTTTACATCCAAATTGCGCTATTCCATGGCTTCCGGAATGTTCTCTGTGGTGATTTTTGCCTAAGCTCTTCAAATTCCACAGGATAATGTGTGAGGCGTTTGCGATGCTCACAACAGTGTACAGCGGAGCAGGGTCCATGCGTTTACCATGCTACGGCGCCTGCACAGGTATCCAAGCCTAGGAAATAAGGCATGAAAAACTATTGTTTGCCATTGATTTCAGGGAGGAAAGGAAGGGGATTAATGAATCATGGGATGCTGATGAACACATACTCAGAACCCTTTGGGGAAATGTTTTCATCCTATGAAGCACTGGGAACCTAACTCAGAATTCCATTTGGTTCCAGAAAATGTGGGATAGCTGCCCACTGCATATCACTCTGTGCGTTGATGCAAGCCCTGGCAGTGCGGATGCGTTCCACGGACCAACTGCATGTAGGGGAAATATCAAATCAAATTTAAATCAGAATGTCTGTGGGGACTTTAATAAAATTGACCTAATTTTGAAGTGTAGACATATCCCAAATGATTTTGTTTTCCAAACGTATCTTGTTCTCTCATTAAATGCAGGGAGATTTGTTATACCTTCCCGAGATTTCCTTTCAAGTTCTTTGCATTTGCCTTGGCTTGCCACCTTTCTAATTGCAGATTCCAGTTCAGGAAGGTATTTAAGCATGTGCTTTACTTTAACCATATGAGTAGTCCCATTTAAATTTATAAAACACCATCCTGTGTCTACACTGGCCACTTATTCCGGAAATGCTTAAAACGGAACAGTTTTCCGTTATAAGTATTTCCGGAAAAAGCATGTATACACTGGCAGGATGCTTTTCCGGAAAAGCACTTTATCCGGAAACGCATCCGTGCCAATGTAGACGCGCTTTTCCGCAAAAAAGCCCCGATCGTCATTTTCGTGATCGGGGCTTTTTTGCGGAAAACACTACTGTGATGTCTACACTGGCCCTTTTCCGGAACAGTTTTCCGGAAAAGGACTTTTGCCCGAACAGGAGCAGCATAGTTTTTCCGGAAAAACACTGACAATTTTACAGTAAATCGTCAGTGATTTTCCAGAAATTCAAGGGGCCAGTGTAGACAGCTGGCAAGTTATTCTGGAAAAGCGGCTGATTTTCCGGAGTAAGTGGCCAGTGTAGACACAGCCCATGGGACTATTTGGAGACCGGAATTTAGCAAGACGGTATGTAAGAGCCCCTTTCTCTGTCTTTCTGTTACTTTCTGGTTCTTGTGAAGTCTACTGGACCACTCACGTGTACTTAAAGTTAGGCATGGGCTTTTTAATCTTCCTGAAAAAGCCCCATTTGGAATTGTACGTTCAACTCTTTCACTCAATCTCTGGACCAAACTTTGCCCGGTACATCCTGTTAGCTTCAGTGGGAATTGCATACAAGAGTCTGAAGGAGGAACTTGGAATCTGTAACGAACTGGATCACTGGGCAATGCATTAGTCTCGTAAATAGTTTTCTTTTTTTTATAAAGACAAGTATATTAAAAATGCTTCATCTCCTAAGCTCTGTTTGAATTTTCTCATTGTAGATAAACAACAACAAGCCCTTAAAATTGATGGATGGCATATCATATGTGTTCACTTAGTGTTTCCCTGCCCCCGTTATTATAGATAATAGTCATTTAGCCTTCACTATAGTATTTGTAGCTGATGTTATATCATCCACTGTATGCTGACCCTTGGGGCTGCCTCACTGCAGATTTCACTGTCTGGTTCATTGCCTCCAAACATAAAATCAGTGACAAGCAGCAACCCTCTATAAAACCCCTTTTCTATCCTCTGCCTTTTTGTTATTTCCTGGTCCTCATGAAAATGGTTTCATATATTGGTCAATAACACCAGCTGCTGCCTGCCTCTGTCTTTTACTTAATACTGGAAGTTGCATTTCTACATCAAATATATAGTGTACGGAATAATTTCTTCTGCTTTAGGATAATCATACAAACTTGCAGGGCTGAACTCTGTTGTTTCCCTTACTCGTGCAAGTCGTCCCACTGAACTGAACAACTTTCATATCAGGTCCATTGATTTCAATGCGACTACTCACATGAGTAAGATTTTGACATTGATGCATTTTGTTATGCTAGTGAACTAAGGAAATAAAAGTGTGAGACTCCCAAGTAAATGAGAATGACGCCTGTCTGAAAAAAAGAGATATGCATCTATTTGTTTTCTACTAGACATCATGTCTAGTTCTCCATTTTCTTAAAGAACAGAAACATAAAGTTGTTCAGATTTTTGCATTGCTACAGGTTTGTGGGTTTTGTACTAATGTGCATTTTGTTAAACTTTTATCACTCCTTTTCTGTTTGAAGCTGCATTATCTGAGCACAAAGCTGGGAGCCAGGAACTCCTGAGTTCTAATCTCAAGACTCACTCCGGGAATCCCACTTTGTGCCTATTTCCATAATTATAAAATGGGAATGATAAATATTTATCTGCCTCACACGACTGCCATGAGCATTAATTAATGTTTGTACAGCGTTTGGATGCTATATAGCACTACACAGATGCTATTATTATTTGATCATTTCCTAACACATCATCCATCTGCATTTCCGAGTTTTACATTTTTAAAAGTTCACATTTATACTTTTAACAACTCTGGCTCTTACTCTCCTTTTTGTTCTTAAGTCCCTTCTATTCCCCTCTGCACATACAGCTGGTTCCAATCAACTTATTTAATGTTAACTTTTGTGTGTGTTTTTCTAAAATAAAATTATCACTTCTGAAACATCATATCGAAACATGTGCCAAGGATAACTTCAAATCTGATCTGGTCCCTAGACGTCTTAATTAATGTTTTTTCACAGTATTTGCCTCTTTTCCTAGGACTTCTAAAATATTCTTTGAGCTTGGTTACTCCTAAAAACTTGTAGTGAGCTCTCCCTGTACTGCTGTAACTTCAGACACATTATTCTTGCTCAGAATACATCTGTGGTAAGCATCTGAAATCTCCAGAGACTATTTCTTTGGTTCTTTCCCCATACATTAGTATCTCAGATTTACTCTGAGTTATAATTGGTTTGATTCTAATTACATACTTGTTGCAGTATAACACCTAAAAATAATCTAAAAATGTGGTCCATTTCTTGAGGAGCTGACAATCCAACAAACAGCACAAGGTACCACAGCATACTCAGAAAAATTTAATTGGATTTTCCTCTCCCTCTTCCTTTATGTTTCCACAAACATATCTATTTTGGAAGTCCCGTTATCCTTTTAAATTCAAATCCACATTCAAAACTAAACACATGTACTCTATGTCTTCAGAGGTAATACCTACCTTTCAGGTTCAGATGTGTTTGTGCCATGGTGTTTTGTCACACAACACAATTCAACCTGTGGAACTCCTCGCCAGAGGATGTTGTGAAGGCTAGGACTTTAACAGGGTTTAAAAAAGAACTAGATAGATTCATGGTGGACAGGTCCATCAATGGCTATTATCCCAGGTAGGACAGGGATGGTGGCCCTTGCCTCTGTTTGTCAGGGCTGGGAATGGACAATGAGGGAGGGATCACTTGATCATTACCTGTTCAGTTCACTCCCTCTGGGGCACTTGGCGTTGGCCACTGTCGGCAGACAGAACACTGGGCTAGATGGACCTTTGGTCTCCCCCAGTTTGGCCATTCCTATGAACATTTCAATCTTTTTATTTAGTGAAGTTTCAGTTACCCCAATATCACAATTTCAGTTAGTCTATAAGGTGCCACAGGACTCCTCGCCGCTTTTGCAGATTCAGACTAACACGGCTCCCCCTCTGATACTTGACCCCAATCTCACAGTTCTCATTCTGTCTATATTACCTATAGTCCATCCTTGTGCGCAGAGAGGTCTGGTGTTATGAGCACTGAGTTGAGAGCTTATCCTTAGCTAAGCTACTTTTTCTGGGTGTGGCCTCGGGCAAGTCATTTCACCTTTCCCCATCTCTCTAATGGGGACAATAATGCTTACCTCACCAGTTTGTTGGGAGGGTTAATGATCTATGCAGTGCTTTCAACGTGGAAAGCGTTATAGAAGTATTATTATTAGGCCCAAAAAATTCCCACTGAAATCCTTGATGTCTGAGTGCACAAGGAATGCAGGCTCAGGTCCTATATCGGGCCTCCATAGGCCGGATCCGGCCCACCAAACGGGTTAATCTGGTCCACAGAGGCCCTGCCGCTCCCACACCCCCGGGCCAATTAGGGCCTGTGGGCGGGAGGAAGCGCATGAAGTTTCCTCTGCCCTGCCCGGAGCACATGACACTTGGAAGTGCTGCACGCTCCTGGCAGGGCAGGAGGAGACTTCGCACGTTCCCCCACCCTCAAGCCCTGATTGGTCAGGGAGCGGGAGGAGCGTGGAAAGCTTCCTCCACCCAACCCCCCCCCTGCGAGGAGTATGTGACACTTAGTAGTGCCGTGAGCTCCTGGCAAGGCAAGAGGAGGCTTCGCATGCTCCCCCGCCCCCAAGCCTTAATTGGCCAGGGGGTGGAGGAGCATGGGAAGTCTCCTCCCACCGCCAGGAGCAGGGGTGCTTATAGGGGGAGGGGGGCAAAGGGGCTCCTCCACTCCCAGATCTATCATGGTCTGAGAGTGGGGAAGCCCGAAGCATGCTGGCCCCGCCCCTTCCTATATGATTTTTGGCCCCTGGCAAAAAATTATTGCCCACCCCTTTCCTATATGATAGTTTTTAGGACAAACGCTACTGGGGAGATTCATGCATATGCCTTGCACTATAGCCACTCCTATATGAGAACATCTCTATTATGCCAATACACTACCCCGGTAAAAGAGGCTTAGTTTATACCTTTCAACCTGTAGCAAGATGATTAGCCCTCATTAATGCCAATACTCCTTACAGTACAATTCAAATCCTCACCACTGGAGTGCCTTTACACCCATAAATGCAACTTTCTTCTTTTTTCCCCAAAGAGCCCTAAAAAAAGATGTTAAATGGCTTCTTTCAAAGCTCAGATGTTCTTTCCCTTGTTACATTTACACCCTTGTACTGTAGCACCAAAGCTCTTGCAATCCCCTGTATTCTAAAATAATCCATCAATCCCCTCTCCTCGATGCTTTTGCCCTTGGCAAAGCACTGGCCCAAGGGAGAACAATTCAACAGAAAAATGTGAGATTTCATAAAACATATAACTCAGACCATAGCTGAAAATCTCTTCCCCACCTCTGCAAAAGCTCTACTTTCTAAAATGCATTGATCGTCTCCTGCAGATTTTGCTACATTTTTTTGCTCCTCTATGCAATTATCGCACCCTCTTTTTGCTGTCCCTTCTGTTCCATTAGCTCCTATACTATCCTTTCCCTGGTCTCAGTTTCTGCTGTGTCTTCATCTGCAATCATCAATTTCAAATAAAACCGCAATCTCTTCACATCAAATCCTTAGACCAGCCCTTGATTCTCTAACAATTTTCTCATCTCTTTTCAAAACAGAATTAGAAAAGGCAGAGTCTGGAATTTTTAAAGCAATACCGCGTGTTTAGACAGACATTTTTCTTTGATTTAAAATTTTAAATCCTGGACTTTAAAAGAATGGTAAAGATTTCTTTTCATTGCTTTTCTTCTAAGCCACAAACATTATTCTGTTATCACCAGTACACATGGCAGTAGTGAGATGTGACATATATAATTATAAAGCTCTAGAGATGGCTTAGATCCCTGCTCTGTAAAGACTTACAATCCTGGAAAATTTTATACACTTAAGGCTACTTCCAGGGGTAGATGAGAGGGATGCGGGGCCCGGACAGTGCCGCGGGGTCCTGGGCAGCGAAATTTCGTGGGGCCCCTCCTTTGACACGGCGCATGCACCGTGGTGCCACGGCGCATGCGCAGGGCATCGGGAAGCACGGGACCCAGGGCAGCCACCCCGCTCGCCCTGCCCTAAATCCGCCACTGGCTACGTCTACATTGGCAAGATTTTGCACAAATACTTTTAACGCAAGAGTTTTTGCATCAAAGTATTTGCACAAGAGAGCATCTACACTGGCATGTGCTTTTGCGCAAGACATGTGCTTTTGTGCAAAAGCTTTCGTGCCAGTGTAGACGCTCTCTTGCACAAGAAAGCTCCAATGGTCATTTTAGCCATAGGGCTTTCTTGTGCAAGAAATTCATGTTGCCTGTCTACACTGGCCTCTTGTGCAAGAACTGTTGCACAAGAGGGCTTATTCCTGAGCGGGAGCATCATAGTTCTAGCGCAAGAAGCCCTGATTTCACTCATTAGAACGTCAGTGTTCTTGCGCAAGAACTCCCCGCCAGTGTAGACAGGCAGCATGTTTTTGCACAAAAGCGGTCGCTTTGGCACAAGAGCGCGCCAATGTAGACACAGCCTGTAACTATTGCCACTGACCTCAATGAGACTATTCACATTGGATGTAAACAACCTAAAAATTGTTGCTATTTCTACTGACTGATGTTCCCAGCTTTTCAGAAAAATCTTATTTAGGTGCCTAATTATGGGTTTAATGTCCTTAACTTTAGACACTCATTTGAAAATATTGGCTAGGGTTTCCTTGAGGTTTAGGGGTAAACCTCACTGAAACAAAAATGTAAGGTTTCCATCAAACAGGCATCTCAAATAACCTCATACAGTTTTTGCAGAGCTTTAAAGACCCATCAGTGTTATTTGAATGAGCTGGTCTACATCTGAAGTGATCGTGGTAACTCCAAGTGTTCATTCTGTACATGAAGTTCTAGAATGGATAAATGGCCTGGATTAGGAAAAACTATGCAGGAAAATGGAGATTGACTTGAACAAGAGAATGCTGGGGTTTGCCTTGAACTCCAATGAAAGAACTGTTATCAATAAATGCTACATCTTATAGGATACGTCTACACTGCAGTGCTATTTTGGTATACCGAAGATATCCTGAAATATCTATCTTACATGTTAGCAGCAAGCCCGTTACTTGGAAATATAACAGACTCGTTATTCCGGCATCCCTGTAAGCCTCATTCCACGAGGAGTAAAGGACGTTTCGGAATAGCGGGTTATTTCGAAATTGACTTGAAATAAGGTATGCAATTTGCATAGCTCAGACTGGGTAGTTTATTTCGAGTTATGGGTGCAGTGTAGACACACCCAGAGAGTCCTATTTAAGGTGAATATAGACTGTAGATGACTTGTTCTGGAAATGTGTATATGTAATTGCTGAAGGATTTATGTGCCCGTGTTGCCTCTCTCCTGAATGTATAGACATTTCTTACTTGATACTGATTTATTGGTTGGATATAAATCATAGAAAGACAGCATGTCATTGGAGCAGAGGGATGGGAGTTTTATTCTTCATTCTGCCACTAACTACTGTGTGGCTTTGTACAAACCCCTTCACATTTAAATGTAACTGTCTATATGATATTGCTTGTATATTGTACACAGTCAACTACATGACAGGATTGGTGCATAATCATGGGACTTTGTAATGGGTAGGTTTCTGTGTTTGCCATAAGTCTGCTGATTATGGATTTTTTTTCTTAAAGTTGCAGCTCCATCAAATCAAGTGATTATGCAGGAATCTCAGCTTTAATTGCATTTGAGGGAAAAAGCTGGAAAATATGAGCCTTAAGTGCTCAGGAACCAGAAAATAAATAGAAGAACCCAACATTGATTGATTTTTGTTGTTTAATTTTGTGCTTGTTAAAGCTGGGCTCATGATTTTTGCTCATATAGTGACGATAAAGCTATCGGGGGAAGAAGGACGGGGCATTCAGTGGAAAGCCTCCAAAGCTCAATATTTACTAGGAATGGCCTCTCCCCATGGTTTGTGCTGCCTCGTGCTCCAGCCTGGGGGAAATGATGGGGGATGCCGGGGATGAAGAATCCCTGCTCCCACTTACCTCCACACCTGTCCCCCAGCCCCCACCTGCTGCCCCCAACTACCCACCTCCACCCATCCCCCAACCTGATTCCACACTTGAAGTGCCCCCGCCCATCCCAGTCTGACTCCCCTAGACCAGCCCCCAACTACCCAACTGCAGCCCTTCCCCCAACCTGACTCCACCCTAGCGTGACCTGTCCCTGCCCACAGGATGACCCCCCCTTGATCTGCCCCTCCCCCAGCCAGACCCCCCCTTGACCTACCCCCGCCCACAGGCTGACCCCCCCTTGATCTGCCCCCGCCCCTCCCCCAGCCAGACCCCCCCTTGACCTACCCCCGCCCACAGGCTGACCCCCCCTTGACCTGCCCCCTCCCCCAGCCAGACCCCCCCTTGACCTACCCCCGCCCACAGGCTGACCCCCCCCTTGACCTGCCCCCTCCCCCAGCCAGACCCCCCCTTGACCTACCCCCGCCCACAGGCTGACCCCCCCTTGACCTGCCCCCTCCCCCAGCCAGACCCCCCCTTGACCTACCCCCGCCCACAGGCTGACCCCCCCCTTGACCTGCCCCCTCCCCCAGCCAGACCCCCCCTTGACCTACCCCCGCCCACAGGCTGACCCCCCTTTGACCTACCCCCGCCCCTCCCCCAGCCAGACCCCCCCCCTTTGACCTACCCCCGCCCACAGGCTGACCCCCCCCCGTGATCTGCCCCCGCCCCTCCCCCAGCCAGATCCCCCCCTTTGACCTACCCCCGCCCCTCCCCCAGCCAGACCCCCCCTTTGACCTACCCCCGCCCCTCCCCCAGCCAGACCCCCCCTTTGACCTACCCCCGCCCACAGGCTGACCCCCCCCCGTGATCTGCCCCCGCCCCTCCCCCAGCCAGATCCCCCCCCTTGATCTGCCCCCGCCCCTCTCCGGCCCCTGCCCCCTCCTCCCCCCCGCCTCTCTCGACCGCCCCCCACAACCACGCCGAGCTACGCCAGCCCCTCCCCCAGCCCCCGACTCCCGCCCCACCCCCCAGGAAGGGCGGAGGGATGCCGGCGAGGCTGCTACGACAGTTGCGCAAGCCCCGCGGCATCCCCGACGCTGGCGGGTGCCGAGCCGAGCGCGCTCAGGTGCGGCCCCAGCGCCGGGCGCGTTACGGGAAGTGCGTAGGAGACACTGATCTCTCTGTGAGGAGTTACGGACTTTACGCAAGGAACCGTCTCAGGTGCGGCCTCGGCCTTCCCTAAACGGCAGAATTACGGAATCTCCGCAAACCGCAGGGGGCAGGCGAGGTTACGCCGCTCGCGCAAGGCGCGAGGGTCTCAGGTGAGGAACCCGCCTCTCGGCGCGAGGGGACTTGACGCCAACTTTGCCAGGGGGCGCCCCCCCCCCTCCGCTGAGGAGGCGGCCGTTAAGTAGTTGGCGTTGTGGGGCCCGGCGCCCCTACGTGGTTTGCGTAAGGCGCTCGCTCAGGTGCAGGGAGGGGGCGGGCTCGCGTTGCCCGGCAGCTCCAGCCTATGGGGGCGCGGGGCGTGGTCACGTGCCGGAGCCCCGCTCGCTGCTGCGGAGCCGGAGGAGCCGGACTGGGGCGCGGAGCCGGGACGGGGCCGGGGGCGGCGCAGAGCGGGTAAGGGGGCGGCGGGGCCGAGACACCCCTGGGGGGCCGCAGCCCCTCCCACTGCGCCGCGGGCACGGGCAGGACGCGGCACCGGTAGGGGGGCACCGGAGGAGAAGGGGGGGCGGGGTGCATGGGCCTGGGGGGCGGAGGAGAAGGGGGGGCGGGGTGCATGGGCCTGGGGGGCGGAGGAGAAGGGGGGGCGGGGTGCATGGGCCGGAGGAGAGTGGGGGGCGGGGTGCATGGGCCGGGGGGGCGCGGAGGAGAGTGGGGGGCGGGGTGCACGGGCCGGGGGGGCGCGGAAAGAGGAGTGGGGGGCGGGGGGGGCGGAGGAGGAATGGGGGGCGGGGTGCATGGGCCGGGGGGGGGGGCAGTGGGGGGCGGGTGCATGGGCCGGGGGGGCGGAGGAGAATGGGCGCAGGGTGCACAGGCTGCGGGGGGGGGGGCACAGAGGAGATGGGGACGCGAGGGAATGGGGGCGGGGTGTACAGCCCACGAGGGGGGGCCGCGGGAAAATGGGGGCGGGGTGCGGGGGGACATGGAGGGCGGGGTGCACTGGCAGATGGGATGGGGCTCGCGAGTAGAGAGCATAGGGTATGACGACTGGGTCTCTGAGGGTCTGAGTGCGGGACAGCAGTGGGGTTCATGGGCTGCAGGGGGTGTGGAGAAGCTGGGGTTGAGGTGCTGCTGGGTGCATTGGATGGAAGTTGGGGACCTGGGTGTATGGGGATCGGGGGCAGGTGTGTGTGTGGGGACTGGTCTTTGAGGCTAGTGCACACGGGGCCCTTCTCGGGACTGAACAAGGGGATGTTAGGTGGGGACAGCCACTGGGGGCACTAGGGAGGCTGCTGATGCAGACTGTAAATGGGGGCTGCTGGGGCAGCACATGATTGGCAAAGCTATTATTTAAAATCTGCTTCTTCAGTCTTCTGTGGTGTCATTTAGGAGCCTGTGTGTGGGAGGGTCATTGGGTGTCTGACTTTGCAGGGCTGATTGTGAGAACCCTCTGCCTTGGGATCCTAGTGCAGGTAGTGTCCAGGCTCAGGAAGCTGCCCTTCTGCTAAATCCTGCTGTCTTGCTTTGTGCATGGGATGGATGAATACTGGGTAGCAGGTTTGCACCTGACCTGGGTAGGAATCTAAGCTGTTGGTTTGGCCATGATAGAAGTGTTAGCCTAAGTTGGTTCTTAGCAGTCACTTGGGTCTGTCCGTTAGGCATGGAGGTGAATTTGTTTAGCTGCAATGCTGCCTCTCTCGAGAATAATAAAAGGACCTTTCACTACAGAGAGAAGAGCAAACTCCTTTATGTTGAAGCATTGTGCTTTAAAACAGGGAGAAATTGTTATGAAATTACCTGTTCTATTCACTCCCCCTGGGGCTCCTAGCATTGAATACTGCGAGAAGACAGGATATTGGACTAAATGTACCTTTGGTCTGATCCAGTATGGCTATTCTTAAATACTTATCTTGGTTTGCAGAAGTAAAAACTTGGAATCAGAACTTTGCTACTGCTCAGTTGGTGTGATGTATTATATTGTCTCCCTTGTTTAAAAATTTTTTCACCCTTCTCAGTGACTTCTGAACATTTTGTGCTGTATCCAGGCATTTTTTATTTCTGAGTCAGTTTTGCATTGCTTCAAATTGAGAAAGCTGTGTCCTTTTTCTTTCTGGATTTGGTCTGTGAAGGTGTTAAACATCAACCCAATGATTTTACAGGTGATGGGAAACCTCTGCAAAAGATAGCTAGGGGATCAGTGGAGGGATGCAGACTAGAGCAAAAATTGAGTTTTCAATAGAAACAGACATGTATGTTATCCACTAGCTCATTATTTACATAGCATTAAAAGTATGCTATGGACATTAAAAAAACAGTGTTACTCCAAACAGCTCACAGTTTAAATAGACCATGTAAGTCTCAGGATATTATGTAAGACAAATCTATATGAAGTTTCATGTATATCTGCTTAGTTCCATATTTATTTAAATGATCTGTAACTTAGTACTGGATAGGAACCGGGATTTCTCGGTGTCTTGGGAAAAGTATATGTTTGAATCGACACTGTTAACTTGTTTTAATAAAATGTAAATGATGAGTCAAATTTAAGCTATTTTAAATCCCGAAACCAACAGAAATGTTCGCACAATTAAAAAATTATTCAGTTGAAAACAGCTGTGACCCAGCATTGAACAGAATGTAATCTGGTACAATTAGAATGAAAGTGAAACTGATTTAATTGTTTGTTTTTTTTAAATTAATTGTCCAAACTGAAAGAAATGCACAAACACTAAGCAAAACTCAAATAATCACCCACACAGCATTTGTAAAAGTACTGAATGATGTACAGTCCTTGTAACATTGGTAAATAAATGATTGTTAGTGAAGTAAGGTTTTTTTTTTTAAGATAATAGTGGCACACTTTAAGAAGGCCACAAAAGGCAGTGATGGTGGAGGCATGGGGCCTAGTGTCTGAGAAGAGAGTGGAAGGAGAATGGGAAGAAGCTAGTTTGTGTTGGAAAGAGGATCCTTTAAAATATGGGATTACTTTTGGTGGGATGGGGGAAGAGGGAGAAAGTGTTAGTTTCTCTCCATAGATCTTATTCAGGCACCTTGTGTGGGTGATGCTAAAAGCCGAAGGGCCTTTGCAAGCATTGAAAAGACTCCAGGCTTTGCGACTCCAGGCTGTGTAGTCAAAGACTTACTGTAAGTGATGGGACCTTGTGACTGGTTGCCAACGCGGAGACGTAGGAAATACATGACAGCCTGTCTTGGCCATCTCTAGCTTCCACTGACTTCTTGATTGTTTGTAGGAAGTTGGACTCACCTCTGAAAGTACTTGGCAATTTCATTACAATTTCTGCCTGGAATGTCCCAGTCAGTTGCTTTTACTCCATTCTGGTGTGGTGGGAGTGGGGGGAATGTACTGGTTGTGATTGGTACTGGTAAGATTTTGATCAGTTATCAGATCCTAACAATCTTGCCACTTTTCATGTAGTGTCTTAGCATCATTGCTACAATTGTTTTTGTTTTCATTGCTAACTTTCTCACATTCTCACTTTTTTTGGTAAAGGAATTGCTTTTGTATATACTATCATAAGTGCACCTATTTAGAGGTGCTGTAATGATCATTATTATTAAAATACAGTGACAAATACTTTGCCAGTACAAGAAAAACACAGGGAGCATATTGTGTAAATGCACAATATAAATCCTGTACATAATTACTGGGAGACCTAAAGGAATACTCTATCTTGGAATATCTTAAAAAAAAAAGATAAACAGGGAACAGCAGTTTCATTGGTTTAGCTCAGGTGGGTGTGTGAGCTTTGATGAAGAGGTAAACTTTAAGAACCCATTTGAAAGAGGGAGTGGTGGTCACACGCAGAGGTTTGAAAATAAATTCTAGGCAAAGCAGGCCTGGAACCAATTAAGGCTGCCAAATGTTCAAAACCTCTCATTCCTAAAATTCTGCAGAGATCTGCAGGACTGAGATTTTTTGCACTTGCTCTTGACTGAAAGGGGAATCCTTACTGGAAGTTTGAGGGAAGCTTGTCCAGCCTTTTACTGTGCAAGACTGAAAACCTCATTGCAGAATAATAATAAAGTAAGAGCCACACTTTTATTCCATGTTGCTTTGGTAGCAGCTGTACTTTGAGACTTGGCATGTAAATAGAGTGCTTTGAAGAGCACGTCCACCACTGGACGAGGGGCAAGGTCCTGGTTGGCTATCAAGTTATAGGGAAGCGAAAAGACGCCTGCGAGTATGCACAGCAAGGCATCTCTTAAGAGGTTTAGCAAAGCCATGTCTTCATTGCGGTGGACATTCTCCCTGTATGTTGTGGTCTGACTATGGGCCCAGCTTGAAGCAGGTGGCAGTAAGTGGTGCTGTTCTTTATGTACAATTTTATCCACAACACAATCCTTCCTCCGCTCCCATCAACAAATCACCAAGTGCCTTAGTCTGAAAAGGAAAGGAAGTAGGGTCACTCGTAAACAAAGGGGGTTAAATGAAAGGCTCAAAACTAGCTATGGTACTCTTTAAAATCTGCCTTCAACCAGAAACTTAGGCAGCAAGGAGGGATTTATGAAAATATCTGCGAGGGAGGTATAGGGAAACTGAAGCAAATTAGCAAATATATACCACCACTGATATGTTGTTAAAAATGTATAAACACTGGAGAAGAGCAAATGCAGCACTGATCTTTGAAAAAGGAAAAGGGAGAGATCCTGGCAGTTACTATCCTTTAAGTTAAACTTTTATCCACTAACAAAGCAAATACTGTGGGGAAAGTGGACAACAAGCAATTGCACGCTTGTAAATCGAGAGAAACTTGTTGGCTCTGGAAAGTATTACAGACTTAGGATTCTGTTGTGCAACACTTGCATGTGCTAATAGCTTCATGCAAATAGTCCCATTGTCTGCACTGTAGGTGTTTGGTAAGACTTACTCATTTGGTAGGATTTGTAGACATTTCCTGGATACCGTGTGTGCTGGGTTTAATATATAGATTATAGTAAAGCCCTTGATAACAATTTTGAAAAAAAAATTGTCTCAAAAATTCAAATAACGGAGTAAGCAAAGTCTCGTTTATTTTTAAAGTTAGTGTACCTAAATACAGGGTACAGTATCAGATTGGGCATAGATGTTTAATAATATATTGCAGGGATCTCTTGGGTTTGGTCTTGTTTAATACATTTAACTCTCTAGGTGAGCAAGTAGACATAGCTAATAGAGTTTGCAGATGATACTGAACTGGGTGGAGTTGAACGCCAATGAGGATGAATACAAAGGAATTTGAGGGAGATTAGAAACACTGGCAGCAAATATCAGTTTCAGAGAAAATAATCTGAAATGAACACATTCATGGGAGGCAACATGTAACCTGGAAAGCAGCAGTGCTGAGAGATCAAGAGGTGATAGAAGAGAATATTGCAAACTCATGGTTTAAGCTCAAGGAAGTTAGTAAAAATGGTCAATTGTAGGCTGTAGCAAATAAATTAGAGGTAAAAATACTGTTTTGATACAACATTAAAATTGCAGAATTACAGTTTGTTTATGCTCATGCCATTTTATTGGACACATTGCTGTAGGAACCATAACGTAAGCCAGTGGTGTGCAATCCATGGGTTGTGACCCCCAAGGGGGGTCACCAAAGGCTGGGCCCAGCCGCCCAGATCTAAGCGCTGCGGGGGCTGCCAACAGCCAGGCCCAGCCCTCAGCTGCTCGGATCTAAGCGCCGTGGCGCTCAGATTATCTTGGGGGTCACGACACGAGTACTGTAAAATATGGGGGCTATATATAACACCTTCGCAAGCAATCATGGAGAGCCACAGAACTTCCCCCACCAATATAGCTACTGCCACTTATGAGGGCTGGAGTAGCTGCTGTAAACTAATGTAGCTGTGCCATTAATCTCTGCACATTCCGAAGGCTCTCTAGTATCTGTGCATTTAGCATAAATACAAATGCAAAGGTGCATGTTTAGAACATCCTCAACTTACATCACTTTGTCTTGGAACTTTTGTTTCTGCTGCAGAGAATTCCTAAGAGAAATATTCTTTCAGTTATACATTTGCTAGCACTTTACATGGGGATATATTGTTTGAGGCTCTTACTGAGCACGGGGAGCAGAAAAACACGAATAAGTAGGAAATATAAATGCACAAAAGTTGTCAGGTGGGCAGGGAAGGGACAGGAGAGACTCGGTCAGGTGTAGTACCTGAATTTACTTTTAATGTAAACAAAAGACATCATTTTGAAGTGTTGCCAGGTTTCTTTTTTTTTTTTTTTTTTTTTTTTTAAAAAGACAAAACAAATCCACCACAAACATCTACCACCACCACTGCTTAAAACCAGCAACGGGCTTACTGCATATATGTGCAACCTGATCAAGTTGACAGAGCTGTATGTTCCTTGACCTTTGCATTTCCTGATATTAATATGTAGCTAAACTATTTGAGTGTTGCATTCTTTGCCCTGTGCTCCCAATCATTAGATCCTATCTGCATCCAATCCACAACATTGTCTGTGGACACAGGTAAGGATGTTTGCAGATGTACAAAAGATATCTGTGGATTTGCATGCCTCTACCAGTCATCTTGGAACAAAAGGGGGGCTGAGGGAAAGCTAGATCCTATTCTGTCCACCTCAGTGTATACTTTTCGGCTTTGCAGTGCATCTATGCTGGGTTTTATTTTTAATCACCTCTCAGTGACAACAATGGTGGGAGTGGAAATGGCAATGTAGGTTTGATGCTGCTGTTTTTACCCTGCCTAGAATAGCTATCTGCATCAGTGCTGTCTACCACCAGTCTTCATGCTTAAAGAGGTGTGTGTGTGTGTGTGTGTGTGTACGTACGTGTACACACCCATGGAACAATGTCTCAGAGGGGTTAGCTGTGTTAGTCTGTGTCTTTAAAAATGAGTAGTCCCGTGGCCCCTTAGAGACTAACACAAATCCATATAGTATGAGCTTTTGTGGGCAAAACCCACTTCTATAGATGAACTGGAAGCTGGGAACAGGCTATTCTATTTGTCCCTTGTGAGCTTGTGCTCTGACTCTCTCAGCCTCTGGTTCTGCTAACCAGAGAGCAAGAATTTTGAGTCTGATCCTATGTATAGATGTTGTATATGCCAATGCTGGGCTGCCAGACTGAGCTACTTGCTCATCTGTTAATTGATTGCTCAAGGTAATAAAGATCATGAATTATTACCATCTGTATGTTAATCTCCCAGTTTTGATTTTCTGTAGATATGCAAAGTCAGTGTCTGTGGTACAGTTTCTCTGATTAACTGAGGAAATAGGCAGTAAATGTGGGTATAAAACACTGAGATCGAAGAGGGTTAATTCTGGGAATCTAGTTGCTTGTTCATTTAGGGAGATCCCTTGAATAGTTGACCCTTAGCTGACTATTTTCTCTGTAGCGGATGATTTAAAACTTTTTTTTTATGTTGTGGTCTGGTCTACTAGTCGTAAAGAGCCTCAAGATGCTGCTTGTGATTGACATAACACAATGTAAATTATACACTGTTTCACTAGACTCTAATTTGTCTGGCTTGAGGTTTGTATGCCAGTAGTATTAAGCTTTTCTTACAGTGACTTTCTCCTCCGTGCATTATCTACATAGGGGAAACAATTACTTTAAATTGTATGGTTAAAAATATCAAATAGAATTGGGGCATCCCTCGGTATTACTGTAAATTTAATCTTGTGGTTGCAAGTTTTTATTCTGTGTTTATTTTAAATTGATTTTTATTGAAATATTAAGTGGGTTTCAAAAATCTTAGAAAATAATTGGCATTTAGATTTTTAAACTTCCTGTAACAGTTCATGCTGAAAGAAATGAAATAAGTCAAATCCGGTTAAGTTAAAATAATTAACAGTGAGTAAGCTCATATACTGAATAACTGGCAGTGTACTGAAATGGCAAGAGAGATGGACTCATTGATCTGAGATGGTCTTCAGTTGTCTAGTTCCTGTGATAGGGGATGTTCTCTAGGAACAATTTCAGATTTTTATTTTGTCTGGTAAGCTTGAGTGTCCATCAAGTGATCTGATTGAGCATTGCCTATGACTTTAGCTTTACCTGAAGCACAGTTACTGCATCACATAGAGGCACTGCTCAATGTAGTTAATTTCCAAGCAGTACAGTTATTTACACCAATAATAAAATCCGAGCCAGTGGAATTCTTTGACACTTAATGGGCCATTTCCACTTGAAAAGTAAAAGAATTATGTTGCAGGTTGTCTCTAGGTCAACAAGATGGAGTGGAAGTTTTTGAACCTGCAGAATTTTTATTGCTGGTTACAGAATCTTGTGTGGTGTGTTTTTTTTCTTCGGCTTAAAGCAGTCAAATCATTGCTACCTGTGAAATTTATTTAACCCTTTCAGTAAACGTGACATCCAAGTGGAATGTCTTGTATGGTTTCTTATGTGGACAGACTCCGAGTATAAAACCTAGTAAGATGCCATGGCCATGATGTAGCATTCAGTTGCACTTCATTACCATTGTTGAAGTATGTGAAGATGTTAACATTGCACATTTAGGCCTTGTCCACACTGGCAAAAGATTCCGTGGCAGAGCTGCCGTGTCCCCGCCGCTGGGGTACATACAACCCATTCC
Organism: Pelodiscus sinensis; assembly: GCF_052426305.1. Taxonomy (NCBI): domain Eukaryota; kingdom Metazoa; phylum Chordata; order Testudines; family Trionychidae; genus Pelodiscus; species Pelodiscus sinensis. The sequence goes on along the minus strand of NC_143074.1, from coordinate 23,877,568 downwards.
TCAGTCTGTGGTGCTGGAACCAAGGTGGCACTGAGTTTGCTGCCTAATGAATGGGGCGCCCTCTTCTTGCATCCAGAAGCAGAACCCAGGTTGGCCTGTTAATCTTCAGCAGGGACGTGTCAGCCAGACTAATAGCAGCCTATTGACAAGTGTAGGATTATTCCAAATTGTTTTGGTGTCCACCTGCTGCACAAGGGTGGACTGTACTTCCTGGGTAATCTATGCCCAACTCTCCTTTTGCCACCTTTAAAAATCACCATGATCAGAGTGTTTGGAGAGATCTGTGTTTGCCTCTAGAGCAGTGTTTCTTAAACTGTGTTCAGCTGCACACTGGTATGCCGTGAGGCAGTCGGAGGTGTGCTGTGGAGAACAACAGAAATCAAAATGGCTGCCCTTAAAGAGGCAGGCAACCTTTTTTCCCCCTCTAACTTTCCCCTGACCCTTTTCCCCCCAAAACCCCTCTTTTTTGGGGGGCGGGGGAGCTCAACGAAAAATCCTTGGTGTTCCTCATAAAAAAAAAATTGGTGTTCCTTGGTCTTAAAGTTTAAGAAACACTGCTCTAGGGTAACAAAGTGGCCAGTTTTGTTCACAGATGTACATGTTAGTGAAATGTTACAATCTTTATCAGGAAAATGCAGTCACGCTATTGTTAAGCTACTTTTCCAGATCAGACCACATTCCCCCACAGACTCCGTCAACTAAGGATAAAACCACGGAGGACCAGGGAAGGTCCTCACTTCAAACAGAGAAAAAGAAGCAAAAAAGAGTGATGGAGATGTGAGGACCCAAACCACTGAGCGCACACTAAAGCTCATGGAAGACCAAAATGAGATGCTGAGGTGTCTTATCAAGACACAGAGCAAACCGAACCAAAGGCAGTACATGCGGAACTCTTCTGACAGTAGTCATCCCTCTATGCCAACACGTCAGCCTTCCTGGCCGCACATGCAAAATTCTTTATCCAGCCACCCTCCCTCTACACCACACACTCATTTTCGCAGTTAGGTATTGTTTTTTTCCAAGCACGCTCCACTCTCTGTCAAACCAGCTGTGACTGACAGGTGCACATTAGTACAGTTGTGAGATTTTCCAATAACCCTTATCACCAAGCCTCCTGATTTGAAAGACGTCAGTAAAGACAAATGTGATGCAGGGTTCTCTGAGTTTATTTTGGGTGACGTGGGCCAGGCCAATCTCTCTGGCCCTTGTGGAAGCCTTTGATATAACCTGGTTTCATGGGATGAGCAGTGGGATGAGGTAGGGAGGCAATCCCGACACACAGAAATGTCAGCGTCCCTCTTTGTCAAAGTGTCATCAGAGCCTTCCTGAAATTGATGTCCACCTATAGGCTCCTCTGATAGTATGAGTGTGTCTCTGTGTTCCACCCATGAACAAACACTTCACCCTTACTCTCACACATTGTCTAAGCAATAGCATGTGGCCACCGCCTCGGGGATATGATCCCCCAAGAGGTTTGGCCTGCCATTGAGACACCTCCACCTCCCTTTCAGTCTGTCAAAGGCACATTCTACAGTCATGCAGCCCCGGCTTAGCTTGTTGTTGAGCCATTCGTGCTGACTAGGTGCCCTGTGTAAGGCTTTCATGAGCCTCAAGTTATGTGCATCGTGCACCTTTCCAGACCACACTGCATTTGTGTCTGTGAAATGCCCATGGAGATCCACAAGTTCCTGAAGCACCATGGGGAAGTGCCCCTTCCGATGGATGTACCGCGAGGCAAGGTAGGTGGCGCTATAACAGCAAAGTGCGCCATCGATTGCCCCGCCGCAAAGCCGCCTATGTCATCCACATGGCCCAGAGTCACAGTCCTACGCAGCAACATGCGATTCATTGCCCTGCTCACTTGCAGTAGGGCTGCCCGGATGGTAGACTTCCCCACTCCAAATGGATTTGCAACTGAACAGTAGCTATTGGGAATTGCCACCTCCCACAAAGCACTTACAACACGTTCTTCTACCGAGAGAGCAGCTCTAATTTTGTGTCCTTGCACCGATGTTCAGGGGCCAGCTTGGCACTCAGCTCCAGGAAGGTAGTTTTACGCATGTGAAAGTTTTGTATCCTCTGGTCTTCATCCCACCCCTGCCTGACAATGCGATGCCACTGTTCACTGCCCAGTAGTGATGCTCTCCTGTGCACAGCTGCTCTGACACAGCCCAATGCAATACAGATTCACTGCTATCCCTGTCACATTGTCATCCGCATCTGAGTCTTCATCCTCTGCTATTAGGTGCATAAGTAGCTTTGCTGCAATGCATGATGTTCTAAGCACATTGAACACAACATGGAGAGAACTCTGGGATCCATGATTTCTCACAGCAGGTGGATTGTCATTCAAATGACGTGAAAGGAATCCCTGGGAAGGCTGGGAAAGCAAAGAGGTGGCTGACAGGATGTTTTTCATGTTCCCATAATGCCTAGTAGTGTGTTGCACATTCCCACAGTACTTTGTGACTGAAGATGACACCAATCACTGTGGGATGCGTACCCACATTGCTTAGCTCCCGTCGACAGAAAGAGCAACGTGGCCATGCTATGTTGACAGTCGCAGAAAAACAGGTTTGGTGAGTTTTCAGTTTTGGTGACTTTTGCATGTCGGCAGCACTTTCATCGCCAAACCGTTCCAGTGTATAGACAGCCTTAGTTGACCCTGGAACTCAAGTGTAAATAACGCTGATTATCACCACCACACTGCGGCCCAGGTGATGGAGGAGAATGGAATGTAGTACATCTCCGACTTCATTCCAGCAAGCTGGTGAAAGGGAGTGGAGAGAACTATGAAAGACATCCCGTGCAGCTAGCTTTTTGTCTCTGATGTGAGAGAGCTACATAACATTCTTGTAGCTGTATGCCAGATGCTGAATCTGAGATGAGGTGGGGGGTGTGGAGATGGCCATTCTGCTTTATTTACTGAGTATAAAGAAGGGTAGGAAGACCACTTGTTCAGAGGAACGTATATAGTTACTTGTTCTCAGTTGCAGATGCCTGCACCTGTTTCTGAACTGGTGTTTCCTTTGTGTTTGGGAATCTTGCTTTCCTTTTTGCTGTGCAAAATGGCTAATTGTTTAGGAAATTCTGTGGTGTTTGTGCAGCCGGGAGCCACGCTGGCTTTGGAACACCATCAGTAAGTGCATTTCCAGCTTTTGGGATTGTACTAGAAGAGGCTAGGAAGCTGCCTACGTGCTGACTCTGGAATTTTATGTATTTGGATGTCAGATCAAAGCATCAGAAATGTTTGTGTTCAGGGTTTTTACAGAAATAGAATTATAGGAATGCAAATGATGTAGCAGCTGCCCCTCCCCAAAATTAGGAGGTTCAGGAGGAAAAACCACTCCCATCACAAATCTTAGTTAACCTTTACTTTTCCAGAAGCAGTGTGCACTGTGACCTAGACATCAATATTGGACCATTAGGTTGTATTACACTCCAGAGTTGAGGTCCATCACTGAGTGAGTTCAATAGACACTGGTCTTCATCCTACCCCGGCAGCCGCTCCTCTGCTTTAAATTTAAGAAGCTACAGCTCAGATGCCTCTGTGATTTGCAGCTGTAGCGAGATGGCTAAGGAAAGAGCGGATCTCAAACAGAACCTATGGCCCTGGACATCTTGGCATTGGAATCTTAAATTTTTACCGAAATAATTTTTTTTGGAGATGGAGTTAATGAATCTGAGTTTAAGTTTTGTGTGTGCTTTCCTCTTCCAATTTGTTTTCCTCAGAGTGGTTCAGAATCAATCAAATGAAAAGCAAAACAAACGTACACACATCCAGTAATCCCCCCTCCAACTTTAAGGTGAGATGGTTTTTTCCAGGAGCATACTTTCAATTGTCTTGCACTTTTTGATGCAGCTGCTGAATAAATAGTTCATATGAGATCTCCTGATTGGGAATATTGAACTTAAAAAATAGGGTGGAAATTTTTGGCTTCTCAGTTGGGCTGTTCAGGTGTTTGATCGGGTAGTGACTTAGCTTGTTGCTCAGGGTTAGCCAAATGGTTCAGCTAATGGCTTTAAAGTCTCAAGGGTGTCTCTGTGTACAGGTGTGGTGCAACTTGACACTCATTACTTACTAGTCTAGGTAGCAATACTTAAAGCTAGGTCATAGGCATTTATTCCAAAGTCAGAAATAGAGACAGACTTTGCATAAGTGATTCGAGCTCCCTGTTGAGATGAGACAGGAGAGCCAGATCTGGGTAAAAAGTAAAGAAGCCTTACCCTGCAGCCTTACGCCTATGGAAATGCTCTTGTGAGTAAGCTATAGGACAAGGAGTGGGGATAACTTGGCTCCAGGCTCCACCACTGACTTGCTTCTGATTTATGTCTCCAAGCCTTATTGTGTATCGGAAAATGAAAGGAGATGGAATATTTTTTTCTGTCACTCACATTAGGCTAAAATTAGCAATAAGAGTGCTCAGATACATATGGTGATAAGCATCCTAAAAGAGACCGTAAACCAGATAAACGCTATGGGTTCCTCTCCTAAGGGCTCCAATAATTGGTCTAATTCAGATTGTTGGTCTTGATAGGTAGGCGCTAGGTTGTGTCTAATGGCCAGTGATACACAGGAGGCTGGACTGGATGGACCTGATGGTTTCATGACTCTAACAACAAGATAAAGACAAAATAGCTAGCTTCTGTAGTTTTTGGGGTGGGAATCAAGATGGCTGTTGCAAATAACATGACCTCATAAAGTAGCTCTGTTTGCTTCAAATCCACATTTGCATGTACCACCTGATGGGAAGCTGAGGAGGGAGCACAGTTGTCTAAATGGGCACAAGGAAGCATCATGACTCCCACCCTAAAGGCAAGTCCTCCTGTAGCTGAGATATTTTAAATTGAATTTAGTTTTCAGCTAAAACAGAATTCTGGGAAGACTCGGGGCTGCTGCTGGTTGCTCCAAAAGTGCCTTTGATAGTGCTCTCTGTTGGCAGTAGCCAAAATATGTCACAACGTGAGACTGTGGCATAAAACTCTTTCATCCTGTTAGAGTTCTTGTTGCCTCCTTGAATGTGTTGAAAAACTCCCTAACTCCCTGCACAGGAATAACTTTGCTTGCAGTGATTATTTCACTGTAGAGCTTTTTTCCTTACATACCCATTTTATCTGAAATTGCCGACAATAATTGTACTGGGTACATCTCTTTGTAAATTGCTTTGAGATCTACAAGGAAGAGCAAGTATCTTTGTATCTGGTTTAAGATGGGCAGCTGAGACACATCAAGAATTGATGATGAGAGCCACAAAAATAGTGATATGCTCTTGAATTATGATGATGATTAATCATTTTTTATATTGCTTAGGGTCCTGCAGCCTGTTCCTTCATTGGAAGCCATAGTTCAGTCAACCCGCATAGCTGTTCCCCCACTCTCTCCTGGCCATCAAAGGCCAGGGAAAGGGAAGGGTTTGGGGCAGGGCGGGTTACTTATCCGGTCTAGTGGCAGGCAAGATGGCGGCGCCTCATCCCTGCTGGCCACTTTCATGGTGGGTGCGGCTGCTCCCAGTGGTGTGTCTGCAGCATAGCTCTCCCTGTATGCTTGCTGCTCCCAGTGGCCATGTTCAGTATTGCATCCCTCCACTCTAAGCCCCTCCCTTTCCATGCTATGGAAAACAGTCCCATTCCTGGAACTTCCCATTTTCTTGGCACAATCAAACTCTGACCTTGCTTTAAGTGGCGATAAGAGGAAGCTTTATACCAGATTTGGTGGTCCTTTCTCTTACTGTTTAGAAGTTGTCGAACAAACGGACTCGCAGACACACAAATCTCTAAAATATATAATGATGCTTGCTGAGCAGTCAAGATGTATAACAGCTTTTTCTGCTGGGTACTGCTCTGTCTGTCTGCCTTGACATGGCAGCTGTGGATGTTTTGATGAATGGGTTGGAAGGTCACCTAGCTTTACTTTAAACTTGCATAATATTGTTGTTAATCATGTTCATTAAACTAGTACCTGGCGACCAGCTAGGAAACATGAACCCCTTGTACCTAGCGCTGCATAAACACAGAGTAGCAGATGATGCCTGCCCCAAAGAGCTTACAGTTTAGACAAACCAGACACAGCGTGTGGGAAGGCTTATATAATATGTGTAGCGTGAACAGTGTGATGAAAGGAAATGTTGGGTGACTTCCAGGAGTTTATTTTTTGTGGGGTTACCTAGGAAGGGGATCAGCTAAGTGAAGGGCAAGGGGCTGGTGGAGCAAGGCTGGGGATAGGAGAGACAGGTGAGGTTGAAACTGTGAGGGTGGGTTGGGTTGGAACAAACAGCCAATCAGAATGGGGAAAAGCGAGTCCATTCAAAACTAGACAGTTCTCTCAATGGCCAGAGGTCCCAGACTTAAGTGCTGCTGCTCCTGGCAGTTGGCGTCTCTGGCTGGCTCCTCTTGGCAGTTTTTGCTAAGGAAAAAATGGTCGTGGAACTCCATGGTGCTGTTATTGGTTACTGTGGACAACAATCTCTCTCTAGCCCTTATGACATAATTGGTCCATTTGATGGCAGAGATCAACTAGTTCCTTCCTTTTATATGTAAATATAATGGTTGATCCTAAATATATCACACCCGCGTTAGAGCATGGATCTCAGCCTGGAAGACTCTATTCCCCTGTATCTGAATTGAACACTGCTGATTTTAAAATATAGTAGTTAGCATTATTGCTTGCTCAGCAGATGCACTTTAGCTCAAAAGGTTTTTTCATTTTCATCCCTACCCGCTGCCCCCAACAGACTGATGCAAAGTGCAATAGCAAGCATCGTGCATAGCATACATAACTGATTGAGGAGCTCTGGGATTTGATGTGTTCTCTCTTCCCTTTTCTGTTTCTATTTTGCCCATGTGTGTTAAGAATATTTGGAATAACTCCTGGGTAGGTGTAAACTATTGTTTGTTTGTGTAAAAATATAACCGCCGGAAATTCTAGTGGTTACACATTTACACGCAGGGCGGGAGCCAGTGCTTGGAGAAGCCAGCTGGTAAGCTGCCTCCCCATGAGCACCGGCTCCTGCCTGCCCTCTTCCCTGCCCCGCTGACTCTGATAAAGAGGCTGTAGTGCAGGGGGCAGGTGGCTCCATGGAAGCTGACACGCACAGGGAGCCAGCTTGAAGCCACTTTCAGGTGTACCGGCTCCTGCCTCCTCCCCTCCCCCACCTCTCCGCAGAAGCCATCATGCATGGAGAGCCGGTTTCAAAGCTGGCTCCCCGTGTGTGTTGGCTCCCGCCTTCCCTCCCCCTGTGCTGCTGCCTCTGGGGGAGGCGGGGCAGGAGCTGCCTCTCCCCCTTCTCACATTGGCTCTCTGTGCCAGCTCTCTTTTAAGCTGGCTCTCTGAGAGTGCCGGCGTTTGCAGAGCCACCTGCTTCCCCCGCCACCTGCCACAGAGGCAACACGCTAGGGGCGGGGGGGCAGTGCACGCGGGAGCCTTTTATACCAAAGAGTCAGCTTATGGTAGAAAAGACCTGTGCTGAGTTCACTTAGAGAAATGTCTACATGGAAGAGGCTATCCGGAGCAATGAATGTCACTTTCCTCAGGCTCTTTCCCACAATGACCTTGCTAATTTCACCATGGGATTGAGGGAGCCCACTTTTCCTCCCCGCTGGCTAGGAAATGGGAGGACGCGCCGGAAGTGCTCGTGCGGGGTTGGTGGTACAGCTCTGTGGGCTGCACTCCTGCACTGCGTTGCTTTGAGTCTGCAGCAGTGTGAAACTGTCAAGGATTTTCCTGGTCAGTGTGTCGCTGCAGCTGGTGAGCACTGCAGCACAGGAAAACAGCTTGCGGGTACCTGCTCCAGGTAGAAGGATGGGGCAGCTAGGTTCACAGGCACAAGGGGAAAGGGGTAGCAGTGTGGGGGTGGTACAGAGACCGCAGCACGGGGTGACAGCCGGCTCTCTGGAGCCTGAGTGTAACCGTTTATGGTAACTAATACGCTCAGGCTTATGGGTTAACCATTTCAGTGGTTATCTTATTACATCCCTGCTTTGGAGTAGTGGCCCTTTGGCTCGGGACCCATATGGCCTGTCATGACCCATTAAATAGTTTCGGGGTAGAGGCTAGAGTGGCTTCGTTTGGATCCTGCTCCCTCAGGGAGGGTTGGTTGCTGCCCATCACTTGCTCCACGGTGGCGGCTTTTGTGCTGTGGGGCTGGCTGGGCCTGGCTATCTGCACCAGGGATACAGCACCGCTCTGATTGGGCTCTGCCTCCCTGGCTAGACTAGAGTGGTCACCTGCCTCAAGTGGTGATAGTGCCACCCTCGCAAAATGTGGCCTGCCTAAGCTCCCATTGTCATGACGGCTGCGTTAGACCTGAGCGGTGCTGGTACCCCCGCCCTGTGGGAGCAGGAACGTGAGCCCAGCCAATGCTGAGCCAGGGGCTGCTACCCAACCCTTGGATAATTCTGGTTGTCTTGAGAAACCCCGCTTTAGAAGGGCCCAAGTCGCCCTTGTCCTCTCCCAGAGTAGGGGTGGGTGCCACGGGTTCCCAGTGACAAACTCCTCTTACTGGAGCAGTGGAATCCAAGCCTGCTGGCTCTCTGGGGATGTGGCCCGGCGTGTCTGTTTGCATTGGGTTGTGTCAAAGGGCCCGGGTGCTAGAACTCGTTAGCGCTAGTCTCGTGCTGGCAATTGTTGGAGTGAGTGAGTTGTCCCATTGTGGAATGCTTTGTTTGTGCACACCCAGCGGACAGATGCAAGTGCACTTGTGCTCATTTTGGTTTCTTAAAATAAGCAAGGAATAAACACCAAGGCCATTGGTGGGACCAAACCCCAAAGCAGTGTCCAGTACCTCTCTCAGCACAAGGACCTGTGCTGTGTCTACCTTGGCTACCCTGGGGTTGCAGTGCATTGATCACTGCTCTAAATCCTTGAGCCTGGACTCGCCTTCTGCGTGTGATGAAGACTAAAGGAAGGAACCTGGAATGTGATGAGGAGAGCAGTGGCTAGTCTGGAAAGGCGCCGTTTGAATGGAGAAACAGCAGTAAGCAAATGTGAATTCTTCTCATGCTGCGACTAGCACTGAACATTTCTCACGGGAGTCGGAGCTCAGATTGTCCTTTCAGAGCTCCATGAGTTCTGCCACTGGGCTTCTGGGCCGTGCGGCGTGATTGTGAGAACCGTTGAACTAATTTTGCTGAGAACACAGGGAGCTGCCAGAAAAAGTCACACCCTCCTGAGAGATGCTCAGGAAGTCGATGCTAGCAATTTCACACTTTCACGGGGGAATGAGGCTTGTGGGTACTGGGACACTGGAGGTGGGAGTGGAGTTTAGGAGATGACAAGCTGGCTTAGCAGGCATCTGTGCAGCACTGCTCTGTTGCCTTATTTGAAGAGGAGGAAGAAATGGCTCTTTCCTGCCCACCTTCCTGTGCTGCTGCAGAATCCGACCAGAAGCCATTGGAAATGGTTTTAAATGGCTTGATGCTATTAAATATTAAAGAGCTTTGAGCAGTTTTATTGCAAAAGAGAGGCTAGTTTGATTAAAAATAATGTCCGCTCTGACTTCTAGCATCTTGTTTTGTACAATAAATTGATAAATGTCGGCTTGTGTCTAGGATCAGACTGTGCACTCGTACATCACTTCTCACGACAAGCTCCTAGCCCTAACCACAATGATAGAGCTTGTTCTGTAACGGGCTGCGTGTCGCAGTTCTGGGAAAATGCACCTTTCTTCCCCCACCATGGTCTTTCCAGGCCACCACTTGCATAGGTAGAGACCCACATCTCTCTCATTTTGAACCGGGATGTTTCCAGGCTGCATGTTTCTCTACCTGCACCACTGAGGTGTATGCAGTAGATGAATGGAAAAAAATACTTTTCTTCTGGCAGTCAACTACAATTTTCCATTGAATAGTTGATGGCTTTGCAGCTCTGTAATTGCAGTTTTCTGAGTTTGAAAAAAATAGATGTCTTTAAAAATGACCTTATTGCTTTACTGCTCTAGAGGCAGACAGCTGACTGCTGTCACTCTAAGTTTGAATCTCACATGCTGAATTTTCAGTGCTTCAAGTTGAGCCGGTCTAAGAAAAGTAACCACTAATTAAAATAATTCTTATTAGGTCGAACCATGCATAGTTTTAAGACTGATGGGGCGCACTTCTCTGCATGAGCCACGGCAAATACCTTGGCTGTTTCATCTCTGAACAGAGGCTGCCATAGAAATGCTCATTAGTAGTTGTCAAACTGTGATTTCTGTGACAAGAACAAATGTCTACTAGAGACAGGCCTGAGAGAGTCAAAATCACTCGCGTGGGATTTCACCTGTGTTGGGTCTCCTGTGGGCAGAGTAAAATTTCATCCAAAACTAGTTCTTGTGTGCTATTTCAGGGTGGAACTTGCTGTCTCTTTAATTCAGCTCCTCATGTCTGAATACAGCTCACTTGGAAAAATACTTTATCTGTCTTTCCTTGAAGCATTTTCATTTCACTTTGAATTGACTCTTAGATGACCACATGATCCTTGTTTCTGGATCTTCTTTTCTTTGGGTTACTTCCAAATGGCTGTTACACCATATACATAACTTTGGACTGCAGCTCAGAAGGTAAGGGACACAGGTTCTTGGATGCCATGGTGATGGACATTAAATATAAGATGGAATAGAAAGTGCAGTCTCCTCAACCTTTTCCCCTAGCAAGCACTTGGAGAAAGAATGTTTTGTCCCCATTGTTAGTAGCATGAACTCACTTGAGGTTTTACCAGCCAGGTCAGGTCTCCCATTAATCAAAGCTGTGTGTGTGTGAGAGCTGCCTCTTTCTTGTTTTTTCTTGGGGTTTTTTTTGTTTGTTTGTTTCTCTCCCCCCCCCCCGGATTCAACACCTGTTAAAACCTAGGTAGTTTAAGATGGGCAGCTCACTACTCTTTCAGCTTTTAGCAGTTTCCCCCTCTAAGACGTTTGGCAGGCATAGTGGAAGATCTTTTGTAATCTGGAAAATTTCTTTTGCTAGTCTGATTTTAATGGGCTGGGATGAACCTAAACATTTGATTGCATTCTTTCAGTAGGTACTGTCTGTCTGAACACATGGTGTAGAATGCCAGTGCACTTTTGCTGTAACTTCTTCCACTTTGTCTCTGTGCTACTTAGAGAGCACATGGAAATGTCTGGCCCACAGTAATCCTTGCAGTGCTGTGAAGTCACAGCTTGCACATGGCCTTGGCAGAGTCTACCATGCTGTAATGCTAGTGGTTTTGATGAAGAAAGTGTATTTACTCCAGCTAGAAATAGAGACATTTTACCAGGAGAATTCTGCTGGCTTTGCTGCATCCAGTTCCTCAGACAGCTCTTGGCATTGAGTTTTGAGGAGTCTCCAGCTATTGGTGACTCTGCACCCTGAAACTCTCCAGGCCTCTCAATTGCTAGCAGTGCCCTCCTACCTTACTGACAGTCGGTATGGCGGCTTATTCACCGTCCATAGGGGATTGTTGAGTACCGAAGGTGCTCTCTTCCGACTGTTTCTGGAAACCCTGGGTATGCAGCTGCTGTGTAAACAGGGCTTTTGTTGATCTGCCAGATTGCCTGCTTGTCTGTGGTTTGTGGTTTGGAACTTCCCAACAGCATCCACTGTCTGCCATAGCAGAGGATAAAACATTATAGATCCTGCTTAGATGGTCATTGCCAGTTTCTTTGAGGTGGTTGAGGGGAGTTCAGACAATATTGAGTGAATATTGGCTGGTCTTTTGCAGGAGGTCAAACTAGATGGTCATAATGTCTTGTCAACCCTTAAAAATGTATGAATCTAGGGTAAGGGTATGTTTAAAACAAAACAGTCTTGGTACAGCAATTTGAAGATGGGACACATTTGGGGTTTATACTTCTATATGAGTGTTGCTCTTATTTGATTGGCCTTTGGATGGAAATCTTCAGTCTTATGACAAGGTATTATAAATAGTCTTACATGTGGAAAAAAGAGGATTGAGACGGTTATTTCTTTTAGATGCTTTCCAAATAAATGATGGTCTTGTCTGATGAGGCGTCTGAATGTCGTTCAGAAACAAAGCTAGTTCTGCTTTGCTGAGCTGCTCTGGAAAATGATGGAATGGCTGAAAGCTTCCATCTGTTGGAAAGCAGTTTCCTTATGATGCCTCAACTTTGTATGCACTTAGCCAAATAAAAAAAAAATACTAGCAAATTACACTAGTAGCAATAATTGCTGCTGTCCCCCTCCCCCCTTGGAAAAGGAGAGCCGGGGTTCTGAATGGAGATGGTCAAAGGGACAGCATATTAAAGGTGAACCAAGATGCTTCTAAAATAGACTTTAAATTGCTCACAGCATAAGGACCTGATTGAGCGAATACAAAGTACTGAAGTGGTGTTCACCACTGACCACAGTGACCCCGGAGCGGTCTGTTACGGGGTGGACTCACCACCACGGTGCCACCTGCTGGTTGTGCTGGGAATTGGCTCGTATCTGCTTGCTGGACGCCTCCCTCTGGCTGCTGTTTCCCTGTGTCCATTCTGGACCCCGGTCGCTCCGAGACTGCGGTGTCCTTCCGGTAGTGCCCACGATTGTTGCTTTTGTCCCCCTTTCAGGGGGGTGGGGTGGTTATCAGTCTCTGCACTCTGGGGTCCTCCCAGGGAACCCCCAATTCCCCTACACCCACCTTGCCTCAGTGACCCACTGCCAGTCTTCATCTAGCCCTGGCCACAGGGGAAAACTGCCATCTGACATGGCCACTCAGCACTTAGCAGCCAGGTCCTTTCTGCTTCCCAGCTAGAGCAAGTCTCTCTCTCTTCCTCCCTCTGGGAGCCCTTATTTATACAGCCCCCAGCTGGGCCCTAATTGGCTGAGTTTTACCCTTAAAGGGCCAGTGCAGGGCAGACACCTCCTCACAGTACGGCGTTGCAAGGTCAGGCTTTACATGTGTGGCCTCAATTACAGAGACGTATTCACAAAACATAAACCGAAAGGTTCTAAACTGTAAATGCTGGATTTGGGGCAGGCTGCTTCCTCCTGTGTCAGGTGTTTGTAGAGTCAGCAGCTACGGCAGGAAAAATCCAGCATTTCGAACAGGAATTTTGTGAGTAAGAGATGACATGATTAAGTCCTTAGGAGTTCTGTTTCTTTGTGATGCTTGTTTCCCATGTTGCTTGTTACTGACTTGCACTCAAAGATATTTTACTATTTTATTTGTAAAGCATTTCTTCAAAACAGGGACTGCATCTGAAGCCCTGGACTCGTGACTGAGATGCCAAGGACAGGTGCATGAGTAATTTGCCCAGGGGAGAGGAGATCACGTGGCATCAAGCTCTACCCTGGCTTTGCAAAACTGCTTGGCCGCATTCTAGCTATGCTGGTTCCTGTGCTTCCTGAGATCAAATCTGAACCACAGTACAGCCCACTGACAGTGAGGTGTGTAATGGTGGTGGTGTGGAACAGAGCTTTCAAATATAGGAGCCTCACAGAAAATTCCTGAATCCATGTTTCAGCACCTGCCTGATACTCAAAAGTGGTGCATGACTAACACTTCCCTTTGAGGCCTGAAAATAGGATTCACAAGCAGAACTTAGATAAATGGAGTCCAGTTGTTTGGCCGCTATTTTGACTTCCATAAGCCTACAGCTAGCTTTGTGCATTGATTCATGATAAGAGTTTGCATGGCTGTTTTGAGGTAGCCTTGCCCGGATCAGCCCTGTGGTTAGTGCTTTTACGAGAGTGAGAGTCAATAGGTAAAAAAAATTTGTATATGATTTGTTTTAATTAATCTGTTCCAAACTGAACTGAAAAGCCTAATTAATGTAGTGAAAGGCTGGACGGGGAGAAGGGATCGTCTCCAAAGCCTAGAGCGTGGGATTAGCACTAAGGAGTAGTTGCTTTGTTCCCACTTTTACCTCTGACTCAGTGTAACCTTGGGCAAGTTACTTAACTCTCTTTTTTCCTGAATGTAAAATGGGGATTATACTTATTGGGGAGGGAGGGAGGGAGAGAAGGGTTGAGGCTTAATGTTTGTAAAGCACTCTGAGATCCTCCAATGCGTATCGACTGGAAGTATTAGAGTGGAGAAAGTTCTCAGCTCACCTGACTCACTAACATGAGTTACCTCCCGTTTTAGTAAAGTCTCCCTCCTCTTTTCTTGTGCAGACCACAGACTTCATTCTGAGGCAGTGCTAATTCAAACCTCCCCCTCCCTCCACCGGTTCTCCATAAAGGTATATCTGTGGTGTTGTGATAGCATGGTTACATGAAGGCTACGTCTAGACTGGCATGATTTTCCGCAAATGCTTTTAACGGAAAAACTTTTCTGTTAAAAGCATTTGCGGAAAAGAGCATCTAGATTGGCACGGACGCTTTGCGCAAAAGCACTTTTTGCGGAAAAGCGTCCGTGCCAATCTAGACGCAGTTTTGCGCAAGAAAGCGCCGATCACCATTTTCGCCATCGTGTCTTTTTTGCGCAAAACACTTTTTAGCTCTCTACACTGGCCCTCTTGCGCAAATACATTTGCGCAAGAAGGCTTTTTCCCGAACGGGAGCAGCATAGTATTTGCGCAAGAATGCTGACAATCTTACATTAGATCGTCAGTGTTCTTGCACAAATTCAAGTGGCCAGTGTAGACAGCTGGCAAGTTTTTCCGCAAAAGTGATTGCTTTTGTGGAAAAACTTGCCAGTCTAGACGCAGCCGCATTGTTTAGGGTCGCATGCAGAATCTGAAGAACCTGTACGTAGATAAAGCAACATTCAGTCACCCGTGTGTGTGCTTGGAATAAACTATCACAGCTGAGTGGTACATTCCTTGCCCTCTAGTGAAGGCTTAGTTAATGCTTCAAGTTACACTCCAAATACAAGTGATTTCACAGGTGGTGGAGGGGGGGGGGGTCCCCTCCAGCCCCTCCCTCCTTCATTCCACCTGGAAAAGAGATACTCCCACTGTATGGCTGTAGAGCACTGAGTAATGCTGTCTCCTTACCAGCAGATGGAGAAGTAGTTTCCCATCTGCTCTCGTCGGTGTGTAATCTCTGTCATTCTGCGGGACGTTTCATTCAATTTACTGTTCATCACTGTTAAAAATATTAGTCTACTGTAGACTGTTGGGCTGCAGAGGCAGCCTGGGGAAGGCTGGGAGGAATGCTAATTACTTCCACAGATGGACTGTTTGTGTCACCTGCCTACTCTGCTAGGCAAGTTTTTCTTGAATCTCTGACCCCGTCCTTGTGGTTTTACATTTATCTCCTTCCCTAGAGATAGAAACTCCCCCACAACTGCTCTCGGAAATTAACCAGGCTTTGTGGATTAATATAGCTGTACAGCGAGTGCTGTCAGGAGAGATGTGCAGCTCTTTTTCTATGGAGACAATGTAATGATGCACCTTTTCCCTTCCCCATAAAGCTCCCCGGATTTGTGTATCTCCCTCCCCCCCCTTGCCTTATGTTCTGATGGAGAGAGTCCAAAAGAGGAAATCCAGCCAGTGTTTAAACTTAGTTCTCAACACACAGCTATCTGGAATTGTTGCATTTGCCTTTAAGCCATATATTATGGCATGGTCCTAGTCGGTTTGCAGGCTACTAGGACATGATATGGCTAGAATTACTGCAGCTGTATGCAGATCACAACCTTCCATCTCCTAACGTACAGCCGTTGGAAATCATAAAACAGTAACATTTGAGTCCCTGTAAAAAGCATTATTTGAAATTCACTGGTTGTCATGGGTTGTGTATTGGAATGTGAAAGCTTCTGGTATCCTGCAGATCATCTGTTTTTAGGGACTATAACTTATCTGAGAACTTCCCTATATGGACCAACCTGATCCACTATTTTTTGCTCTTGAGAAAATAATCCTCCATATTCAAGTTCACACTGTGATTATAAATATTAAATATAGTTTACTGTTTAAAGGGGCAATAGCAGATTTTTTTAAAAGGCTCATTCCTTACCTTGGTTAAAATAAATAACATGGGTCAGTGGCACAGCATCTTAAAAATCAAATCCAGTCACCATTCAAGCTGTTCCTTTCCTTTATTGTACTTCACTCAGTGAAGTGAAACTAGACAATTTCATTTTCTGGTACTTATACACGAATACCAGTACTGCCATTTTTGCAAATGCTTCAGGGAAAGCGCCAAATTAAAAACTGTCCATTGACTTATTTTTTTAAAGGAAATAAATTGTAAACTATCTCACCTTTTTGCTCTTTCATTTCCTTTAATGTATTCTCTCAGTGCAATCTCAAGAAGATAAAATTTTAAAGAACAAGTGTTCAGTTAGAAGTTGAATGTCTTGCTATCTATTTGTACATCTGCAGTTTAAGTACAGGGCTTAACAGATGCCACGGTGGGAAGGTCCAGTTCTGATTTGCTTGTAAAGATAAGAAGGAAGGTATCTAGAAAAGCTAGCATACAGTGAAAATGGCATTCTTTCAGAATGCAAAGCCACCTGCAGTGTCCATTGGGGGAAAAGGGGGGGGGGGGGGGGGAGCGGGACAAGAAACAATAGCAAATGTTGTTCCTGGAGTGTGTTAATTTCCAAATCTCTGCAGATGCATTGTTGCTCATTAACACATGAGTTTCTATTTTTGTGACGTGGCATACTCATATAGCCTGCTGAACATGTGATACCAACTTTAAGTCCCCAACTTTCTGATGGAGAGGTAAAATGCTTCATATCCTGTGACCAATCTCTAACACACAAAAGGATGTCATCAACCACAAAAATAGCTTTTGATTTAAAAAAAAATGAATTAATAGTTTCAGATTTTGCACCTGGCAACTGTCTTCCTGTTACCATTTTGTGACTTTACACTCATATCATCTTCTGATTTAAAAAAAAACTTCTCCACCCTGTATTGTTGGAGGTGAGCACAGCATTACCAGGGGAAATGGTTCAACCATTTAGTGTTGTGAAGTGTTCACAGAAAACCATTCTGAGATTTTTTTAAATTCATTCTTTAATAAGTCTCAAACTACATGCGTAACAGTAGTGGGTACAAAAATTGGGATTTTTTTTCTTGTGAAATTGATAGTTCCTTTGAATTTGTTGCTGCAATTTTTTTTAATGTCATGTATGCAATTTGCACGTGTAACATGCACTGTTCCTCTGATACATGGAAATCTGTTCCTCTGATACATGGAAATGTATAACTGTTTGCTACTGTACACCTGTGCTCCCAGAATTGGGCGTAATCTTTCTAAGCTCTGTAAAAGCATGAGTGAAAAGATAGGGGCAAAAAAAGCAAATGTATGTTGCATCTGTGGTGGAGGGTGACAAAATAGGGATGAATGCCTCACCTGCGAGAGGGGATTAAGAGAATTGACAGTAGTGTGTGCAATTTAGAGAGAGTCAAAGCTGAAAAGGAGCTGTCACCAGCAATTTGAGATGATAGAAAGGCTATAAGTGGCAGATTGACAGTGGTAAAAAGTCAAAACTCAAGAGTCCGTAGTTAGAAATTCATGAGGAAAATAATTAGAGTGGACATGATTTTTCTGGAGTGCAAGACCAATTCAATGATAGAAAGATCTGCCAAAGAAAGATGGAATGAGTGATTAGCAAAAATGAACTAATACAACCATGGAAGTCTCTCTTTAAAAATAAAAAAGTATGTAACAAGATTTTTCTCAGCTGCTTTTATACTCTGTAAAAATAGCTTTGCTGGGTTTATTGTTCTTTTCCCAGGATGTTCCTTATAGAATTGGTTCAATTTCCAGGGAGCATGACATTTTCTCTCTTCCTTGCAACCTCAGCCTGTGGTCCTAAAGCCAAGAATCACCATCAGCAATAGATCCTTCTAAAGAAACTTGTTCACAATTTGGCTCCTTTTCCCATAACTCTGCTGGGCTAATGGGATGGAGAGATAATGGCTCAGTTTTGATCACTGCAGCTGTGCGTCAGCACACTCAGTTAGAACTGTCGAGGTAAGATGTTGGTCTTCCTTTGTCAATTTAATATATTTTTAAAAATACTGTCAAGGGCATTCAGAGAACCAAGGGAGACCCTCTTTTACTGCAGCATGTAAACATCCAAATACATGCTTTTAAAAAATCCTTAACCATACTTTAGCACGATTTATTAATTACATGTGCTGAAGACACACCTGGCCAATGTTTACTGGCTATCGTAATTTGATTTTTCTTTAACTGTGTTCTGCAGACCTGGCTAGTTGGAGCGTCGTTTACTTTCACAGAGGACATCAGTGCTGCTCTTCAGATGAAAATAACCAAGTAAATTAAATAAAAAACATTTTGTTGCGTTGGCTCACGTGTATGTAACACAAACAGTAGCTTACTGAGAACAGATCTTGGAGGGCCAGGGCATACTTCCACTGAAACATCTGGACAGAGACAGTATGCTGGACCAGCCTGGCTCCTGCCTTGGCATTCTGATGTTCCTACAGTACAGTCTTGAGTGTCTTAGCCTTTGTCACAGACTTAACTGGCTTGGAGCTCCAGGGCATTGGAAGATGCTGTATTTTTAGAAACAATGGTATATTAATTAACAGCCCTTTTTTTCTGAAATGGTTTATTAGAACCAACTTTGTGTCAGCCTATTAGAAGAAGTGTGTTAATTAAACTACAGTTGTACTTCTAATTGGAAAACTTATTGTCCCCTGTGACTTAATGCTTTGTCTTTTGAGGACGTCAGCAAATAGGGAAGGTGCTTCACAGCTCCCAAGTATTATAACAGCTCAAAGGTGCTAGTAGTTCACGAACAGCCATGCAGTTTACTGTCATTATTCGAACAGTGATCTTTGGTAACTACATGTATTTGCCAATAGGCAGCATTTCCTCCATTCTCATGAGACAGTCGGGTACCGGCTGCAGCATTGTCGAGGGAGGATGTTAGAAATACAGGAGGCTTTCCTCTTCTGCTGCAGGCCTAAGATGGTAGCTTAAGCAGTGTGTAGTGCTCTGTTTCAGATACATCAGCTATTGTGGTGTTGGACAAGGCGCTGAACTCTGAATGTGCAAGGAAAGAGTCAAAAGTAACACAAGGCAGGAGATTGGTAGCGGTAAGAAATGGAGTGTAAAAGACTTGGATTTGGGAGGGATATGGAAAGGGATGTCAGCATAGGTAATGTATAGAAGTGGAAAATGAAGGCGAGAGGATACTGTAACACGTGGGAGAATGGAAGGCAATGTTGAAAGAGGAGAATGCAGCACCCCACTCTTTAGTTGCAATTACTCCTTCGTTAATTCTCCTTTGGCTAACTGACACTTCCCGTGGACACTTCAGTTGAGAGGGTCCTACCTAGCATGTCGCTTTCTTGGGCAGCTGCCTCTGGTAAGTGTTTGACAAATGAAATAAGTTGCATGTGTCAGTGTGTTTCTCTCTAGCTTTTAGAGGACTGTTCTCCTTACAGTGGAATATCAGTCTCCGCTGTGTTTGAAACCGACATATCCCTGCTGCATGGCCATAGAGAGCCTTCTTAGGAAGTCATGCAATGATTCTGTTTCAGTCAGCATCCTATCAGTTTCAGGCTTTGCAAATACATCTTTCCAGGCTTCAGAGGGGTAGCCTGTTAGTCTGTAACTAAAAAAATGTAAACAATGAATAGTCCTGCAGCACCTCAGGGACAAACAAAAAATGTAGATGATATTCTGAGCCTTTGTGGACACACCCTAGGGCACAAGTAAATAGCTGAGAAAGAGAAGGGATGGGGAGGGAAAGAGAAGGAAAAAAATGGGGAGGAGGATATTTTCAGTTAGTGTGTCCGTGCGAAATTAGCCTAATCGAGTGGGTTCTAAGTACCTGGAGATTAGCTTTTTGTGTCATTAGGGTGTGGAATGTCGCAGCCCATCCAGTTCAGGTCTCTGTTCAGACCTCCGTTTCCAGGTGTCAGATTTGTAAATGAAAGCAAGTTCTGCAGCTTCTCTCTCAAGTTGGTTTTTGAAATTGCTTTGTAATAATATAGTCAAGTGCCTGTGCACTCACTACTGGATCTATTACAAAGCAATTTCAAAAACCAACTTGAGAGAGAGAAGCTGTGGAACTTGGTTTCATTTACAGGTTTGACGCCTGGAAACCAAGGTCTGAACGAGACCTGAACTGGGTGGGCTGCTACATTCCACACCCTTGAGTGTAGAGGTAGAAGATTTACCCACTGTTGGTCAGGTCCTTAACTCAATTTAAATCATTGTTCTGGGGTGGGGCTGGGATGCGGGTTCAGGCTGCCTCAGGGTGAGAGGACTACCTAAGCACCCTCCCACTGCAGCATCTTAGGGCCAGGTGAGAAACGCTTCTCCATGGCTGCTGCCACTCCAACAGGCCTAGCCGGGGAGGGGTGAATGTACCCTAGCTAGGATGGGTCCAGGTTCATCTGCCCCCTGCACTCCCCAGCCAGAGCAAGGAATACAGCAAACTGTGCACTTTCCCCTCGCTCCCTGACAAAAAGGAACAGCCAGCAATGTTCCCATACAAATCCAGGGAGGAGGAGCTTCAGGCCCTCTTCCCCCCCCCCCCCGCCCAAAGGGCACCTGGGGGATTGGAGGCTTGTGGCCGGGGCCATCCTGGAAAGGGGGTGTACCCTAGGCCAGTCCCTTTGACCTGCTGTTTTCTGTAGGGTTTTGAGAGAAGCAATTCCATTCCAGCCACATCTCATTGTCCTGGTGCAACCAGACACTTGCTTTAAGTTGTGGTAAGAGGAAACTGTATACCACATTTGGTGGTCCTAGCTCTTACCATTTAGGAGTTTTAGACTCTGTCAAATATATAGGAGATTCAGGGCTTTTGTATCGGTGCTCCTTACTATTTACAAAGGAGTCCAGAAAGCATGGTTTCATAGCTTCTTTTTGTTTTCTTTTTTTAGAGGTGGTTTGATTTTTTTGTTGTTGTTTGTTTTTTTGAAAAAAAACCCACTGGCCATGCTTTTGAACAGTGATCATGATTTTAGGTGCCTAACTTGTCACCTAAAAAGGGATTCTGACTCTGAAAAAATTCTGAAAACCTGGACGCTTTGAGCTTTTGGGCACCCAAAAAGGCTAGTCTCTTCTGAAAATCCTGCGTGCCTTTTAACAGCAATTCTTGGCATACTTTGTTCTGGGATAGACCTGTTTAATCTACTCTTTAGTCTGGTGTCAGGCACAGCTAACAGGTGATGATCACAAAGCAAATTCCCATCAATGCTGTTTGTCTTCAGCAATAACTTAGTGATCATGCAGAAGGGAGGGGTAATATCTTCATGCTCCAGTGGAGTCGAGAGTGACTGACTTTGTCAGTAAATTACTCCTGGCTCTTTGTAAATGACAAACTTGTGCGGATGCATCCAGACAACTTTGAACAAGGCAGCAGAAGACAAGGAAATGGTCTGATTCTGAAAAATTGATGCTTAGTCAGTGTATTAAAACTTGCATGCAAGCTGTCTGGGCAGATATTTCATCCTAGCAAATGGAATTTCAACACTCTCCATTAACCGTTACACACTAGATAGAACTCTGTCCATGGTGCCTTACCTGCAATAGGGGACTGAGATGGGTGCCTCTGAAGCATTGATTGCAAGACCTGCTGATGCAAAGATTCAGTTTTTCCACTGAGCTGGAGTATAATTTCTTGACAGAGTATCCTGGGGATACTTTACAATAGTGGTTCTCAACCAGGAGTGCACACATCCCTGGGGGTTGGCAGAGGACTTCCAGGGGGTACATCAACAATATAAATATTTGCCTAGTTTTTCAGCAGGCTACCTAAAAACACTGGAAAAGTCCGTACAAACTAAAATTTAATTCAGACAATGACTTGTTTACCCTGCTCTGTATACTATACCCTGAAAGGTAAGTACAAAATTCATATTCCAGCTGGTCTGTTTTATAATTACATGGCAAAATGAAGAAGGAAGCCGTTTTTATGCAATGGTAATTTGACACTTTTGTATCTTTGTCTGATTTGTGTGAGCAAGTAGTTTAAATGAAGTAAAACTTGGGTCTGCAAGATAGTTGTCTGGAAAGGTTGAGAGCTGCTGATCTACAATGTAGAGAGGCTAAAGCACATCTTGAAGCTATTGGAGAGTAGCAAAAAAAATTGTGTTTAATAGTTAAAATTACAAGTGGCTCATCTAGTTCCCATTTGATATGAGCGCTCTGTCTTGATTCCTATGCTGTGGGGTCTGAGTCCGGACGGAGCTCTGTCAGAATCCACTTTTTGCCTTTGGCATGACCACGTATTTGTTAGGTTGTGCAATGAGCCACAAAATCAAACATCCTCCCTGGACTTTCTGCTACAGTTAATGCAAGTCTGGGCACAAAGGATGTAGTGCGATTTCACAAACTGCTTAAGGGATTTGGGCACAAAAGGAAGGGGAATGGGGCATCCAAGTGCACTAAATAGCTTTGCACATCACAGCCTCAGTTCCTGATTTTCTCTGTTTGAAATATTTCAGGGGCTTTTTTAGAGTAGGGATGTAATAGTGCAGTCGACGAACCGATAAGCAAAAGCTTATTGGTTAATGCTATAGACTACATGCATTCCCCCACCCCGGCCAGTACATTTTTTAGAAGGCTGGCCAGTAGCCTGGCTCAGTCCTGGCTTGTGATGGGTCTGGTCCCCTTCCCCCCAAGGCAGGGGCTGCTTCCACCACGCGCTGCTGCCTCTCTATCAGAGGTCCATGTGGGGAGCAGGTTTTTCAACTCCAGCGCAGAGTGGCAGGGAGCTCCTCAGGAGTGAGGCCAGAGTGCACTGGCTGCTTGCCCATCTCCCCTGGAACTACAGAATAGTCGACTAACCAATAAGAATTCATGAGGTTACTCAATCATTCAATTAACCAATATTAAACATCCTTATTTCAGAGAGGAAAAAGCAAAGGGCTCGCCTAGGCTCTTCCGCAGTTCAGCCAGCAGACAAGGCAAGGAGGTGGGACCCTACACACTTGTGGGACCTCAGGTAGCTTATAGACCTGCTGGTTGGTTATGCCATTGCTTTAGTCTCCTGAGTCCTTTATTTTTAAGCAGCTTGCTCTAGTGTTGGCAACCTTATCAGAGAGGCCAAAGAGAGCGGCGTCGAATGTGGCAACTGGACCGGCTGCAGAATTGGATCAAGGCAAGGGTCCTTGCCCACGGCTTCTGGAGTCACGGGGTGATGTCACCTGAGCATTCATCATTAAACTGCCTCTCTCTCCTCCTGGGGTGCCAACGCGCGATATGAGCTTCTCCAGTGCTGTGCCATCTGCCTGAGCCTGCAGGCAGCATCCTGCAGAGTGAGCAGCAGTGGTTAGCGCTGGGGAGAACCCCGAGCCCACCCTCAGGTTGCATTGCTCACCTTCTGGTGAGCAGCTCCCTGTTCCTGCCTAGACCCAGCTTGACAGGAATGTGCCTGAGACAGTCCCTCGTCCCCGCCAAAGTGTGGCGCTGGGGCGAAGGCCAGTAAGAGTTCTCTTCTGCTGCTCTCAGCCCATGCTAGACTAAAGCTCATTTGTTTATACAAATCAGAATTAAATGTATTTAAAAGCACCTGTTCTGGGTTATTTCTAGCCATGTTAACAATTGCTAAGAATTGCAGTCTGTGCTTCATGGGGATTCCCTTGTGCCAGGCTGTAGAAGAGATTTTAGCCAAAAGGGTTTTTCTCTCGCTTAGCTGAATTAATGCCATACAAGGGATTAATAGCGCAGCTTGAGTGTAGACCGGAGCAGGCTAAATAACATCCCGTTTGTGTAGTTCTTTGCATCCTCCAGCACGTTGTGCACGCATTCAGCTGACCCCCGTTAGCATTATCCTTTCTCTCTTCCAAACGGGACAAGCCCCAGGGGCTTTGTCGAGACTAGAGGAGTTCTCCATGCTACCCACCTAGCCTGCCAGCAAGATACTCAGAAGTTTACGTGGGCGCTTAGAGGCCTTTAGGCAGTAGCAACTTCAGGATCCATTCATGAATATGGGGAGGGCCACTTAATCCCCCTCCCTCCAGGTCCTCATCCTGGATTTCACTACCCCTAATGCCTGTTGTTCCTCAAATGCAGCTATTCCATCTCCCCTTGGAGTCCGTTCAGCAGCATGGCCTATGATACATTCTATCACATCGAGTCTGGTCTCATCTGAAGTGCCCCAAGCATGGGGACACCTGCCCTGGGACAGTGTTCCACAGCCTCAGTCTCCCCGGAGGGGGGCCATGTCGTTCATGTCTTTGTGGCACTCTTGATTCCTCCCCTCCCCATATCTTCTCTTCAAAGCCCTGGTCTGCTGTGCCTTCCTCCCCCTTAGACAAGCTCTTTTAGACAAGCTCTTACCCGGAGCTTTTTGAATTTTTCCTCAAGGCCTCTATCTGGGTCATTGAAAAATTGTGTTTCTCTTCTCCACCGAACTCCCCTCGGCTTGTCGGTCTCTGTCTGGGGCTTAGGAAGACTGGCAAGTAATGCTGCTGCTGCTGTTATAATATCCAGCTCACAGACGGTCCTCAGGCAGGCGCTCTTCTCTCTGCTGTATGTGCACTAAGAAACGGAAGTGGCTTTTTTTTACCATGTCTCATTGCAAACTCGGGATATTTTGCACCCACATAGCCACTTTCATTTTAGTCTCTTGAAGCTTTGTATGTACAGGTGAGCAAATACTACTGCCAGTTCATGCATCAGGAAATGGAGCCGTTAATTGACTTGTCCAAGATTACCCATACTGCTAGACATAGAGCCCGGTTCTTCTGAGTCCCAGGTCTTTGCTAGAGCCCCCATGTACAGCTGCCATCTCCACTTGGTCCAGTATCCCCTCCGAGGTCGTTCCTGAGCGTTATTGCTTTCTGGGTTTCTTCCTCCTTTAGGTGCCTTCTCAGATTACTTCGTCGGTGTGCATTTCTGTGATGAACAACCTTTTTCTTGTTTCTAACCTTGCCAAACTCCCTTTGTTATTCTCTTTCCTCTGCAGTTGGCAGCTTTCTAACTTCTCAAAATCAACGCCCCCCCCTCGCCTCTTCCCCTCAAAGCCCCAAGCCCCGCCATCAGTTGCTGCTCTTCCCCCTCCCCACTTCCTCCTCACATGTTCCTTTTCATCCTCACCCCACAGCTGGGCTCCCTCTGTTTTGTGGTGGAGCAGCAGCCTGACTCTGAGGTTGCTGCCTGCCTGCCCAAGAGATGCAGGTAGGAGGGGGGACCTGGCTGAGCAGGGGCTGGTGCCAGCTGAAGATATTTCTCCCCATCCCATGTGGTAACTGGACTTTTGGTGTCCAGTCCAGTACGTGTAACACTACCATGTCTGCTTTTCAGCCAAACTTTCTGGTCAAAACCCACGCTCTGCAGCTCCAGTCTGCTCCTTTTTATCTCTCATTTTAGTAATGTCACGAATAAGCTTTCTGTCCCCTATGTTCTTTTCCACATCACCCAGAGCAATGAAATGAAGATAATTTGTCATCACATGTTCAGTAAAACGTCCCTGTCTGGGAACAATCTGAACTTAGCTCTTCTGTCCCTTTTGTAAGTTGCATTTGATTCCAGCATTTATGCTGTAATTAAGTGTGAGTTCTAACCCTGGTTTCCTTCAGGGCCATGCAGGTAACAGTTGTATGAACAGTCCCATGATTCATCCTCATATTTTAACAGACCCCCCCCCCCCCTTAACCTAAAGCATAAAGCCTTTTTTGCCCAAAGTGAAAAAAATCGGAGGAATTTATTAAGGATGTAATAGTGTAGTTGATTAACCGATTATCCAATAAGCAAAAGCTTATGGGTTAATGCTAGTATAGACTACGTGCGTTTCCCTTCCCCGCCCCAGACAGGGGCTACTGCCACCCTGCACCGGGTGACAGGCAGCCAGTCCGCAAGGGGAGCTGGTTTTTAAACTGGCTCTCCTCGCAGACCAGCTCCTTTCTGGCACCTGTGCAGAGTGGCGGGGGACTCCTTGGGAGTGGGTCCAGAGCGCACTGGCTGCTAGCCCTGCCCCTGAAGAATATAGAATAGTCGACTAACCAATAAGAATTCATTAGGTTACTCGACTATTCACTTAACCAATAATTAACATCCCTATTTGTTAATTTCGCTAGCCTTAGA
Source organism: Pelodiscus sinensis (assembly GCF_052426305.1). Classification (NCBI taxonomy): domain Eukaryota; kingdom Metazoa; phylum Chordata; order Testudines; family Trionychidae; genus Pelodiscus; species Pelodiscus sinensis. The sequence continues at coordinate 23,851,699 of NC_143074.1, read as the reverse complement.
CTCAACACTGCATACTGGACTGAGGGGATATAATAAAAGGGTTTGCAAGATTGTTCATACTCCACGAAGTTTGCACAAGGCTCAAACAGGCTTTTAATATCCTGGTGTTCTTAGCAAGATGTTCTTTGATAAAATCGCTAATTAAACAGGAGGGAAGTAGCGGTCTCTCCTTGTGTTCCGTACATAGCCTGCTGGAACAGAACGCAGGCGAGTCCAGGGGCAGGTGTGGGCTAATTATGAATGAAGAATATACGCGGCTGCTTTGTAGAGTTTTTGTAGAATCAGGCTGGTGTCAGTTTTTCTGACAATTGGCCACAGAATTCTTAACTTCCCTTTTAATTTTATCCCTTTGTTTAAAAATGCACAAAACCATTGAGACAAGGAGACTGACATGCTAGAAAATGCGTTTAAGGGACGGCTCAATAATGTTTAAACTGGCTGAATGGTAAAGAGATGCAAAATAACCAGTGTGGATTTGCAGTTCTAAAAATGCCAACTTCAGCTATTGTGTGCAGGGAGGTAATTTAGAGGGGAAAAATAGCTCCTTAGATTTCTGTTTCTAAGGTCAAGTGGGGGCTTGAAAAAATAATAAACGCGGGGTCTTGTAATTCAGTTTTTTTTCACATATGCAAATGCATGTTGGTAACTGAAAGCAAGATTTAGTTTTTCTTTATTTGGGTGCAGCACAGAAGAACCGGGGTCCCAAATCCTATGGTTTAATTAGAGTATTTACATTGTAATAGTCATAGCAGAGGGTGTGCTAGTGCCAGCCATAAAAAGCAGAGTGACCTGCCCCCATGTGCTATTTGCTGTTTTCCTACTGCACCTCATTAACCTCCGGTTCCCTTGATATTAGTGGCTGGAGCAATTAGTGCCTGGCTCTCTGATTCACAAGCGGTCCAGCTTGTGAGCTCTTCAGTTAAATCTTTCCCTTCCTCCTCTTTTCAAGGATCATAACTAGACACTATTAGATTTTTGTGTACAGAGAACCAGGTTAATGTTTATGGTACAGTTGAGGGGCAGGGGGTCTTTCCCATCTCCTTGAGCACTGGATTTTTTTCTTTTGAGGCCATTTTGTGGCTTGTTCTACAACTGAAAGGTTTAATCTACATTTATTTCAAAGGCAGTTGGAATAATTAAAGTGACACCTAGGCTACGGCTACACTGGCATGATTTTCCGAAAATGCTTTTAACGGACAATTTTTCCATTAAAAGCATTTTTGGAAAAGCACGTCTAGATTGGCAGGATGCTTTTCTGCAAAAGCACTTTTTGCGGAAAAGCGTCCGTGGCCAATCTAGACGCGGTTTTCCGCAAAAAAGCCCCGATCGCCATTTTCGCGATCGGGGCTTTTTTGCAGAAAACACTACTGTGCTGTCTACACTGGCCCTTTTGCGCAGAAGTCTTTCGGAAAAACTTTTGCCCAAACGGGAACAGCATAGTATTTCCGGAAAAGCACTGACGATCTTACATGAGATAGTCAGTGCTTTTCCGGAAATTCAAGTGGACAGTGTAGACAGCTGGCAAGTTTTTCCGCAAAAGCAGATGATTTTGCAGAAAAACTTGTCAGTCTAGACACAGCCCTAGAGTATGAGACAACTGGTGAAGTTAATTAAAAACAAGTAGTCCTATAACAGTCTCTAAGGTGCCATAGGACTACTTGTTTTTAAAGTTAGACTAACACGGCTGCCCCTCTCAGGGTATGTCTACGCTACAGAGTTTTGTCAGAAAAACGGCTGTTTTTCCGACAAAACCTGAGTTACGTCCACACTGCAATCGTGTTCTTCTGAAAGTAAATAGAAAGAACAGAGGGGTTTTCCTGGCGTTGGAAACCCTCTCTCTACAAGAAAGAAGCCTTTTTCAGAAAGATGTTCTGGAAAAAGGTGTGTGGGGACTGGGAAGAGGGAGTTCTTTCGAAAGAAGAGGAAAGAGGAAAAAGCACAGGTGCACTAGTGGCCACTCCGTCCATGGCAATCACAGATGCGAGATAGCGTTTACACTGAATCAACGCTATCTTTTGAAAAAGCAGATTGCTTTTTCGATGCGCTTTTGTGTGTGGATGCTCTCTTTTGGAAGAAGTTTTTTCAGAATATCTCTTCTGGAAAAAAAGCTTCTTCCGAAAGAAGCCTGCAGTCTAGACCGCCTCAGAAGTTAATTAAAATAGTTTTATTTTTATGCTGAATTTGAACAGTATGTTTTAGGAGTGAATGTAACAGGAGGAGTGCATAGTGTGTTTAACTGAATGTTTCAGGAACTGGTGAATAAAACACGTCTGCCTTTTTCCTTGTGGTTGTAATACTTGAGTTCAGTGGAGTGCCCAAAGTGACTCCATTAGAGTCAGTGGCGTTCGGAGCAGGCTTGTGTCTCCTAAATAAAGAAAACTATCTCTGGTGCTTTCTCTTCTCCTTCCTGCTCTCTTCTCACCCTTCTTTGGAGGATTTGACCTGAGTTTTGTTAACACCTATCCTTCCTTAGTGCTAATGCATCCGAGTGAGTGGAGCCCACCTTCCTGTTACTTCTGGATTTGATGCTGCTGCAGAAATTGTTCCGCAGTTTTGCAGCCTTGTTAATGAAAGGAGAGTTGCATTCCATTCTGTGCTAAATATATGGCTAGTTGTAAATAGCTTGGATCATCTGGGTTTGTTATATAAGACTTGTCACACCGGGTCCTACTGCTGAACTGGTCTTTCTAGTTTCTGCCAGAATCAGTACTGGATGCTTTGAAGGAAGGGACAGGAGAATCCTGCAGTGGGTCTTGATGGAATAACCAGACCATTGGGGAATGTCTTCCCCTAACATGTGAGGAATTGCATCCCTCATACAAATAAATAAATCATGTTTAATGGACGTGTGGACGGACTAAGTACTTGGCCTAGTGATCTCATATCACTGTTCCATATGTTGTTACCTGAGGAGCCTGTAATCTAAGAGCTGAATTTGGGTAACAACTTTGTGATGTGGGCTACTTTTTTTTTTTTTTAAGCAATTGGGGGGAGGATGGTTTAAAATAGGTGTGATGTTAGAATCACTTGGCATTATCTTACTTTGTAAGGATGTAATCTCTCTTGCACATACTTTTCCCCTTTTAACTTTGACCAATTTTTTATTAAACAACAAATGGTCTGGTAGCACTTTATATACTAACAAAACATGTAGATGGGATCATGAGCTTTCGTGGGCACAGCCCACTTCTTCAGATGACCGGAGCTTATCTGAAGTAAACTCCAGTCATCTGAAGAAGTGGGCTGTGCCCACGAAAGCTCATGATCCCATCTACATGTTTTGTTAGTCTATCAAGTGCTACCAGACCATTAGTCTGTACAGAAAAAACAACAAACTCGGCTACCCCCTGAAGCTTCTTTCAATTTTTGATTGTTGAGCAAACTTAAAAGCTATACATAATTTTATTCTTTCTGAGGTATCCATATTTTGACTTAGCTTGGAGCTTATTGGCACCCTTTGATTTAATTGAAAATACATTTGAGTGCCTAATGTACAATAATAAAGAAAAAAATTGTCTTTGAAATTTAGCATGTGACTGGAAAAGCCATATTCCTAGTAATCCAAGAAGGGTTTTGGAATTAAATTGACAAATTTGGGTTTTAGCCAATATCCTTCTGCTGTATTTTTATATTGGTGCCTTACAACATTTTGCCCGATTAATTGGTGAAAAGTGTAAAAACCATAAATAAAAGCAGATCTTGCTCCTGTTGTATCATGACATTTAGTACACATTTCCAGTGCTATTTAGGTATCATTCTTCCAGTGAACAATCTTCTGCAGTAAATGATGTAGTCTAACAAGCCAGTCAATCTCAGAACAGCTCATTTTGGATGTTAGCGGTTTCATAATTAATACTTCACTTCCTGGGGCCATGGGCAGATGTGTGCGCTGAAATGACTCCAGGTTTCCTTAGTACATGCTGCATAGAAGAGCACAACGCCACACTTTACAACAGGGGTGGGGAACCTAAGGCCCGGGGGCCCAATGCAGCCCCTGGCTTGCCTGGATCTGGCCCAGGAGGGGTGGCATTTTTTGGTTTATCACTTCTGTGCGGCCCCCAATCTGATTTTTGTTGGTCAGTAGCCCCAACACAAAGTTTCCCTGCCCCTGCTTTAGCATGTTGGAAGCTAGAAGTTGCTTTTTAATTCTTGGTGATTCTATTCATAGTTTGATATTGAGTTTTCTACTTAAATCTGCAGTGAATAATGTGCTTTGCTATATTATTTATGTCATGCCTACTGTATGCCTTTGAGACCATAATGAGACCAGCCCCTGCCCAAAAGTGTTTTATTTCACTTACCTGCCCTATGGGGAGTTCTTTCACGAGGCTGTAAAGAGTTGGAGGAGGCAGCAGTGCATATGGATCTCCTTTTATTGACCCCTTGTCACTTAAGCCTCAGCAGCCAGTTTTGAATTCCTTCACCCTGTTTGGTGTATCTTGAGTATCCAGCCCAGGTGTTATCCCTAGACCTGAATGGATTTTCAAGGTGGTTTCCCACTGAAGTTCCAGTGCTAGTTGTCTCTGGTGAATTGGGTTGTGTGTAGGGATGTGAAAGGTTAATCAGTAAGCGTCACCAGTAACGGGTTTATGCTTACTGGTTCCAGTTAACCGGTGGGGACAGGAGCAGTTTCAGCCTCGCAGAGGGTAGTTTAAACAGAACTTAGCTCTTGCTTCTCCCGTTATGGCAAAGCCTCATAGAGGAAGGATGGCCCGGTGGCTTCAGGTGTTAACCTAGGGCTCCATTTTCTATTTCCTGCTCTGCTACAGGCTCCCTATATGATCTTGGGCAAGTCATTTAGTCTCTCTGTCTTAGGTTTCCCACCAGCCCTGTGGGGATAATAGCTTTGATCTAATTCACTGGAGTGTCATTTGGGATAAATACATTAGACTAAGGCACTTGGATGCTGTGATGTAACATGGCCAGGTAAGTGCCTAACATAATCTGTAGAAAGATTATTTTCTAATACAACTGTTTTTAAAAGTTTCCTATAGAATTTCATAGACAATTATCTTCCATGGAATTCTGTAGAATGCTTTGAAACCCACTGAAAGGATATTGCTCTTGTTAAATTCTGATGAACTTCAGAGGACTTTTTGTAGAAATCCTATCAGATTTCTATAGAAATCTATTTCAGCCCTGTTAAAAATGTTTAAGACTGTTCCCGTTGATGCAATACGAATGGTGTATGAATAGTGGTTTTTCGCTATAGGTTGCCGATTGAGGTGAGTTATAGATGCAAAGTGGCTTACCTATGGCTGCTTTGAATTCCCTCACATTTGCATTAAAAATTTCAACTGTAAAATTGCTTCAGAAGAACAAGTGATACATGTAATCTTGTGAGCATTGAGGTAGGCATGGTTCCTCATCAGGCGAGACCCAGAGAGACAGTGAAATGCGCTACTTTTTTGTTTGAACGGTGGTCATTCCTGATTTGCTGTGCATTGTTCCAGGCACTGTGTATGCCCGGCACTGTCATATGTTGCAAAGTGAGTTGGAACTTGTGCATGGACCATGTACACGAAGCTTCAGAAATCTCCAACTTGAGATTTTCCTCGAAGAGGAACAAGGAACAGTTCTGCAGTGGGAGTTCGGAGGTCAGAAAGAAGCAATTTTTTGTTTACCAGACTCTGCTCTCACAAATGGGGAGGAGGAGACAAATGGAATTTAACCACTTCCCCAAAAATTCTCCTTTGGGTGGGAAGCAAGCAGGAGGAAAAAAACTAAGCGTGTTTTGTTTTTATTAAATTGAAGAACTTGGATTGGAAGAACTTTCCTAGCTATAACTCTAGCACTATTCTGCAAGCATTCACCTGGCTGAAGAACTCCAGGCTTCTAATGGTTAATACAGACAGGGTTTCCTGAGAAATGGCATCCCTGGAAAATAAACTCTCACGACTTGACTAACTTCAGTTGATTCTAGAGGGGTATTGGGACCAGCAGGAACTTTACCCATCAGTGGTGTATCCCAGTGCTACAATTTCATTCCCTTTCTGGAGGTGTCTGTGTCAGACGGTACGTCTAACGTAGTTGGTCTGGGCCAGCCAACTTAGACTTGCTGGACTCAGGTTTGGGGCTGTTTAATTGTGGTGTGTACAGTATAGAGCTTGAATAGCTCTGACATCCTTGTACGTCTCAGGGTCCTAGAGCCCAGAATCAAATCCAAACATCTATACTGCAATTAAATAACTCCTCAGCATGAGCCTGGGTCTCCTGGTAGGGGCCATCCACAGACTTTTAATTGCAGTGTAGACATGTCCAAACTTGTAGGGATTTCAGCCTTTGCATGCTGTTGTAGAAGGGAGAAACCAGAATTTGTGCCATTTTGTGGGGGAGGAGAGGAAAGGACTTATCCACACAGAGAAGGGTCAGAACTAGTTTGAAAACTTTCCCATGATGAAACCTCCTGGACTGTTGTTCCTACCCCCATTCCTTTCAGCATGTTGATACTTTTAAAATCAGGAGAAACTATTTGTCTGTTTTCTCCGTCAGTTCTTTTGACGCTAATCAGTGCTGCGGATCTTGTTTTGATTGGTGTCTTGATGCATCATAAAACGAGTTGCTGAAAGAGTTCAATTATAATATCAGCAATTCTGCCAAATGTATTGAGCTGCTCTGAAAAGCAACTTCTTTTTCCTGACCCAGATACACAGTTTCCTACTGTGGTAGATGCTGCCAGAAAGACTCTTGGCAGAAAGCCAGAAATAAAATTATACTGCAGAATTATACTCCTTTCCTGATCCAAGCAGCCTTGTGTGTGCTGTGATGAAAAATTACCTGCCTTTTGCATGCAGAGCAGAAATTAAAACTAACTCACAATTAAGGCTCCAGGACTCTTTTTTTTAAATATTAAAAAACCCCTCTTAATTTCACTGGATGCTGCGTAAACTGCAGTATTTTTTGCTGCTGGGTCTGATTCCCACCTTGTAAACCCGGACCCAGTTAGGGAACCCTCCCTCCATACACTCCTAGGCAGGCATTCGTTCTCTAGCACCCCTGCTCTCAACTCTGTGGAGGTGGACGCAGATTGTCTCAGGATTATTTGCTTCGTCCTTCAACCTACTGTTTACACTGCCATGCCTCTCTCGCCCTTGCTAGAGTGAAGGAAAGTTTAGAAGGACAGAGGGTGCTTTAGTGCCCCAGAAAAGTATTGCCGGCTTGTTCAGTCTTGCTGAAGCATTGAAGTGTAGGCCTCACGGACCCTGGACTCTTCTTCACACGGTCTGGCCAGCAGCCCGAGCAGCAGTTCAGAGAGAAGTGAGGATTGAATGACTAAAGAGTTCAGGGTACTTTGATCCTGTGTCCGTTCCCCAGTGGGGAGGGGGGGTAATAAGGCTCCAAAAGTATCCAAAGTTCCCTTTTCTAAGGGTACAATGGCATCTCCGCTGGCCAGTTAATTTTAGTGCACACGGAGTGTGCAAACCCGCTGCTCTGCCTGCCACCTCAACAATCAGAGGTGTGTAAAGACAGCTAAAGGGCTGCATGTTGGTATCTCCTAAGCCAGTTATCGTAACATCTGTTCGTCCGGGAAACGCAACTGACGGCGGCAGGAACAAACCTGGTTGTACAGGCTGCATATTAAACTCTTTCCTTCGCTCCTCTCACGCCCAAGCCAGACGTTCCTTGTGAAGGATGGGGTATTGAATGGAAACGTTTCTGGGCTCCCAGTGGCCATGCTGCTGTGCACGGAGGCCCAAGCAAGCTGCAGACCCTGCAAAATTGGTTACATTAGGATCAAGAACCCATTTTCTGCTGATTTTTCTTTTGTTGAGAGGCACTGTATTTTTAAGCACTGGTATTTGGTTATTGCCAGACCTACTGTCGAGACAGTTGAGAGAGAGCAGGAGTTACCTCGTTCAGTGAGATGGGGAAGTATTTGTGCCCATTTTACAGTTGGGGAGTGAGGTATGGATATAAGTGACTTTCCTAAGGTCACTTGTGGCCGTGTTTATCTTAGAGGCTATGGTGGCATTAGCCATAGTGTAGTCTAGGCAAGAGCAGCTGTTACCATCATGCCCTCGTGGCCGCTCCTTCCCAGTGCCAACTGCCCCCTCTCCACTAGTGCTGCTCTCACAGGTGTGGTTGTGGCAGCTGGAGAGTGGTCCCAGTGTAGCTGCTGCGGAGTGAGTTAGTGGCCGAACAAAGGGGCTGAGTTAGGAGGATTGGCGGCCGTTTCTCTGAATCCCTTCTCATGGGCCTGGTAACGAGCCCAGTGCTTGGCTCCTCATCACGAGGCTGGGGGTGGGGGGAGGCGCGGCTCTCTAATCTTGGCTTCTGTTTATCTTCCTCTCCGCGCCTTGTTCTCAAAGCAGCATCTGAATTTTTAAAAAGCATTCTGTTTAGTGGTTGTATTAAACGTTCTCTCCCGGGGCCTGAACTGCAGCAAGTTTTCCTTTGTGTAGATGCTTCTGAGCAGGATTGTTGGACAATTAATAATTTGAAAGAACACCGCAGGACAGCTCCAGCTACGCGTTCAGAATCGTGTGGGGTGATTTGTGGTCGTCTTCCCGAACAACGTTGATAAACGGGGCCGTCGTCTGGAACTCCCTTCCTAATCTGAGCATAGAGCAGCCATTTTTTCAGCCCGCAATGACTCACTTTTGGGGAAAAGTAATAGAGATGTAGCCGTGTTAGTCTGGTGTAGCTGAAACAAAAAACAGAACTATGTAGCACTTTAAAGACTAACAAGATGGTTTATTAGGTGATGAGCTTTCGTGGGCCAGACCCACTTCCTCAGATCAAACTGTAGAAGAATATAGGCATGACCATATATACTAAAGGGATACAGTTTTGTTGAGTATATCCCTTTAGTATATATGGTCGTGCCAATTCTCTTCCACTATTTGATCTGAGGAAGTGGGTCCGGCCCACGAAAGCTCATCACCTAATAAACCATCTTGTTAGTCTTTAAAGTGCTACATAGTCCTGTTTTTTGGGGAAAAGGGCAGGTAGAATTGGACTAATGGTGACTCTTCCCCGACTTGTGTTGCTTGCGAGTGACACTTGGAGCTGCTCTGAATGGCTGCATTGTCCTGGCTAGCATTGAGAAGGGTTGATGCTGCATAACACGTCCACTGTGCAGCAGAGAGAAATTAGCCCTGGACACAGCTGTAAACATTTGCTTTCAGGCTGTTTCACGTTTTCAGAGTATACGGAAAACAGCTCAGTGCCTGTGGAATTGGACCCTGAGGTACGTTTGTTCTCTGAACTCAAGAGGTGATTGCAGGCGTGCCCTCTACACAGTGTCGTCTGCACAGTGAAGGCCCGAATTTGCTCAGTCAGCCATTTTCATCCATCTGCTTTCAGAGTGTGGTCACCTATAACCTGCAGCTTGTAGCAGTCCTGGAAGGGGGTCAAGGCCCGAGGACCATGGTGACAGGCACATTCTCTGCATTCAGACGGAGGCCTTCCCCCGCTGACTCTGAAAGACTCTGCACCTTGTGACGGAGGGCAGGAGGGAGGAAAATGCATAAGGCAAAGTGACAAGGATAAGGCAAAGTGACAAGCATGGAAACAGGTCCTAGTGTGAAGGGAGAGCTTGTACTAGATGGTTTGGTGGGCTGGGGACCATCAGTAACATAGAGGAAAAGCTTGAGACACCTATCAAAGCCACCCAGCACTCCAGAGAGGCTGGGAGATATTGCCCGTTTTACTGCTTTAGGGGGACTTGGGCACAAAGAGCCAGACAATACCAAGTGAAGACCAGTAACATCAGAATGGCCACACTGGGTCAGACCAAAGGTCCATCTGGCCCAGTATCCTGTCCTCTGACGGTGGCCAGTGCCAGGTGCCCCAGAGGGAGTGAACAGAACAGGGAATCAAGTGATTCCTCTCCTGTCACCCATTCCCAAATTGTGACAAACAGAGGCTGGGGACACCATCTCTACCCACCCTGGCTAATAGCCATTGATGGACCTAACCCCCATGAATTTATCTAGTCCTTCTTTGAACCCTGTTGAAGTGCTCTGGGGCCGCATGATCACGCGCTGCCTGCCATCCTCGTGCTCTGGGGCCGCATGATCACGCGCTGCCTGCCATCCTCGTGCTCTGGGGCCGCATGATCACGCGCTGCCTGCCATCCTCGTGCTCTGGGGCCGCATGATCACGCGCTGCCTGCCATCCTCGTGCTCTGGGGCCGCATGACCACGCGCTGCCTGCCATCCTCGTGCTCTGGGGCCGCATGATCACGCGCTGCCTGCCATCCTCGTGCTCTGGGGCCGCATGATCACGCGCTGCCTGCCATCCTCGTGCTCTGGGGCTGGGGAGTCTGGTGCGCATGTGCACACCTGCCCTTCTCCTCTCCCTGTGTTGGTGTGGGATGCACGGTGCATTACCCCACCTTCTCGGGGTGGGGGTGGGAAGGCACCTTGGCTCCTGTGGAAGTGGGGCCTCATCTGAAGGTGCGGGGCTGGGGTTGGGGGCTGGGAGCTTACCTCCCCCAGCCCTATCTTCACCCACTGTCCATGTCAATGTCTGTTCTTGTTGGGCTTTCAGGGCCCTTAGTTGGCAGAGGCCCTGACTTGAGGCAAGAACACTCCCTTCCTTGTGCCTCTTTAGGTGGATTTGTGCACTTGGCAATACTAGAGCAGTCACAGCTGCTAGGGAAATAGCCAGTGGGGCAGGACTTGAGGAGCTAGATTCCTCCGGATACATCTCAGGCTCTCTCTCTCTTCTCCTAAGATCCTGTTGTGACCCGCCCCCTCGCTCCCAAATTAAAACACATCTGTCCCCATCCCCATAACCCACTCAGTACCTGATCTTTCACTGGCAGGCTGGTGATAGCTACACTGGTGTATCAGGTGCAGAAGTCTGGAGATCGGAGAGAGACCTTTATCAATAGGGCCCTGCCAAATTGACGGTCCATTTTGGTAAGAGGTTTGCAGTATAGCTGCACTTACTTCTGTGAACTGGTGACAGCAGCGCTGCCTTCAGAGCTGGGCAGCGGGAGAGCAGCGACTGCTGGCCAGAAATCCAGCTCTGAAGGCAGAGATACCGCCAACAGTAGCACAGCTGTAAGGCTGGTATGGTATTGGCACCCTTTTCTTCTGTGCTGCTACCTGCAGAGCTGGGTTGTTAGTCAGCCGCTGCCACTCCCTGCTCTCCGCTCGGAAAGCAGCAGTACAGAAGTAAGGACGACATGGGTATAGTATTGCCACCCTTACTTCTGTGCTCTCGCTAGGGGGGTGCTACCTTCAGAGCTGGGCACATGGCCAACGTCCAACCACCGGTCTCCAGTTTCCCAGCTCTGAAGGCATGCAGGAGTAAGGGTGGCAATACCATGAACTTACTAAAATAACCTTGTGATCTCCCTGCAACTCCCTTTTCGGTTAGGACCTCCAGTTTGAGAAACACTGGTGAAATCTGTATAGTATAGTGGCCAAGCACAAAAGGCCGGATTTCCCGGCAGGACACTACATTCCACAATCCATGATGTGTGTTGCATGATTTTGATTTTGGTAGGGCTCTATTTATAGACCACAAATTGCCCCCAATGCCATTAATCCTGTAAATCTGCTTAACATCTTCCTCAACAGGGACTAGTGACGTCGAATGTATTGCTCCCTGTGTGGAGGTGTTTGACTCTCTATAGGGCACAGCATTTGAAGACTTTTCCGTCACACCTCTGTAGTTAAACCACCTGCTATTCTTTCTAGCCACTTCTCCAGTACCTAGTCTGCACGTTTCACCTTGAACAGTCTCCTTGTGCATTTCGGTCCTGTACATCAAACAGTATCTTGCATATTGTTTGTACAGGATGGAAACACACAAGACAGCGAGCACGTGCCAGCCTGCTGGATTTTACCAACTGGATTTCAGTCCATTGCAGCTGTCTCTGAAGAGTTCACGTGGGGGGGCGGGGGGCGTGGATTGAGACGGAAATGACAGTTCTTTGCTAGGAGTTGAGTTCGGTTTCCATGGTGTGCTTTGAGCCTGTATGCTCTCCTTTTTATCGTGTGTTACTCGCCCCATCACTTTGCCCCCTCCTCACCAAGCATTTATTGGCAGCTGCATCATGGTGCCTCCTTAGCAATGGTGCCTCTTGACCTGTGATTGAGGAAGGAGCTTTGTGCTCTCCTTTCAGTGTTTATTTTTAGCTTTGCCAATATATATAGAACAGAAAATGAGCCAGACTCCAGCTGTTGATGAAGGTCCCGCATGGTGTCCTGCACGGGTGAGCAGGGCCTCACCTTCAAGTGTGAGAGCGCCTGGGCCACCAGTGTGCTAGGAACTGGGACAGTAAGGGCGGTTTTCAGGCATGTAAATTGCCTAGAACAGAGCCCGGCTTGGATTCCTTGGGTTTCCCTTCCCTGAGCCAGCTGCAGTTTCCCGTCCGCTCCTAACACTGGACTGTTGGAAAACTGTTGATTTCTCCGTTATATCCCCATCCAACACCCTCACCCTCAGCCAGAAACTCCCCAGATAACCCTTCTGTATTGTAACATGGGCCTGCTATTCCCCAGTCTGCCAGGGTTTACTGTCCTTGGGCTCCTGTCTGTGTGGTGATGTGGACAGCAGTACAGAGATGTGCAGTGTCAGCCAGGGGCTCAGAGGTCATGGGTGAGCTTTTCAGAGTGGCACCAGGTGATTTAGCTGTGCGTTCTCCTATGAATTTCACTTCCCATTAGATTGGGGCTAACTTTCCTGCCCTACTTTGTAAATTTCAATCGGTAGATTGTGGCAGGGGCTTTTTCTTACTATATGTTTGTACAGCACCTGACACATTTCGGGCCATGATCCTGATCAGGGTTTTGAGATACTAATCAAGTACATATAATGGAACACAATCACAGTGCCCCGAAATGTGACTGATTGGATAAGTGGCGTACCAGTTTTGTAGCTGCCTTCATATCAACTGTACAAAATACAGGAAAATAACCCACTTCTTCCCCTGATGGACCATATCTTTCAATAGAAAATGCCCCAGACATTAACAGACCAAGGGACACTCCACCCAAGTACCTGTCCCCTCTGCCACCTCTGACTTGATACGGTCTATGGGTGGCGTACCCGAGAACAGTTTTGCCTCTTAAAAACTCACACACCTTCATCTGGGACAATGGCTTGTTATGGACCCTATATATCTTATAAGTTACAGGTATTGGTTACTATAGCCCAAGCTTGACCCCAGAGGTTCAGTGCTTTCCTTTTAAACCCACGTAATATGAACTTGATTTCAAAGATTAGCTTTAATACAGTTTTAAAATCCCCTGGAATTCAGTCCTGCCTGGTGTTAGTTTTTGGATGTTAGTTACTTCTTGGCTGATGAACCCAGATGAGGGGAACTTGGGAAAGCGATAACATGTATGTGGGCATATTCAATAAAGTTACTTTCTATAGAGACAGCTGCTTTTCGTTCAGCATTGATGATTTCCTCCCCCCGCCTTGAAGCCTGCTGCTTTAATCAGTGGCTTGGTTTAATGTTCTGCTTTGAAAAGCAATCAGAAATTAGCATGTGGTTTCTTCTCTCCAAGTTGTGTGTGTGTCTGTCTCTCTCTCTCTTTTTGCAGGTGTTGTATTGCAGAAGCGACTCCTGGAGCATCTCGCCTGTATGAACTCTTGAGCTGTCAGGGGATTGAGAGGCTTATGAGGAGGTTCTCTCAGGCGAAAACAGTGCCTAGCAAAGATACCGAGGAGGAAGGAAAAGGAGAAGGGGGAGGGGGAGCGGAGCTGAGACTCTAGCAAACCATGGTAGGTAATTGTCTTTGTTAATAGTGCTGCATTACAGTTAGCCTCCACCCCTAGTCCGTTATGGAATCTGTTAAAACAAGAGTGGAGGGATTTTCTGACTCTGCTGCATTAAAGATGTCTCCGCATGGTTTAAGCAAAGCAAATGAGCTTTGATTTATTGCTGGGGCTTTTTTCAAACCGGAGAATGGAGCCTCGTGAGCCTGCAGCACATGAATTATTAAACACAAATGAAGGGGGTGCTCATAAATAACATTTTCTAATAAAACTGGCATTAGCAAGCTATTGCAAAGGGCGTGGATGACCTTGAACTGTGGATTGCATAACAAACACTGACTCCTCACCCACCTCTTCCCCGCAAAATCAGATGTTGGGGCTCAGGCGTGTGTTCTCTCTCTCTTTCTCTCTCTCTTTATATATATATATATATATATATATATATATATATATATATATATATATATATATATATATATATATATGCACACACGTATATATTGTTAAAAATTAAAAGCCCTATCTCTGTACGCCCCTATTAATAGCATGGAGATGATACATATGTAACCAGGACTCATCAGGGCATATTTGATGACTAAGTGAGGAGTCACTTCCAATCTGCCTGCTTGTATCGGTTACAAATTGCAAGAGTCAGACACGCATCGAATTTGCAAAGCTGTGCAAATGTGAAGGGCTTGAAACGGTTACTTTTTCTAAAAGGCGTTTAAGGAGGGGGGGAAAACCCACCCAATTAACGAATTCCTGAGAGCCAGCTGTTGTGAGCAATTGCAGCCTATTGATTTTTTTTTAAAGTCCTCTAAATGTTATTGTTGTGAGACAGGGAAGAGAAATAAAATCCTGTGGTAAGATTTGAGTAGATGATGGCTAATGAAATCTGTTACATAATAAGCCAGCCAAACAAATTAAGATTTCATCCTCTGTGGTGAGAAGAACACTGTGGGGAGGAAGGGAACTCAGGGAACACAGATTGGACTATAAATGGAAAGTTTGCTGAATCTTATGAATTCTTGATCCCGGAATCTCAAGCTTAGTACTTTTTACCATTGCCCGTTAGGATGGCAACCATGTATTTCTAATTCACACGTTTCAGGTTCATCGGTTTGCTGCTGCTGGAGTATTTTTTTTTTTAATAATCAGTATTCACAAGAAGGGAGGTTTGGGGAGGAGGGGGCGAATTAACAAATCCAGCTTGCCAATCGATTGCTGAGCGGCAGCTGCCTTTACCTGGAATCATCTTGTGCTTTGTAACTGAAGTGAAAGGCAGCAGGGACCTTCAGGAATGGAATTCTAGTGCGTGCGAAAGTACTGGGAGGGGTGCAAGGGAAAGCACTCCTTACCCATGAATCAATGTGCTTCTCCCTGAGCCTGTATGTGGCCTGCGGGATAGGAGAACGAAATGCAGATTCAGCAGTGAGATTGCTTGGATCCATTACAGGCCCTGCTGTCTCTGAGCTCAGGCATGGTTACAAGCTGTGAAGTAGGGGGGAAGAGTCCCCTCCGCTGCAGGATAATTGCAGTTTACGGAAGTAAATGTATAGCAAGAAGGCATCAGTCAGCTGGTAGTGCGGGTGGCCGGGGAAGGCCCTGCGATCCATGTACTGAGAATGTTCCCTCTGAACGGCAGAGAATCAGAAACAGGAAAAAGTTCCCTTACACAATCAGATTGGTCTCCGAGCACCAGGGTTTCATGTAGTGTAAGGGGAAACACCAGGTAGGTCAGAGGTCCTTGCTGGCTTGCTAACAGTTCAGATCATACATGTGGGAGGCCTGGCAAACCAGAAGTCTGCAAGTAGGTCCTAGATCTGTCACCTCACCGGATTGCGGAACTCTGGGAGCCCTTCTTGATTTGGGATCCTTTAACCCCTTGTTTTTTCAACTTGGTTCATTTTAATCTTTCCCTACACACTTAGCCCTTCCTTTCCAGCCATTTTTCGTGCTCTTTGATTTCCCTCCAGTCAGTGAGGCTAGTCCTGGTGATGTGTCCTGCTCCGGCCCAGGGGAAATGCCTCAGTCTTGGCAGCTTGTAGAGTGAGAGGCTGCTGGATGGCCCGGTGGGTTGCCTTTGCACTCAACCTAGAATGAGGGGAGTGTTGCTGCTCTTGGCATATCTAGCCAGGCAGAACTGATCTGAGAGTGCCAAGGTCCTGTATGAAGTGCAGCTTTCCTTAGCCTCTTCCTCAGGGTACCTCACTTCCAACCTTACCAGCCCCCCAAAAGACCCTCCTGACATTTCCTTGGTGTGCACGGCGCCTTCAGGTTTCCACTTTGGCACCAGACCAGTGGATTTTTTAGAGCTGCTCAGCCGCAGGGGTCTGAACGAAGGGACGGAATTCGCTACGTTCACGGTGCATTCTGGGGTAGAGCAAAGAGCCCGTTTCCTTCATCGTTACTATTTACTGGTTGCATTTCGGTGGTGACTAGGGGCACCGACCAAGCTTAGGGCCTGTCTGTGCTAGGCATTGTGTGGACACAAACATGAACACAGTCCTTGCCTAGAAAAACTTAGACTAAGAGAGTGAGGAGAAACCAGGCACAAAGGGAAAGTGATATCCCCAAGGTTACATGACAGTCTGTTGCAGAGACAGGAACCTAGGTTTCCTGCTGCCTTGTTTATTTCCCTGCCTGGTAGACTTCCCTGACTTCTTTCGCTTCATCGGAACTGTGGTTTCTTGCGAAAGAGAAACTTCCTTGGGAATTTTTGCAAGGCCAGCACCCCATTGCATGTTGGATTAGCAAGTGCAGTCCTTGACTGGTCTTTATGCTAGCGATTGCTGTGCATGGGCCCTTCCCGTGCAGATAAGAGACTGCATAGTCTCTGTCCTCGTGAGTTTATCGCAGCATATTGGGTGAAGACAAACAATATGGGGAGTGCAAAGGCAAATTATGGAGGTATCATTTGTGGAGTAAAGGAGACCAGAAGTTTCTCCTAGAAGTGTCTCCTCTTTGCAATGTTCTGGCTCAAAACCTGAGTGTTTCTGCCACTAGTTTGGGAGCAGGTACAGAGAACACAGCCACTGACATTCATGATGGCCAAGTCAGACACAGCAGGCTTTTGCATTTTGCTGCCTGTTTATGCTATTTTGACTTGTTTCACATGTAGAGACCCTCAGCAGAATACTTCAAGCAGAGAGGAGGTATAACTTCCGCCATGATTCTAAGCCTTTGTAATCCTAAAATACTACCTGTCTATAATGGAGACGATTCCCTTTCAACTAATGCCCTTCTCTTGGTAAGCCAATAACTCTTCTTTTTTTCCCTGCTCTTTCCCACCTTTGTAACAGAGATCTATCCGATCTTTTGCTAACGATGACCGCCATGTTATGGTGAAACATTCAACCATTTATCCGTCTCCAGAGGAACTTGAAGCTGTCCAGAACATGGTGTCTACAGTCGAATGTGCCCTTAAACATGTCTCCGATTGGATGGATGAAATGAACAAGTCTGTGAAAGTCGAGGGAGATGGGGAAGCAAAAGAGGAAGCTGCAGAGAGTAATGCCAAGTGAGTGAGTTAAGCCTCATAATGAGCTACTGTGCTACTGTGAATGGATTCCTCTCCTGCTAAATAAGGCCCATAGTGTTCTTTGGCTTTGCTGGTTATGGCTGTGCAGACCAGGAAGTAGACGTGTCTGGACTCTTTCTGAGATGCAAGCCCATTGGGTGAGTGCAGGGAATGTGTGAGAGGTTCCTGGGCTAGGGGAGTTCTCACTTTAAAACATTTTGTCTTAGAACTCGCAGTTCACAAAAGAAGCAAACATGTCTCCCTGAAATCCAAAACCACAGACATGCGGCTTTGGAGCCGTTTCAGTTTAATAGGCAAAAATGGATTTATAAATGTGTATTGTTTATTCAACAGGCTGGCTGCTCCAAAAGAGCCATTACTGTACATCGTGTCATTCTATGCTGCATAAAACATCTGGCATTGCACATCTCTGTCTATTCCCTGACGTGGCGCCAGATGTTGCTGCTTCTAGTTTAACTCCCACAGTTTAGGAAACAGCAGGAACAACGTACCCCTTTTCAGGTTTCCGTGAATACAGATCTCTAACTTGGGCATGTTGGGCTCTCTAGTGCGGTACAGAAAACTGAACCTCACACCCTCTGTGAGCCAGGTCAGTATTATGGCCAGTTTAGAGAAGGGGTAGCAGAGATGCTGGTTTATCCAAAGCCACACAGTAAATCCGTGGCAGGACCCAGAGAACCTGACATTCATTCCTGTGCTCTCATCAAACCATATTTCCTCTAGTAGGATGACTTTCTTGGGACACAGTCTGACTGGATCATTTACATCACGTAGTTTTAGAGCCGGTTCCTGGATCTTACCTCTAATTTTCCTTGCTACAAGTGGTGGATTATTGTGCAGGTTGCTGCTGGGTGAATTGTACACAGTGAGATCTGATCTGTTTTTAAGATCCGCATGGAAAGGTCTGTGTGATCCATGTCCATCTGCTGTATTATCTGAAATCAAGTAGCGGAAGGTCTCTTCTGAGTTTTGGAGTCACGGGTAGTTTGGGTAGTTTGCACAGGGCCATGTTCTAGTACTTTTCGCTCTCTAATTCGAACTACCATGAGGTGTACCGGTAGTTCGAGTTAGAGAGCCTAATTCGAACTATGTACTCCGTGCCATGTGTAGCTGCGGGCACGGAGTCCGCACTAAGGGGGATTTAAAAATGGCGGCGCCCGGGAAGATGCAAATGAAGCCCGGGATATTTAAATCCTGGGCTTCATTTGCAACTTTGAATGCCTACATTAGCCACCCTACTTTGAACTAGGGTGGCAGTGTAGACATACCCCAAGAGAGTATCCTTCAGGTGCTGCTGTATTCATTTACCTTGGCTGAAAATTGCATTTACCGGTTCAACGTGAAAGAAGCGGTGATTACCAATCTCTCAAAAAATTATCAGAATGAACCCCAATGTGCTTTGGCAAACCCTAAATCTGACTTCTCCCTATCATGCTGGTAACAGTAGTCTTTAGTTCTTTCCTGGTCTCAATAAAAGGGGCAGTGTAAGTGTGAGGGAACTGGGAAACAAAGCTCTGTTTTCTCTGCTCGCTGGACACACTCCAGTTTAGAAACAAGGAATGTTCCATATTAGTGGAGGAAAGCTCCATCTGTGAGAGCTCCCATGATCTGCTTAACGATCCCAACAAATGTGGTGAAGTGATAGAAAATCCCTCATGCGCCAACTTTGCTAGTCAAAAGGTTTTTTCCTTTGTCTGGATTTGCTTGTGACTCTATCCTATGGACACTTAAAGGGTTTGGGATATCGGGGAAGAAACCTGCTTACTCAGCGTGAAGTTTCCAAAGGACACCCTGCTAACAGGAGCACCGTATAAACAGACTCTAGGGAGCTAACCGAGATGCACTTGCCTGTATCCAGGTCAGCGCATAATGATTTGGGCAAAGCAAACTCTCCACAGCTCAATGGCCTGTGTTCTGAGCCCCCCTTTTTGACACACAGATATTTCTCAGATTCGTTTCTGATCTTGTCAACATTCTCGCACTTAGCCTGAGTCGTAAGGTGTCACTTTTTGGTGCGACTGTGCGTGGAGAATAGAAATAGCAAAAATATTTAAATTTTGTGACTTTCTACATAACTTAACTGATAAATTGGTTTATGAGAGTGGGATTGTGCGGACTCCAGGGAATTCTAGCAGCAGATTGATAGGATGCTTCCCCAGAGTTCAGCTTCGTCATCTTTTGTGGAAGATAATTAATGTCAGTTTTCTGCTGAGCGATGGACTTCCTTGACTTCTCTGATTCTTGAGGTGGGATGCAGTGCACATTGTGTGTGGAGGTGGTGTTGTTGGCAGCACTTTACTTTTCTTTCTGCCGTGGATAAATGAAGTGCTGAATGATACTTCTATTTAAATGATTTTGGTGAGACCCTTGGCTTGTATTAAATGCTGTTGGCACCATCAAACAGCCTGACTTCAATTTCATGATTTTGTGTGCAGGATGTTTTATGATCTTGCTGAGGTCTAAATTTAGAATGCATTTTTGTAAGTGCCCAAATTCTCTCTCTCATAAATCTGTCTGCAGATGCTGGAGAATAGCAGGTGTCAAGTGTCAAAGCAGAGACATTGGAGGGGTTTGGGCTGTTTCTCTTCCTTCCCCCTCCCCCCAGCTGGTTCTTATAAAGCCAAACGTCAAGAGCACTTTCTGTAGAAATGTGTATCAAAGCCAGCCATTTGGACAGATCCGTGATTGTAGCCTGCTGGCCGTAAAGGGATGCAGAACGTGCATCCATCCCTGTGCCTGCAGAGGTGGGAACGTGGTGATTGGCAGAGTTCTCACAAGCAGCAAAGCAGGACAAAATTGTGATGGAAACTAGGGCAAAGAGTAGTCCAGGCTGTTCGCTGAGTGAATCTCCCCTTCTAGGGGAGACTGCTGCCATTTCTCCTTCACACCACCTGCCTCCAGTCAGCCTGGCACGGTCACTAGCTTTCCTGGCTGCCAGCGCTAGCTCTGTGTGGGTGAAATGTGGACCTGTCAGGACAGTTGGGCTGCCTGAGTGCCTTTACAGTAAAGAAATGACAGATGCAGCAGGTCTCTTTTCCTCTAGTCTCGGCACAGTAATCCAGGGGTAGCTCTGAAAGCCACCCGTTCGCCAGGATTTAAGAAGCGGACCTCACGCTGGTTTTGGGACTTCTTGGCCAAATGCTACAGATTGCAGCAGGGAAAAGTTTAGACAAAAACCAGCAACCTGTTGATTAGTCATTGTAAACAATTACAGTGCAGTTTGCATCTTCAGCGTGCTGGGCAAAATGTTGCCAAATGAATCTGACCACTCCAGGAGAGAGAGGCAGGTGTTTGTCCTGTCATCTTGTATTAAGCAACTGCAGCCCGATCTGCGTAGGCTTTGTAGAAACAGCCTCCTGCAATGCTTCAGTCACAAAAATGTTTCTGTGAACTTTGAAATGCATCTGTGGAAACGTTGGACATTCCCATGCAGGTTGAGAAGGACAAAAGAAACGCTTCAGAGTAAATCCATCCCATCCTGTAAAATAGTGGGTCGTTCAGAAACCCGTTGGCAAAGGGTAACACTTCCCTGCCCAATTAGCGGCCAGATGTCGCAGCATTTGGCTAACTTGCTCGACCTGCCGAGTGAAAGGGATTTACAGCTTTGGCATGGTCTGAGCACGGGGGCGCTGCAATGACTCTCTGGCATGGCCTTGACCATTTTCCACTCCCTGCCTTCTTCCCAGCTCCCTCCGTGTCTCTGCTCTGCTTCGGTAATAGGAGACAGTCCTGGCCCACCCCTTTCACCTATGTACAGTTGTGCCCAGTGAAGGCATGTGTGTGCTCGAGGGTCAGGGTGCATTGTCTGATCAGAGCCCGGTGTGCGATGTTCAAGTGCCCCTAACTCAACAGCTGCCTCTCCAGCTGAGGCGGTTCTCTCCAGTCCAGCACTTACAGCCCTTCCCCGAGGGGGAGGAGCGCAATGAAATGCTGGGGCATCTCTCTGGGCGCCTGTGTGTGCCTGTCAGTAGATGCGAGTGCTCCTTTTCCCTTTCCCTAGGATTCCTGCCGGCTTTGGGCGCCTCTCGGGCTACTCAATTGCTTGCTACGGTTTTGTCTGTTGTCAGCACTCAAAGCTGAAATGTCGTTTATCTCGCTTTGAAACCTGTGACATTTACTGCGGCTCTTAACTGTTCTCTCCTGGTTTTCTCTGGAGACTCCCGTCTCATTCCCCAGCCTCTGACTCTTCTAGCTTTCAGTGGTGAGAAGTTTTGAAGGGCTCTTGCGGGAAAGAGAGCTTGAAATGGGGAGCTGCCTAAAGTACCTCGCATCTGCAGCATTCACCAAAGCTGCAGAAATGGATTGTACGCTATTTTGACATAGCGGGGCGGGGGGGGGGGGGAAGGCGTTGGGTGTGCTCGAGGGCCTCTTGTTGAAAGTCAGTCGGGCTTAGGCTCTCAAATGTACTAGTCACTTTTGAAAATGGGTCTTAAGCTTCTAAGAGCTGCTCTGAAAACGTGACTCCGGGTTTGTGCGCACTTCCTTTCTCCTGCAGTGAGGCCGTGTTTGGAGCTTCATAATTTAATCCAAACAAGGGCTGTTAAATATTGGTTAATTGAATAGTCGAGTAACCTCATGAATTCTTATTGTTTAGTCAACTATTCTATAATCCCCAAGGGCGAGGCCGGCAGCCAGTGTATCAGAGGCAGCAGCGCGAGGTGCCAGGCAGGAGCTGGTCCGCAGCAATGTGGGGTGGCAGCAGCCCCTGTCTACGGGGGTGGTCTGAGCTCCCAGACCCAGCACAAACTGGAACTGAGCTAGGCTCCTAATACACTTTAAATGCAGAGCTGCAGCAGGGGTAGGTCCTGGGCCCAGTGTGAGCCTGGACTGAGCTGGGCTGCTGGCCAGCCTGCTAAAAAATGTACTGGCAAGGGGCGGGGGGATGGGGTGGGAGGGGGGAGAAATGTGTGTACAGTAGTCTATTGCATTAACCTATAAGCTTTTGCTTATTGATTAATCCGTTAATCGACTGTGCTATTACATCTCTAATCCGAAGCACTGATTCACAGTTCTGCAGCTGCAGAAGCGTTTCATGCATGTTTACATTAGTTTCTGTCATTATCCTGTGGGCTACTTGTAGAAAAGCAGTCTGTGCTGTTCATGATCCTGCCATTGATGCACTACAGAAATGCTGGAATTGTTTCTGTCAGTCTCCGTTCCTTTGCTACATTACGGTGGTGGGGTTTTTATCTGTCAAAATACCATTGTCCTATTCGGATGTGCTTCCTTTCCAGGGATCAAGGTGGTCGGACTTTATGTGGTGTGATGAGAATTGGTTTGGTGGCAAAGGGCTTGCTGATAAAGGATGACATGGATTTGGAGCTGGTTCTCATGTGCAAAGAAAAACCTACAAAGACCTTGTTATATACAGTCAAGGACAATCTCCCAATCCAAATTCAGGTAAGTTAATTCAGGGTAACAGCTGAAATTATTTGGATACCAAGAAAGGTACAAGTGGTAAAGATATAGAGAGAAAAGACCAGACTTTGAGTCTAGGACAGCATCTAGGGTTAAAAAAAAAAAAAAAAAGTGAATACAAAGCCACCTTCCTTAAGAAAGGAAGAGAAACCTCAGAACTGTCATTCATGCTTAAATTTGACACTTTACAAATGGGCCTTAACAAAGATGCTAATTACCGTACCCATTACAAAGATAGCTTCCCCAATTATCACCCCTAGTATAGATATCTCATAGATACTAGCCTTCCCTCTCACCCCCTTCTGTTCTAAATCTGATTTGTAAGTTTTATAATGTGTTCACTTTTTTCATTGTATTCCTTTGGTATATATGGTCATGCCAATTCTCTTCCAGAATTTGATTTGAGGAAGTGGGTCTGGTCCACGAAAGCTCATCACCTAAGAAACCATCGTGTTAGTCTTTAAAGTGCTGCATAGTCCTGTCTTTTTTGTTTCAGCAAGATCAGACTAACATGGCTACATCTCTATTGCTATTCCTGAGCCTTGTTCCTGACCGCAATCTTGTTGTACCCTATAGCTAACCTTCCTATTGAGTAACTCGCGCATTTGATCTCTCCCTGCTTTTGCTCCCAGCACAACTAAATGGGGGTCTTCAGTCTCCCTTCTGAGCATGTCGTCCTGGCCCTATGTGGTTTCAGTAACAAAAATGATTAGTATCAGAGGGGTAGCCGTGTTAGTCTGAATCTGCAAAAGCGACGAGGAGTCCTGTGGCACCTTATAGACTAACTGAAGTGTAGGAGCATAAGCTTTCGTGGGCAAAGACCCACTTCGTCAGATGCATGCATCTGCAAGGGGCAAATGTTTCTCTAGGACAGTGGAGGGTAACCTGTGGGCTGTGTGTGGCCCACAAGACATTTTGTTTCCTGTCGCCCTCGTGCAGAGTTGCCAGATTCCGCTGGTTCCTGTCCGCATAATTTTTTTCTTGCTAGTATTATTAAAGCAATTCGCTGTAAAGCCAGGACACGTGATGCGAGGTGCATGCTGATTGCACACACTGACCGTGAGAGTTGGGCGCTCCCTTGGCATCCACCAAAGTGCTGCTCTGGTTTAGTCGGCTCCCCCTGCAAGTTCTAGGAGCACGAGTGCAGTGAGCAAAACTTCCCTAACTCAGGAGACCTATTTGGTTGCGACAGTCTTGCGGCCCACTCGCTAGCCTACTGTGCCCATCCCTGCTTTAGGAGATGCTGCCTTTACCATGGGGGATGTTTGAAAATGTTTCTTGCTGCCTTTCAGAAACTTACAGAAGAGAAGTACCATGTGGAGCAATGTGTCAATGAGGCAGCTATTCTGATCCAAAACACCAAGGAGCCCACCCTGACGCTGAAGGTGATACTTACATCTCCTCTCATTCGCGAGGAAACAGAGAAGAAAGACGGAGGTATATAGAGTCATTTTTCTGCTTCCCTCACAGTTTTTTCCTAAATGCTTTCTGATCATGTAGCACAGGGTTAGTTAGGGAAAGAAGTCTCATTTTTATTGTATAATGTGTGTCATCAGTAGCTTGGCTCGCCTCAATGTGCTACAATGATTGTTCTTTAAACAGTCAGCAACCATTTAATTTTCACATAAATATATGTAAAATGCCATTTGCCATGCAAAGACAGCATTATTATAGCCTTGACTCAGACACCAATTAGATCTTGTCTGAAAGGAAGCAGAGCTAGTTATTAGTTAATAATTAAGCAATGTCTGCGCAGTCCTGTTTTCAAATTAAATCTAAGAGGACTGGTTCATAAAGTCATTTCTATTGTATAAAACTGCTCTCTTAAAATGCAGTTCCTACAAAGCTGTGTGTCTTCCTGGCATGCAGATTTTGTTAATTATTGATGTGCGTGTGTGTGTGTTTCTATCTTTAAGGTAAGAACTTCCTAACTAGGATACAGTTGAAGTTAAAGCTAAAATACTGCACTTCGCTTCTGAAGTTAAAGTTGTACCTACTGTCCTGAATGTAAAAATAGATCTTGAAAATTATGCCTCCTAATTCCTCCCCATCCATTCTTCCCTGTCTGCTGGGGACTTGCAACTTAGCCACAAGAAACTTTTAAGAAGCATTGACTCTTAACGTCTACGAGACTGGAAAGAAACCAAGAGTAACACACAGAACGAGTGTAGCTGTGTTTTGTTTTATTATCTTCCTGTCAATCATTTCTGCTTCCGCTTCCCAAACCTGTGCCTAGAAACTTTCCACTGGATGATGTCAGACCTTTGACCAACTGGCCACTCTCTGTCATGACAACTGAGGCAGCTGGGCCCATGTGGGCTAGGAAACTCCCTGTTGCTCTTTTCCCATTTCTAGACTTGCCACAAGTCCCTTTGCTTATTCCCCCTTCCCACATGACATACCAGTACACTGCGAAATGTTGGTCAGTTTCTCTTCATCTTGGGGGAGAGGGCAGGAAAGTGAAATGTAGCGATTAGGCAGCAGTTGGAAGTGCAAGAATCTTCCAATAGAGATGAATAGCAAAGACCCATTAATGAAAAAGTCCCAAAATTCCCAAGTCATTAATAGGGCTCTTATGCACAAATATTATGCTTTCCCCTTTGAAACAAAAGCCAGCTATTTGAAGACTACTATCCACTTTCTTCAGCTCCCTGTCAAGTGTTGAGTGGGAGGTTTGTTTCTTTTGTAAGGGATATATACGCTCATGAGGCTAAGCACAAAATGATGGAGAGAAATTTATGGGAAAATGTTTTTAACATCCCTGTGTGCATGTGTTCCTTCCTGGGTGATCCATCTCTGGAGGGGATGGTACCTTCATCTGCTGGAATAGAAATCTGGACTTTATTAAATTTGGAACTTGTCTGCTAAGCTGAATGAGGACGTGACTTTTCATGCTTTCTTGTTTTAATACGTTTGTCTTTTGTTACTGATTTAGGATCTTAAAATATCTTTCAAAACTTTGTTCAAAAACCTTGCAGCTCATCTTTTAAATATGAAGACAACTTCTGCATATTTGTGAGAGTGCTGGTACTAAGAGCTGTTGTTAGAGCCTCCTCTACTGTAAAATTTATTGTAAACTGGTTAACCCACTTTGTTCAGAAGTCCATTTTCTTTTATAGTTGGTTTCAGTTTCTGTGCAGTTCACTCCCTATTTATCTGAACAAAGAAAACTTGTAATAGCCCCCTTCATGAGTTAACCCAATATTTTTCTTATTGTATTAAGTAACTAGCTAGAGAGGGAAAAGTGACAACATTTCAAATGTCTACATCTACTTCTAGTCGCTTTGAATAGGTTTAGCTTTACTAAATAAAGTTTCAAATCTAATATAAAGGGGAAATATTTAGAAAAACTATTCAGGAAAAATAGTGTAATATAAAGGGAAAATATTGTAACTCTTCTTTTGATGCTCCTGGAAAAAGCCAGCCAAATATCAGTGTATTTGATTCAATTTTTAAAAGCTATTCCTTGCTTTTCTTATTTACTCTTTTCTGATAGAAAAGCTTTTCAGGTTCTTCATAATTTGCTTTTCATCTTGATAGCAAAATGAGCCATTCTGTTCCAGCTGCTGCTGCCCTTTCTCTTTATTTCTTAGTTGGCAGCTGTGTAGTAGTATGCTAAGAGGCTGGGGGAAACTGACCAAGATTTCCAGCAGTAGGGTTTGATTAGTCACTAATCTATCCTCTAACCAAATAAGCAAGGTTAGGTGCAATGGAATTCTTTATCAATGCTTCCATTTGTTCTGTAGGAATGCCGTGTGTGCCTTCATGCCCTGAGGTCAGAATGCAGAAAACAAACATTCCGGGGTTTCTCTTTAGTGTCTCCTCCTCCCCCCTCCCGTGTTAATGCTTAAAATGTGGCGTTTGTCCTATTTGTTTTTGCTGCTCACTAGTAAAAACAAATACCAGACCAGTGTGTGTTCATTTCAATATTCCCTCCAAGCGATCGCCTTAAAGTCACTGTACAAGCTCTGCTTTCTCCTTGTTAAATGGAGAGGTCCTATGTTTGGATCAGGTGCATTTCTGCATCAGAGTGAAATTTACGTCCTCGGCAAGTTTACAATCACTTGTGTCCACCCAAGAGCAGGATCTCTGTGAATTAGGCTCTCTCAGTGCTACTCTCCAAATAGTTGCAGTTACTGAACACATACATTCAAAATACAAAGTCACTTCAGCCATCCAGATAAGATGATGCTGAAAACAAGCAAGTTCAGTAACTGAGCAATTGCCTCATCATTGCTCTGGCACCCAGGATCTTGGCAGGCAGCAAGAATGATTGATGTTCTTGGTGTCCACAAGTGCCAAGTGCCCTTGAATGACCTGCGGAGCAAGCCACAGATTTGCCGCCTCTCCCAAAAGTAGCCACTTGCCTGTTGTGGTAGCTGTAAACTTACTGATGATGACAGGAGAGAGAATACAGCCAATGGGAGAGGATTATTGAAGGACTCACTTTGTATGTGTTGCAGGATCTGAAGTAATGGCTGGTTTTTTAAATTTTTTTAACAAAGTCCTCAGTGTTCTGTTAGAACTAAAAAAAGGAAAAGAAGAGAATTCTTCATACACGTTTGAAAACTTTGATTGGGTCTCTCGTTCCTGACTAGCAGAGCATGAAGAAACATGCCATTCTAATGAGGATGTCAAAAGGGAGTCCGCTGCAAGTTGCTCGCCCCTCTTCACTGCCTGTTCTCTCCATCTTTCTGTTTAACAGAATCTTGCACCCAAACGTTGACTGCCTGCAACATCTGCAAAAGCTGCCCAGCAAACTTACAGGTTAATGTAACGAATGCACTGTTTTCAAAGGTGTCTGCGACTCTGGCCTCTCTAAATAACCTTTAATGAGATCAACATACCAATGCAAAAGTAGGCTGATGTATGCAGTTATAGTGAAGCCTGTTGAGTCACCTGTACAGTAATAGTACATCCACGATCATGGTTTGTAAGTTAGTGGTAACATTTAGCTTGCTTCATCAATAGCTGTAACCTACTCTGGCAAAATGTACAATCTCATTTAGAAATAGGACTTCATGGACATGCAAATTCACCTTAATTGCTAAAATTGAATGATTTTGCAGTCAGTCAACCTTTGCCATTTCTAACTTTAAAAGAAGATTCTAATCACTCATTGACTGTAGCTGTTTTAAGCTTTAAGCAGATGTTTATATTGTCCCCAGTAAAGGCTTTTGTTACAAACATTTAAAGATTTGTAACCCGTTGCACTTTTATAACCACAAAATACATAATTTTCTTCTTGTAAATGAAGAGGCAAAGGAAATTTGAAAGTAAGTCTTAAATTCCAAAGTGGTGCGATGCAAAGTGACCTTTTGTGCTAGTAAACAAATACCCACTAATCCCATATAAGACTTTGCAGCTCTTATTGGGAAGACAGGAGTGGAGATTAATCTGAGTATTTGTGATTCTGTTGATGGGAGTAACAAGAAACAATGCAAATATCTGCTGCAAAGTTCGTCGGGGTCAGAAAATAAGCATATAGCACTTCAGTCCTTCGCTGGGAGCAGAGCCAACAGATGCAAACCAAACCCACAAGCTATCAGACAAGATGTCTCCGATTCTGTTGAGCTTTACACTCTGGTTTTTCATTACCTTTTATCCATCATGATGTAATGGCTACAGCTTTGCTAGAGCAGTCTCCCTACCCAGGAGCAGAGGAAGTAAGGATGTTTTAATATTAAAATAGCAATACCGTGCAGCATAACCAGTGAAAACAAATGACAGCTGGAATGTTAGCTGTGGGGGTGGAGGTGTACACATGTGCACCTCTGTTGTATACAGTGGTACACATTTTTCTCCCACCTCTTTCAAGTAAAATTAAATGTCTTAGTAGATACGCAGATTGCTTCCTTGGCATGCATCTACGAGCTGCGTTGGGGTCTATTTTTTAGTCAGTCCCACATGACTGTGTCTATACTAACCCGGATGAATTGGCTGTTACGAATGATACACACTGTTTTTCTACAGTCCTGCCAATTCCAAAAGGAGCAGTAAATTCCTATGAACAACCAGTGTATTTATTCAAAAGGTTGTTTTTAACTATGGGTTGGTTTAATTTCCAGGTCGTACTGTTATGTTAGCCAAGTGCTATTGAGAAAGGAAAAGTTAGACTATGATCCTGCAAAGATATTTAGACATGTATAATTTTACTCATGATGTAATATAATCACATGAATAAAGTTAGGTACAGACTTTGTGGATTTACAGAATCATGGTACTAGTAATTTTTTCCTTAAAAATGAGAAAATAGAATATTTTCTCAGTAAATAGACCTACATATGATTGCTAAAGTACTTGGTAACATTCTGGATTAAGGAAAAGGGAGGGTGAGTGTAAACCTTAAGGATGTGTCTAGACTACATCCCTCTTTCGAAAGAGGGATGTAAATTAGACATATCGAAATTGCAAATGAAGCCGGGATTTGAATTTCCCACACTTCATTTGCATAATCGTGTTATGGCGTTCTTTTGAAAAACACTATTTCGAAAATGAAACCGCTGACTAGACGCAGTTCTTTCAAAAAAAAAGAAACGCCTTTTTTGAAAGATCCTGTACTCAAAAAATGAGGTTTACAGGATCTTTAGAAAAAGGATTTTATTTTCGAAAGAACCGTGCCTAGACTGCGGTTACACTTTCGAAAGAACGCTGTGATGCGATTATGCAAATGAAGTGTGGGAAATTTAAATCCCGGCTTCATTTGCAATTTCAATGTCTAATTTACATCCCTCTTTCGAAAGAGGGATGTAGTGTAGACGTACCCCAAGAAGATTTTGGTCGTCTTTGTCTCAACTCCTACTTTCGTTTTAGACAGCTGCTGCTGCTATTCGAAAGAGAAGATTTTTATGAAAGAGAAAAATATGTAAATTAACAGGATCTAGCAGTTTTAAAATTTATTGGCTGCTTTCATTTGTTACCTGGTTACGCAAACGCTGCAGTCAGAGTGAAAGAACTTGTATGTCAAAATGTTAAGTGCACATTCACACAAGTTCTGTTTTTCTCCAATTCAGTTACATTGGGTTAAGATTGTAGAAAAATACACCTCTCTGCACTTATTTGCTGTGGCATTAATAAAGTTAAACTGGAAGTATCTTCAAGTTTCGAGAAGGCACCTTTTAAATCATTTTTTAATGCTTCCTGCCTCTGAGGCAAACTTTCTCCCTCAAGAAAACCTTCCCTTGTGGAGATTGTCGATCAGTAATTCTGTGCTGATTTCATAAACCTGGAATCAAACCACAAACAGGAGGGAGGACTAAAAGAAGGAAAAGTGCTACATCGCTATTTTCTGCCCTGGAATGTGTTCTACATTTTTAATAAGATCCCAGATTGTCTGTGGCAGTGGCCATCGATTTTGTATAAGAAGTGAATGCCTTTTGCTTCTGTTGCACATGTGCACAATACTACCTTTTAATGGCTTGTTTGAATTCAATAACACCGTGCACTTAAAATTAATTTTTTTCTGGGAGTCTTATTAGCTCATTGAGATGCTGCCACTCTTGATGTCCTGTGACAGAAACCCCTTGGTCAAATTGTATCTGTCTCTTTTTATCCCGTTTTACCAGTAGATAATGTTGCGATGAAAGATCCTCCGGACTTATTGGACAGGCAGAAATGCCTGGAGGCCTTGGCCTCGCTGCGGCACGCCAAATGGTTTCAGGTTGGCTATTTGTTCTTATCTTATTGTTATTGTAGCCTTATGAGGGTTAATTAGAGACACTTTTAATGTTAATGCCTTCTTTAATCTCTGTCTAGCCCTTCTAGAGTGCAAGTCTAGAATTCTGAATTCTGAGCGGTGTTCTGTAAAAGCAGCGGTGCTAGGTAGCTAGCCACCTGGTCGACAGTTGTCATGAGGCTACAAAAGCAATTTTAGCATTATGCTTCTCTGTACTGTTACGCTTGCCTTTCTATAAAATGCAGTCTTTTGCTTTTATGCAACTTTTTCTTTTTGTTTTGCATGAAACTGATTAAGTGCTCCTTAGTAACCCTGTTAAAGAACCTATTGCAGGACTCTATGCGTTTTTAAAAAAAGCAACATTGCAGGCGGGATTTCAGCAGCTGTATTGGAACCATTTTGTTTGTTTTAGGCCAGGGCAAATGGACTAAAGTCATGTGTAATTGTTCTACGTATTCTGCGTGATTTGTGCAACAGAGTCCCGACATGGGCCCCGCTAAAAGGATGGGTAAGTACGGACCAAGAGGCGGAGGGCAACTAGACCTTTGAAACACGGTGGCCATTTACTGTCATGAGGGCTGTGGCGTGTGCATGTGATGCTCAGCTCCCTGCTTCCCCTTCCCATGTCACAGCCATTAAAACAACCGTATGTTTTAAAAACGCCCGTGCAGCTGAGGAGGGAGAGAGGCGGCTTGTGTCCATTTCAGTAACTCTGTACGGTGTCTGGGAACCATGGCCGTGTGTGTGCTACAGAATCTACCCCTTGTCATAGAAACTGGATACTTAAAAGCGTCTCGCTGCCAGAGCTGGTGTGGGTAACCTTGGAAGTGTGAGCTCAGTGTAAGCCAACACCGGGGAGTTGGTAGTACCCCCTGCTGGGAAAAGCTGCACACTAGAAATCCACACGTTAATCAACACCCCCGGGGCACTAGGAGCAGCGCCTCATCCCCATTCAAAATGATCTTTTGTGTTTAACTGCAACCACACACGCATCCGTACTAATCCTAATTTAATGTCTTTTAGCCACTAGAGCTTATATGTGAAAAATCTATAGGTACTTGCAATAGACCCTTGGGCGCTGGAGAGGCCTTAAGACGAGTGATGGAGTGTTTGGCATCTGGAATTCTGCTTCCCGGTAAGGGCCCAGAATACATTGGGACGCACCAAAAACTGATCCTCTGTTTGGAGATGTACACATTTTCCGCCCTTGCGTTCCATTCCTCTTTGAAATGCCTGGTGCACCGGAGCAGCAAGCAGGATACTTTGCCTGTGAATTGTTAACAAGACATTGAGACGCTCCAGCATTAACCTAACAATCGATCGTCCCCCGCTAATCGGTGCAACGTGCCCATGGCGTGGTGCAGATGGTGTGCCGTGCTTGCTGGGTGTGGAGTTGGCACGACAGAGTGTCTGTTGGGAAGACAAGGGGCCAGAGAGTTAGTACACGTCCGCGTTTTGAAATCAGTTCTACGTCCCTTTCCCAGCTTTGAAAACACCGCTGCCAAACTCTGAGCCCTTGTTGTGTCTGACGTGGGCAGTGTTAACAACCACAGTGTCAATGGCTCAAACCCTTAGCGTTAGCAACTCCCTAAGGATGCTGGTCGCCCCTGAGCGAGACGGGCTCTGCACACTCACTGGAGAGTAGAGGTTAGCCCTTGACATTTCTGCTCGACTCCAGGAATCTTCTGATGTGTTAACCTGCTCTGAATTGTCTCTCTTCCCCCTTATAGGGGGCCCTGGCCTGCATGATCCCTGTGAGCGGGAGCCGACAGACGCTTTGTCCTATATGACGGTGCAGCAGAAAGAAGCCATTACACACAGTGCTCAGGTAGAAACCTCTGCTTCCAGGGACCTGCCTTTCTGCTGCAGGGCGTCTGATTCGCTGCCTCCGGTTTACCCCTTTGCTCAGAATGGCTGCTGCTTTGCAGTAACTGTGGCAGCCGCGCTATGCCCTGCACTGCAGGGATTAAATAAAGGCTTGGAGAATATAGGAGTTCCGTTATGAATGAGATTTTCCCTGGGAGGGGGCCAGCCCCAAGCCTGTGCTGCACGTAGGTTCCACTTTACGCTCCTGTGGCTCCTAGGTCTTGTACTGATGCTCCAAACGAGGGGGGAGATGCACAGTGTTGCCCAGACGTGGCTGTTTCTGTTGACCCTTTCCGTAGAGATTTGAGTCCTTGCTTGTTGGAGAGACGTTGATCCTGTGTCCAGACACCCGGGCAAAGCATGGCAGTGATGGCTTGTTTCTGTTCTTCCCTAGCACGCACTCAGACTATCAGCCTTTGGCCAGATCTATAAGGTGCTGGAAATGGACCCTCTCCCGTCAAATAAATCCTTTCAGAAATATTCCTGGTCAGTGACTGACAAAGAAGGTGAGTGCAGACCATCTCTTGCGGGAACCTCGTTAAAAGCACAGACCCAGGACTGCAACCCCTTGGAATGTAGCCTGGTGAAATTCTGGGTAATGTGCTGTGTGTGTCAGAAGAATTTCATTTTTTAAAATAGAGATTATGCTATTAAGGAAAATCTGTCAGCGTCTCTAGTCACTAAATAATAGACCATACAAAAGACCATGGAAAATATAACCCCTGCAGGGTAGCGTGTGGCTTTCGTCTGATGTATGACCTCCTTGGAGCTTGGGAAATGAAAGTATCACATCAGTCTCTTATGCTAGGGAGCAGGAGTCTTGAGACAAGCCAAAATGAGCAATATTAGGTCAGTGTCTTTGCACAGGTTCGTGCTGAGAATCCCTTGGAGAAAATGGCAAAGTAAAATAAAATTGTCCTGAAAAACTTCTCAAGAACGGTACTGTTACAATTTTTACCTCAAACTGTATATTTAAAAAAAAATGAACCAGTGGTTCTCAACCAGGAGTCTTCCAGGAGGTACAGCTCAAGTAGATCTTTGTCTGCTTTTACCAGCTACGTAAAAAGCACTATCAGCATCAGTACAAATTAAAATTTCCTGCAGACAATGACTTTTTCATACTCCTCTATACACTCTACACTGAAAGGGAAGTATCATCTTTATCTTCCAATTGATTTATTTTAGTAATTGCATGGTAAAAATGAGGAAGTTCACTGTGGAGCTGTGAGACTTTTGTATTCTGATGGCTGGTTGTGTAAGGTAATTTTTAAGTGAGGTGAAACTTGGGATACATAAGACAAACCAGACTCCTGAGAGGTTTAGTCTGGAAAGGTTGAGAGCCACTGGTCTGAACCATCGCTTCCTAATTAGTATGCTCACCAGAGAGGGGGCTCTGGCTTTCTGGGATCTGTGTTTTTAGTTGGTATTTGTTAGGAATCGCTGAAATAGCGAATTCCACCAGCCCTTTACACTTTTGCTCAATACCCTAAATATGTAACCTTCTGGGCTCATCTGGAGTGACTGTTTTTTGTCAAGTAATCAGACTTGAAGTGGTTCTTTCCTTCCTTCCTTTTTAGGCGCTCTCCAAAAACCGTGTCGCCAAAACCAGTTGTAGTTCCAAACACCTAAACAATACATCAGGCGATCCTGGTTTTCCTCTAGCTCCATCTTCCTACCCACTCTTGGACCCTGAAATGAATATTAACTATATTTTCTACCCTGAACTAACAGGGCATAGGGCTTTAGCGCAGTTGTATTCAGTTAGGTTTTCTGGCTGGCTGGATAAGTCACTGCCCACATCTTGGCGGGCTAGAGGGCTTGTCAGGTATTTGCTCTCCAGTGAAAGCATGTTGGTTATTTTCCTGCTGGCAGGGATGGGCTGCCTGTGGCACCTGAGCTGATGGTTTTTTGAATGGCACACAGAGGAGTAGTTCAGTTAGGGGCAGTTCATTTTTCCTCTCGTTAGCATTGTACCATGTAGCGGTAAAGTCCGTTTATCCAAATTTCCGTTCACCAAAAATCCCAAGTCTTCGAGTGAGCGGTTCCCCATCAGGGTGGAGAGAAGGACGTAGCTGCCAAACCGGAGCCTCCTTAATACCGCTTAAGCACAGGGAGGTAGGGAAAGGAGCGTGTCCCATCTCTGCCTCTTGCTTCCAGCTGGAAACCCTGATGTAGGGATGGGCCCTGCTGCTTAGCTCCAGCTCTGCCCTGGCTATGCACTAGGCCCCCCCGCAGCTCTGGCTCCCCTGGTCCCAGCTGGTGTCTGCATGCTGAACCGCCTCTCCCCCAGTCTGGCAGTGCTCACTGGAGAATGTAGGGACCTCCTGGCAGAAAAGGCCAGGAACAGGAGCCCCTTGGAGCCCAGATAGCAGGGCAGCCCTTAGGGCGGAGCCCCCAGTGGGGAGCAGGACAACAGCTGACACCTAGCAGGCCAGCCACAAATCCCTTGTGGGTGAGATGTGTCTCGTGCACAGCTAGCACAACGCTGCCGGAGAGAGTTAGATACTTTACATAGTGGAGATTTTAGGACAGGCAGTTGGAATCACAGACTTGCTCCATCATAAAGTTGCTAATGTCCACCTTGAAGGACCATTCTAAAGCGTTTTTAGAAATGATTTCCCTCTCCCACCTCTTCTGAGCATAGTTCATTTAGTCCGAACTGATTAATGCTCCCTGTTAGACCACTTGTTCAATCCAGGCCGTGTTCTAATTAAGAGATCATGTCTTTGGAGTTGGAGCACTGTCACAGAAATAATAGTTTCCTGTCACTTGATAATGCTGCGGCTAGTCCTAGCCATTTATTTTCAAAGTGAGAACATTGATCCAGCGACACTATTACAAGGACTTTATTTCTATTATGGCACATGATGGATGTAGAGATACTTTTTTTCCCCCCCCTGCCTGATGGTTGCTGAGCTCAGGAGAATTACTGGCATGCTGCATTCTCACAGACCTGTTGTGTGTGTCAGCTGGAGTTAGCTTTTCAATAAAAACACAGTGGATTGAATGAAGAAGATCATTTTTTTTGGGTGGTGGTGGTCTAGCTAATGTTAGCAGCACTGCCATCTGGTGGGCGGGCACATGTGAGATACAGAATAATGTAAATGAAATTCAGTACTATAGAGACACTGATTTCTGTCGTGCCGAGCGTTAACATTTATTTATTGGACCAAAGCTGCTTCCAAACTGCTGAAACACCAAGTCACTTTGTTTTCCTAGACCTCTGACTTCAGCTCCCCTGTAGAATGTTAGTTTTTAAAATAAAACTTCAGCTGTTGGACTTTGATTCCTTGCAGAGATTTCCTGATGCTGACGGTGCTGATCAGAACATATGTAACAAGATCTGTATTGACTTACTGTTGATGTTTGAGCTAGTAAGGAAGTGGGTTTGAATATGTGATCTTATTGGCTAACATTACAAAGTCCTATACCGTTGGCCTCTGGACACGAGTGGAAACTGAAGGACTCCCCACACAGTCCTCCTGCTGCTGGTTATAAGTTAACACTTTCTTCTGCGTAGCAATATAAACTTTTAAATCCGGCCCCTGACAGGTGATTGAGTATTGGGGCTAATCAGGCAGGTGCCATGGGATCACTGGCTGGTCTCCACTCTGTTACTGCCATATTACAAGGAGAACTATCTTCTAGGTGCCAGCTCCTCTGCACTGAAAAGGCCATTTGAAGATGGATTAGGGGATGATAAAGATCCAAATAAAAAGATGAAGCGCAACTTGAGGAAAAGTAAGTGCCACTCGTGTCTGTCCTGGCGTCAAGGCGCCAGCGCTGGTTATAGTGGAAGCTGACGCAAAAGCTTCTTGGTGTTGGAGTGGAATGGCAGGGCGGGGGGCAGCTGTTCAGTCCCACTGTGCTCCGAATTTCATACGCCTCTGCTTAAAGTTGGGGTTGAAGATCTTTGCGCTGGGTTGATTGACTTGCTTTTACTCCAGGGGGTGATATGAATACTTGGGTTGCCCAAAGCAGCCCTTAGGGAAAATGGCGCCCTGGTTTTGGTGCCCTGACCCTTGGGGGCATAGCCCCACCCACTTCCCCTGCTTCCCCATCCTGTACTCTCTTTACCACGAGCCCCTGCACTGTGTCCGCTTCATCCCAACCCCTGCACTTTCCTCCCACCTGTGCCCCCAGCGTGTCCTGCCACACTGCCCCCCGGCCCAGTGCCCTCCACCCCCTTTGCCTGGCCACACCTAGGCCCTGTTGCCCCTCACACTCTGGCTACGGTGCCTGGCCATGGGCCCACTAGCCCAGTCATAAGGCCGGTCCTGCTCCAAAGAATTCAGATACTTTATCTGGAATGGCGCGTCGTTCTCTCTAGCCACCCCAGACCAGGACCTCTCGATACGTAAGACTGATTGTTCACAGGGAGCAGGTGCCGATTCCTGACAGATCGCATGTAGTGTATATGCAGGTCAGGAGTTTGTTCTGGATTGCTGTGAATGAATTGTGCCTGGTGCCTAGTTTCATAGGGGATGTGGCTGCGGGTAGCACTCTGCTGTATGACCCATGGTGTGCCATGTCACGGGACAGCAGTCCGGAGGGACCTGACTGATTTGGTACAGATCTGAGCTCTACAGGGGTTGTGTGGTAATGGTCACGTATTTACCTGCTTAATGGATGGTGCTTTACAAATGCAAAGTGTTCCGCTTCTCTGTTTCTTTCGTTCAACTTGTTTTTCCTTCCCGCCCTCTCCCCAACAGTCCTAGACAGTAAAGCAATAGATCTCATGAACGCTCTGATGAGACTGAACCAAATCAGACCAGGGCTTCAATATAAGCTTCTGTCGCAGTCTGGTCCAGTCCACGCGCCAGTCTTCACAATGTCTGTCGATGTTGACGGGACGACATATGAAGCATCAGGGCCGTCTAAGAAAACGGCCAAGCTCCATGTGGCAGTGAAGGTAAGGCACAGGCTCCATGTGGCAGAGGCAAGTTGATAATTCTAGTCCCATGTCTGGAAAACCCCCTAATAATTTTAATAATATCCCAATCTCTTAGAACTGGAAGGGACTATGAGAGGTCATTGAGTCCAGTCCCCTGCCCTCACAGCAGGACCAAGTACCATCGCTGACAGATTTGCCCCAGATCCTTAAATGGCGCCCTCAAGGATTGAACTCACAACCCTGGGTTTAGCAGGCCAATGCTCAAACCACTGAGCTATCCCTCCCCCTAAGGCAGTGTCTCATCAAACCCAAGTGATTACCTGCTCTCCTAGGCCTTTTCAAAGTGTTCTGGCCTTTGCAGACCCCCTGGAGGACAGGACAGGGGAGGAGTGAACTGAGCTGTCAGTGTGTGAAATGGTGCTGGTTAGAGATTGGGTGGGTTCCATGGTTTTTTTGTTTTGTTTTTTGTTCTCCTTGCTAGTTAGAAACGAGTACAATGGCTCATCGTTCTGTTCCCGCTCCCCTCACCCTGCCTGCCTGTCCTTGGGTTGCGAGCAATGTTCTCACTAGTCATTTTCAGCCATGTGTGGATTTTTCCCCTCTGTGTGGAATAAATGTTATGTGGAATGTGCACCACCAGTGGAAACAAACACCCAGCTGCGGGCGCTCTGCTAATCAGCTGGGCGGCATTGGGATCTCTCTGGAGTGGCCGCACAAGCACCCGGCGCGCAGGGAACAGTGGTTGTGAGCTCCTAGGAGCACCAGCCGTTCCCTTGTGAGTGCCTGGAAATCACCCAGCGCATTGTGGTTGCTACAGTAAATACATTGAGGCTGCTGAGTGCCAAGAGACAATTTGTCAGCAGATAGTCCATCGGTAGGAGGCATCCTGGACCGTTCTCTATTGTCCCCCTTCCCAGAGGCTCTGAGGGTGAAAGCTGGAGTTGGTAAAATGATGAGATTTGAGTAGCTGTCTAGTAAGTAAAAACAACCACCACACTCATCCCCCATGCAAATGTGTACTGATAGGTTAGGCCCTGCTGTACTGGACCTTCCCTGTGTGCGTAGCTGAGAAAGGAGGGAAAAGTTTTCTGCCAAGTGCAAAAACAAAATGAGACTGAGTCCACAGAGCTGCGGTTGCAAGAAGAACAAACCCATCTGCCGTTATCTGCGCTTCGTTTCATGTGTTTTGAGTGAACTTTCTTTACAGGAGGTTCATCTGGCAACTTTCCGTTTTTCTTTGATGTAGAATTTGAAAATCCCATTGTCCCTTTTCCTTTCATGCTCAAAGCACCCAAAAGTATTTGATAGAATGTCTCGTTCTGCGGGAGACGTGGCTTTGTATGTGTCCTCTCATCCCGGCCTCCTCGCACCTGCGAGTGGCCCCAGTAATTCTCTTTGTAATATAAGAATTCTGCCTTGAAAAGCAGGATCTTATCTCTGCCTCCCTCCTGCAGGGTCCCTCTGTGGCTGGAGCCTCCTTCAGTCCCATTTTCCCCAAATTTGCAGCCTGCCCACCCACTGGGCTGTGCTTTGGAACCACACCTTCCAAGCTGAGAACCAGCCAGTAAGCTGGCCGTGCAAAGCCCCAACAGTGACTCTGCCTGCCGGCCCCGGCCCTGCTTGTGTAACTGCCTGCAGGTGGATTTGAACCGGGGCCCTCTGGAGCTCGAGCTAGAAAGCCAGCTGGGTCTCCGCTTAGGCTGCAGAGCTCCCTCATTCTTCTCTCTCACTGTAAGTGGTCTAAGTGCCACTCCATAGGACAGTGAGCCACGCCTACTTGGTGGGTGGGCTACCCTTGCTCACACACCAAGAGGTTGTGGGACGCAACGGGGAGGTTTCCGTTTTTAAGGTTCACTGTTGAGTTACATAAGCTCTAAATCTACAAGTGCCTTTGACAGGCAAGCAATGGTGTTCCCTCCCCCACCCCCACCTCCAAAATGGGGGCAGGAATGGAGCTGTCTGGAAATGCAGTGCCTGCTCCCTATGAACCGTGGGGACGGGTCTGGAGTGCCTGTGGCCCTGCGTTGGAGGGGAATGCTTATGCTGTGTCCAGTCCCGTGGTCAGTGTTGGGTACCCGTGGGCGTTTCTGCAAGCTTGGCCAGGGAGTTGGTTCACAACCACATGTATCCGCTGAAAATGTCCATGGGTACACGATTACCAAAATACACGCATCTTAGCATCCCGAGTTCTGCGCACCTCTCCTACACAGGGCTGGTGAAACCCAGGGGGGTTGACGTACTTCCCATTGGTGTGCAGATGAAATAGCCAAGCGCTCCATTATCTTGGCTCTCCCTTACTGCTTCCCTGCCCTGCACCTGTCCGATCAGGCCACCCTGCAGCACGGAGAGGGACTGCCAGCTTTGGCGGGGTGTTAGCTGAGGTTCTTGGAGCAGCTGCAGATGGGAGAGGTCAGTCCAAGACTCCAGCAGTTGTGTTCTTGCCAAGAGTCTGACCCGTAGGTTTCCCATCGGCATTTCCCTCGGGTTCTCATATTTCCAACGCTGCAGGGTGAGGGTGAGTACAGTCAGAGCACCTGTGATGGGTACTCACTGGAGGTGGGAGCCGTGTCATTCCCTGCCACAGTGGCATGGCCAGCAGAACCCCAGATGCAGTGGCAGTCCTCAGTCCACGCAGGAGACCTTGCCTAGATGGAGCCTGGCTGGGCAGGATCCAGCAGCTGTGACTTGCAGGGGAATGGACCAATGGGGAGTCTTCGAGCTTCTCTTTTCTGCAAAATACCCTGATTTTGCCTGTTTGAAAATCTCTCCCGGGCAGAGAAGAAAGCAGGTTCCAGAAAGAGGTTCTGTCTGGGAAAATCGAGACCCATAGTAACCCCTGCGTGTGCTGCCACTTTGGAAACCGAAGAGTTAACATCTGGGCTTGATGCGTGTAGCATCCCATATTGCACATGGGCTGCTGCCTCCGTTCCTATGAGACACTTTGTCCTTGGTCTGCAAACTTCTGTGCGCTGAGCTCAAAGGAACTTAAGATGCAAAACAGAACGTCTTGGTCACACTGTCAAGTAGTATTACACAGTGGATGAGATCGAACCAGAGCTGTGAATAGCTAACTACTTTGCATATAGATCCCATATTTTATAGGTTGAATTTTAATCCGATGTTATACATGGGAACCTCAGTTTGGAAAACGATATTTATGAACTGCTAGTGCATTTGACACCCGAAACTTACATGTTACCACTTGGGAAGGCGAAGACCTTTTTCCCCATTAGTACTTGATTTTTTGCTGTTTTTAACTTGGTGAAAAATGAACTCAGTGAGTTACCTCCTGAAATGTGTGTGCATGGTCTTTTTATGTGGTAGGGTTTTGTATTCACTTCCAAACCCCAAACCGGTTTTACATCTTGTTTAATGTCGTTTGGTGTAGGTATTACAAGCAATGGGCTACCCGACTGGCTTTGATGCAGATATGGAATGCATGAGCTCTGATGAAAAATCAGATACCGAAGGCAAAAACGAGACTGTGTCTTCAAATTCAAGCAATAATACTGGAAATTCTACAGTTGACACTTCCTCTACCTTAGAGGTGGGTATTTGCTGAAGGATGCGCAGACACAGAGCTTTCCAGGAGGACAATGGTCTTGTGGAGTTAAGGCTCTGGACCTGGAATCAGAGATTTTCATCTCTCTGCCACATGCTGCCAATGAGTCCCCAGGCAAATCCCTTCTATCGCTCTGTGCCTCTGTTACTGAGCTGTGAAATGAGGCTTTCTCACTCTCTGCCTGTGTCTCGTCAGATTTGGACTAGGCCTGCACTGGCACTTTGCAGCGCTGTAACTTTCTGGTGAACTCCGCTCCCCCCAAGCAGAGTTCCTGCACAGTAAATCGCCAGTGTGAACTAGGCAGCGGTGCTGGGAAACACACTCCCAGTGCTGTTAGCTAATGCCCTTGGGCTGTGGCCACGCTGTCAGTTGAAAGCGCTGCAGCAGCTGCACTTTAAATTTTTAAGTGTAGACAGAGCCTCAGGCTTAAACTCTTCAGGGTACGGACAGTTTGACTGTGCAGCTAGCACACTGAGGCCTTAATCTTGGTGCTCTTGTAAGACAAATAAGCCAGGAAGAAACAGAACCGTTCATTGGTTACATTGGTTACAGATGCTTTTATGGTAAAAGTATCTCTAAATTGATAAAAGGACAGAAAAGTAGCACACTGACCAGGGATGGATTTGAAAAATGCGAAAGGCATGATTGTGCTGTTAAATGTGTATGAATGGACTAGTAACGCGCTATACGCTAAAGTTACACGAGTTTAATTTTGGGACTTATAGCTTTATTAAGGAGCTCTAAAGGACAAATTCCGTGTCTGTTGTCTCACCGAGTCGATGGGAAATGTCGTTTTTCTTGAAAGAATACATTCCTTAACTTGACCGGTCTGTGC
The DNA here is from genome assembly GCF_052426305.1 of Pelodiscus sinensis. NCBI lineage: Eukaryota > Metazoa > Chordata > Testudines > Trionychidae > Pelodiscus > Pelodiscus sinensis. Next base: position 23,810,225 of record NC_143074.1, on the reverse strand, counting down.
TGAATGTTTCCAAGAGTCCAGTTGCAAGGGGGATGTGCTGTAACTTTCTGTGCTTGGAGGGTGTTTTTAATTGATAATTACATGTTTTCTTAAACCGTTTCCAATCTTTACATAGCTGTCATGAGCAGACAGAATTCAGGGCTCTCTCTCTCAGGACGTGCGGACGTGGTTGCCTCATCTCAAAAAAAGTTATACAGGTTGGACCTCGCTGGTCCAGCACTCTTGGGACCTGACCGGTCCCAGATGAGGGAATTTGCCGGATCAGCAAAGGTCCCCTGCGACCGCTCCTCCATGCCACCAGCGCCTTCGGCCCTGCTGCCACCAAGCAACATGGCTGCCCTGGCTCCGCTGCCATAGCTGCTGCTCCAGCCCCACTGCCAGCACGGCAGCACACAGCCCTGGCCCTGCTACCAGGGTGTCCCTAGCGTCTGTTTGCCAGTCCATGAGGACCATCCCTCTTATCCCATGACACCTTACTTGGCTGAAGAACTTTTGGTGATGGGACCTTTTCAAAACAGACTATAGCCACTGGATCCCCCATGTCCACATGCTTGTTGACCACCTCTGGGAATGGGCGGCAGAGGATGGCTCGTCTATTCTGTTCATTCCTTCTGGGGCGCCTGGCATTGGCCACTGTGGGCAGACAGGACACTGGGCTGGATGGACCTTTCATCTGACCCACTCTGGCTGCACTTACGTTCTTGATGGTCCGTCCTTTCCGCTTGGATGCCCTTTGAGCCCAAGTGCCTGGTGCAGCCAGGAGTGTGTTGCTCCATGCAGTGCTGTGAATACAAATACGGCGGGTTAGAGAGACGGCCAGCCCGGCTAGCTGCCCGCTGAAATGAGCGAGTGGGAATATTGTCTCTTTCAAAGGGTTCGTCCCTCCCTTTTCCCCTTTTCCTTGGGGGGCGGGGGCTTCGTATCTGCTGCTGTGGTGCAGTAGGCTGTGACGAAGCACTGACGATGCTCTGTGTCTGTTGCGGGTCCATCCGAGAGACCTGCTACGGCTGATGTATCAGGAAGAGCCGGCTGTTGCAGCAACACTAATGCTGTCCTTTTCCAGGTGGGCAGCCAGCCGGTTGTTCTGGGCAGACATGCCGTAGGCGTGTGGCTGCAGCTTGAGTGTTGGCCATAATATATCTTGTCTCTGCAGGTAAGAACTCAGGGTCCTATCCTCACAGCAAGTGGCAAAAACCCGGTGATGGAGCTAAACGAAAAGAGACGAGGTCTTAAGTACGAGCTCATCTCCGAGACAGGCGGGAGTCACGATAAGCGCTTTGTAATGGAGGTGAGTGAAGCTGAGCTCTGAAATCTGCGAGTGGCTTCGCTAACAATGCTGCAGTTCTCCTGGTGTTATTCCTGAGCCTTACCATTCATTATCATCCACACGAGATCAGTAACCGTTTCAGGGCCCTGTACTCCCCAGTGCCACGGAGGTTGTGGGGATCGCAAGGGAATCGCCCTGGGTAATCCAGCAAGGAGGGAGGATTTGATTATAATGCCCCTAAACACATCACATCCCTGCCATGTCGTGGGGAGAGGGCAGAAGATGCTGCGTAGCCAGAGCCACTGACCAGGGTGTCGGGCAGTCCTGGCAGGGCAGTGTGAATGCCCTGGTTTGATTGTCTTGTGGCCAGCTTAGCGGGAATTAGTCATGATGTAACCGAGGGAGCCCAATTCAGTCGGTCTGATTCTACTCAGCAGCAGCAAGTTGTTGAGCCGACTTAAAATCCGCATTGATGGGCTCTGAAGAGAGAACAAAGCAGCTCTTCTTAGCCAGAGCGTAGCCATAAGGCACAGCCTTGTCGGTGCTGGGGGTGCAAAGCTGGCTGGGTAGGGCTGTCTTGGGATGAGCATGAGCAATAAAGCCAAGGTCCTGCCCACCACGTGCCAGAGTGTTGATCCCAGCCTAACTCCATCCCAAGTAAATGTATTTGATCTCTTTACATTCCCCCTTCAGTTTCAGCTTGACAAGGGATTCACCTGTCCTGTGTCAGTTACATTTCAGTTGTGCTTAGTGGTTCAAGTGATCGCTTTACCTATCCCATGGGGCTACCGGGTTTAATTAGTTCTGTTGTAGAGTGCTTGGAACTCACTGGAGGAAATACGAGTTTGTTTCTGCCATAACGGAATTCCTTTTTTTTTAATGGCTTTGAGTCCAGCCAGGATCTGGTTGTGAATAGGAGTTGTCCTTTCCGCCAGGCAAAGTACTGGATCTAAATTAACCTCTTGGCTTCAGGTAGAAGTAGACGGGCAGAAGTTCAGAGGCGCAGGTCCAAATAAGAAGGTGGCGAAAGCGAGCGCTGCTTTAGCAGCCCTTGAGAAACTGTTTTCTGGGCCCAATGCAGCAAACAATAAGAAAAAGAAGATTCTCCCGCAGGTAAGAATCCCCAGTTCCCATGTGTCGTTGGCAGCACCACCTGGGGGAGCGCTAGAGAATGCTACATAGTTCTGGTTTTTGTTTCAGCTACACCAGACTAATACGGCTACATTTCTATCACTATTCCACAGGACTTCAGGCTGCTGTTCTGCAGGTCCTTTGAAACTACTGTCCTTTGCTTTATTGCTCTGTTGTTAAGCAGTTGTAAATTGCACTTAGAGGCCTGAGAAGATTTGAGGGCTGTCCAAAGCCACAGGGAAGTGGGGGAGGGGAGGAGGGAGTGACTTTGCCCAGGGTCATAGGACCTGTCAGTGCTAGAGTCAGTCATAGAACCCAGCTCTTCTGAGTTCAAGTCCTGTGCAATATCCACTAGACTACGCTACTGTCTGACGGTGCGTCTACACTGCACCTTAGGTCGAAATAAGATGCACAATTTGAGCTGCGCAAATTGCACATCATATTTTGATATTTCAAAATAGTTTATTTCGAAATTTGGCGCTGTCTACACAGCACTTACTTCAAAATAAATCGCTGTTCCAGAATGTCCCTTCCTCCCAATGGAATGAGGGTTACAGGGACGTCGGAATAGCGAGCCCGTTGTATTTCGAAATAACGGGCACACTCAAAAGACGTGGACTATCCCAAAATAGTGCTGCAGTGTAGACATAGCCTAGTAGAGAGCTTAGAGTACCTTGTTTATAGCCTGCTGATGGACATATCCTCTAGGTTCCAGACAGAGTTGAATTTAAGCCTTTTCAAACGCAGCGTTTCGTTGGATGAGGAGGGTTTGTTTAGTAGAAACTTGGACTTCGGACTTTTTACATTAGATTCTAACAATCTGAATAATTAAAATGGTTCCTGAGAGCCACAGTGATCTCTCCATTCTATAACGTGAACATTGATAATCAGCTTTCTTTCTGCTCAATGAACTTCTTTCAGAGAGCCACACTCAGAAAAAAGTCCTCATAGTTACTGCTTTGATCTGCATTGTGTGGATTAACTAGAATTAGGATTTCTTCTGCAGCCTTTGCAAAAATGCAGTTTATGTTCCATCCTGCTAAAGCTTAAAGTGTAGTGAGAGAAATGACCAGCCCTTTGTATTAGTTTTGTACCAACCCTTATGTTTATAGCAATTCTCCTGGGCTCACCAAGACCTACAGTTTTTGCATCATGGAAGTTCTTGAGCTTCCATTTTTACTTCAAAATCCAATTCGTGGTCATAGAATCATGGAATACTAGGACTGGAAGGGACCTCGAGAGGTCATCGTGTCCAGTCCCCTGCCCCCATGACAGGACCAAATACTGTCTAGATCATCCCTGATGTCATGTTCTACACAAAGATGCCAGTTAAGATCCAAGCGTAATCTGAGATCCGAGCTCTCAGATTTTGTTTGGTCACTTTCAGCTCTCAGTTCTTTACAATAAGCCATGACAATACTACCCTTCTAAAGCTCTCCAGACTGCAAGAAGTTGCCAGTTAGCCCTCAGCTGCTGACCGTGGACCGATGTGCTTTGATGCACCCATGCAAACTCTCTCTCTTTATTTTGCTTTTTAAAAAGGGAAAAATCAGAGTTTTTAAGGGGAGTTTGGCCAAAACCTTCTATGCTTAGAACAACAGGACTATCGACACAATTGTAGCTATTGGGTGCTTTGAGTAGTAGAAGAAAAATATTTAAAAAGGCATTTCCTGAGTAGGACAAGCAGATGGAGCCAGAAGGTAATTAAGGAATTAAGATAATTATAACAAAATAGAGAGAAAGCAAGAGAGTTATTCACACATGTAAAAGAGGAATAGATTGTAAGGTGGGTCAGAAAATAAAGATGGGTTGGGAAGGATTCAATACGGGAGACATTAAGCATTTAAAATGGATAGGATTCTAGTAGCCAGGCGTGAAAATGGCTTGTTGCCTCAAGTGCATAAAAGCTTGTTACAAAGTGGATGGAGGAGAAAATAATATTCTTAAACCGTGAGGCTGGGACAAGATGCAGTGGGTTTAATTTGCAGCAAGAGAGGTTTAGGTTGGACATTAGGAAAAACTTCCTGTCGGGTAGTTAAGCCCTGGAATAGGTTGCTTTGGGAGACTGTGGAAGCTCCATCACTGGAGATGTTTAAGAGCAGGTTAGGCATGAACTTGTCAGGGATGGAGGTAGGGTACTGGAGTAGATGACTTCTCGCATCCTTCTAGTCTTATCAGTCTATAAAAACCTATCTCCATGTGAGGACATGGGAAGAGATGGATCCAGCCGAATGGATACTGCACATATAGCCCAAAGGAAGGGTAACTATGGTTACATCTCCACTACAGCTGGGTTCCACGTTCAGGCGATAGATGCAGCAGGGATTCGATTTAGCAGGTCTAGTGAAAACCCACCAAATCGACCACGGGTTACTCTCCAGTTGACCCCAATACTCTACCCCAGATGAGATAAGGTAGCTCGACGGGGGAGTGTCTCCTGTTGATCCATCATGGTCAACTTACTGTAGTAGCCTAGGTATTGCAAGTTTAATTCCTATCTAACGAGTCTAACTGTAAGCAGCTGTGGTTCCCTAAAACACAGGAGTACCCAAATCAGTGGCCAATGTGCCAGTCACCCGGTAGCTGCCAGTCTGTCCTGTGGGAGTTGCCGAGTGCTCCGTGCTTCTGAACGTGTGGCAACCCAGTGAGTAAATGATGCCCAAGGCTTTGCCCACACAGAGTTAGTGGCCAACAGGTGAGAGTCTACTCTACACGAGACTCTTGTGCATTGTTAGCCGGGCCCTTTGTGAAGTGGGACTAGCTCAGCTGGTATTCGCTGTTAATGTGCATGGGCAGGGGCCACCCGGACGCTTTGGCCGAGCCTGCACTGGCACTTTGCAGCGCTATAACTTGTGGCTCCCCTACCCCAGATGCAGGGCTGCAAAGCGCCAGTGAACCAGGCGTCAGCGCTGGGAGCCCAGCTGTTCCCCTCGTGGAGGGGAGACTTGTCTCCCAGCGCTCGCGTGTGGCCACGCTTTCAGCTCAAAGCGCTGTCGTGGCTGTGCCCTAAACGTTTGTGTAGCCAACGTCACAGTGTGCAGAAAGCGCGTGCCCGGCTTGCCGTGAGCAGACAAGCCCCACCTCTGACTGTAGGAGCCTAAAGAGAAGGGTGAAGTTTTTCCAACGATCTTACCCTGGCTTTAATTCACTTGGGGTGGGATCCTGGCCCTGTTGAAGTTAATATGGCTGGTGTTTCACTCTGGAGCCGTGAAATATTACGGTAAAAATGCCGATGTTTCCATTCTCCACCCCGACTTGATTGCCCCAGCTTAGCTCAGCACTTCCCGAGGCAGGGCAAAGCCGCGCTGCTCAGTGCTTTGAACAGTCAGCCAGCTGGAGAGGAGAGTTCAGACAGGGGAAGTAGTCAGCACCCTCCCCTCCTCTCTCCAGCACCAAGGGTCAAGGATTTCTATGCGACAAGCCCAGCTTTGCAGCAGAGACGCCACGTCCCTGCAGCTCCTCCCAGGCAGGCAAGATGCAGCTTAGTAGCAAAGTGTCGTGGCTTATTGGCACTGGAGCAGTGAGACACACGTGACACACAGATGGCCCATCCCTGCCCCCGGGAGTGGTCACTCTGTGGATTGCTGTGGTGCCAGTGTGAACGAGAGATGCCCGTGGGAGCAGCTGGCAGTGCTCCGTTCCTTCTGTTCAGGGAAGGGGATGGGGTCAGTTGAGAGAACTTGCGAGAACCCCCCACAGGCCTGTGTCCCAGAGCCCCACTTCAGCCTGAGTATGGACACGCGTGGTGGGCTGACTGCAGTCTCTGCGGGAGCTCATGCACATCGCGTGGCTGGGTGGCTCGTGGCTGCTTCCGTGTCCTGAATCGTGCCCTGTGCTTTATTCCGCAGACCAAAGGGGTTGTAAACACAGCCGTGTCTGCGGCGGTCCAGGCTGCTCGAGGAAGAGGACGAGGCGCTTTAACGCGAGGGGCATTTGTCGGGGCAGCCCCGGCCACTGGATACATAGCACCAGGTACGTCACGGGGCTGCCAGCGAAGGCCTGACCATGCTGACTGTCCGTGGATGAGTGTCCATCTCTCTGCGGGCCAGGCCCGTGCCGGCTGGTGACCTGTGCCATTGCGCAGCATTTGAATCACAGGGAAAAACCCGTGTTGGGGGGGTAAATAAAGGGGAAAGCCAGAGAGTCTGTGCTTCCCTTGCGGTTTATTGTGCACGGAAGATGAGCAAATAGCTATCCTGCTCCAGAGCGTGGTCATTCTGACCACTGCCTTTCTCCTAGCTCTTTCTCCTATTCCCACCACTCTGAGCCCAGTTGTGACATCGCCGGGGCGATGTGCCAGTCAGGATTAGGGTTGGCTTTCCCAGGAGCGCCTCGTTCTAGATGAGGCTACAGGATTAGCCTTCGTAAGGGCAGAAGGGTATTGTGTGTGCAGGCGGTTACAGGCCTGTCCTGTGTGCCTTGCTGTGCCTTCTGCCGAATCTCCTCTCGCAGCCGCCGATCGGCCATCAGAGACACTTCAGCCCTCGGGGCAGGGCTATCGGAGTGGGAATTGCTGCTCTGCGGGAGTGCGTTCGAGAGTGGGAAGCTATGGGCACCCCGCACGTTCGCAGGTGTGAGCAGAGGTGCCTTTTAGCAGCTGTCGGGTTGGGAGGAAGGAAGTCCCCCGTCGTGTTCTGGCTGGTGCTGCTCTGTGGTACAACACTGCAGGTCCAGATTAAAAGCTTTTTTTGGTTCCCACTGGTACATGGGCCCCTTCCCACAGAATTCACGTTGCTGGTCAGGCGGTTTCAGTGTTCATTCCAACAGGCAGGTTTCGCAGAGCGGTCTAGCAGGGCCGGGAAGCAGTCGGAGCGTGCTAGAGGGGAGATAGCTGAGCTGTGGTTCCTTGTAGATTAGGGAAGGCTACTACAGGCTGATTGAAGCCCCTGTAGCCAATTAAGGCCCCATCGGGACCCTAATAACTCCCCCTTGCTTCAGGCAGCACGGGGAAGGGGAGATGAAGGAGAGAGGATGGGAATTGGGAGGTGTGTTGCTCAGATTTGAAAGACCAGAGAAGTGGAGGGAGACCGTGTCCCAGCAGAGCAGGTAGAATGACTCCACCAGTATTCAAGGACCAGGGGGAAGAGGGTAAGAAACTGCAGGGATTGAGAGGCGCTGGGGCTCAGATCCAAAGCCTTTTCATGCTTCCCTTCTCCACCTCCTTCCTGTGCCCCAAGAGCCAGGGAAAGGGGAGATGTCCTAGCCTCCCACCAGGAAAAGCACGGGACCCACCATGCCAACATTGGCTGTCTTTTCACAGCTGCCATGGTAAGCAAAACCTGTAGCTCCAGGAACAACAAAGTGCATAGGAATTTCTGAGTCTCTCTCATGTTTTGCTTTGTCTGAAATGCTGTATCTCACCTGGTGGGTGTCATATCCCTGGGAACGGGTGGTCACAAGGCATTGAAAATCATACTCCAGTGTAAAACAAAGAATCTTGCTCTTCCTTTCCCTGCACGCTGTTACCCTTCAAGGTCAGGTATTCTCTGTGACCTTTTCCAGCTCCACAAGCCAGTTACATTGGCTTATCCTGACATAGGCACATCACTTTAAGCCGTGGGATCACGAAAATGAGAGTTTGCATAAGGGGTTGTTAAGCTGAAGAGGCTGAGTCACACTGGTGTAGAGAGAATTTGCAGGCGTTGAAGGGTGGAAAGAGACTCTCCTCTCTTTCTGTATATATTATTTTATTCTTTGGTCTCTTTGCCTCCAAAGTTCCATGGCCGATGCTCACTTAGTAGCTTCCAAAGTGTGAAACCCTGATCGTTAGTGCTGACAATTTTTAGGTTCTAGCATAAACTCTAATTACACCCACCAGCAGTTCCCAAATGTTAATAGTGCAGCCCTGGAGTTGGGTCTATTTACCTCTCTGGCGCAGTCAGCAATGTGATACCTTTGTTGTTCCTGTATGCTGATGTAATCATAAATATTAAAACCCAGTAATTCATTTTTAATGGACTTGAACATTGTTTCCAAAACTGCTTCCCTGCCTGAATCATTTCTGAGACCTGGGTAACCTGTTAGAGGCACAGTCCTAGCCAGTGGAGTTCTTCCAGAAATAGGTTTAATTTCCCAGTCGTCATACTTGTTAAGCATTTCTTTCCCTTGGCTCATATACGTTTTCCTTGTCAACCTCCCTCCCGCCCCAACCTCACCCACCTAAAAAAAAAAAAAAAAGCTTTACTAGACGTGGACAAAAACGTTCCCTGCCAGATGTGAGTGGTGCTAAGGCTTTGTGAAATCACAAGCAGCAATAACCCAAACTAGTGCTGTGACCATGCCTTTGTATTCAGCAAGCAAACATCCTCTCCCTTGGCGTGCCTCCTGTCCCCCAGTGGAGTTTGTCTATTTCAGCTGCCATCAGTGCCTACTTACAGCCATTCCAATGCCTTCTGTAGAATGTCTGCGGAAACCAAAAGGCAGCATTCTTAATCACCAACACTATCTGCTGGTGATTTGGACCTTTCCATAGGCCTCCAGGTTTCCCATGTCCTTAGTGGAGGACTGAGGCCAATGACTGTTTTGTGCATGAAGCTGTATTAGTATTTTATGAGGAGTCTGTACACAGGGCCTGGCCAACCCTTGCAGTGCAACAACATTGACTGGAAAGTTCCAACAAAGGGAAACTAAAGGAAACAGAAAGATTGAGCTTCGCTCTGCTGTGTTGAAGCTTCAAAAAAAGGTGCAAACTGTCTCATTTATTTTTGCAGCCGGAATCTGGAGCGATGACACCCAAATGCTGCTTAACTATTTTAACTTAAGTGGGAGTGGAGTTTCTGATTTGCGTATGGCCCCCTGTGTAGTAAGTTTGTGACCTTTGATCTGATTCTCCGTATGCTTGGGGGGATGAAATCCAACACGTGTTCTGTTTGTATTGTAGGCTATGGGGCACCTTATGGCTACAGCCCAGCTGCGCCAGCCTATGGTACGTATGACCTGTTAACTGAGCTAGAAACGACATTGAAACTGTTGTGGCAATCCTACAATAGAGATTGCCCTAGAGTGTGCAAGAAAATCAGAGCTCATTTTAAACGTGACGATGAGGACCTTTCAATTAATGCCGTAACCTTGTGGTTCTTGTTTTGGTTGGAGTAGCTTTTTGCCTATGCTTTGCCTGATTGTGGAAGGACTGCTTGTTCTAACTGCCTGTTCCCTTTCATCTTGAAACTGAATATTTTTAAGTAGTTCTCCTACTTTTTACAGCCAACTTGTGCTCCATTCAAAGAATACCGAAGGGCCAAATCGAACACCCTTGATTATTCCTCTCCTGCCCCTTGGCCAAAATGATGGTCTATAAGTTAGACTTGTGGGCATTTCTTCTTCTTGCCTCAGCTGTTTGAAATGCCCACTGCCACAAACCTTCCGAACCCATCCAGACACATTTTATATCGCTGCAGGCTAATTGGGTTACATTCCTGCTTAGAGATGAGACTGCCAGGATGCTAAGGCACTGTACCTTGCCACTGCCCCTTTCGGGCAAGAAACCCAGCGAGATCTAGGACGGCTGTGCACCGTGTTTCGTATGGACTAAAATGAACGTAGGGCCTCTCGTCTAGCAGTAGAGTTACTCTCTCCTGCCCATCCCCCAGCTTTTTTAATGAGACCAATAAAGCCTATTTATCTCTGACTGGCCTTTTGGTTACTTTGAATGAGGTTTATGTGGCAATGGGGGCAAGAGAGTTTGGAGTCAGTGATATGGTCTGACACCGGCACCGTCTCTGGGACCCGGTTCTGGTTTTCGTTGTGTACCGAGCCCGTCTTCCAGAACAGGGTGAGAGTCTGTAGCTCTCAAAGGGAAAAAATCACACACGTAAGCTCCAGCAGCCTCTTTGCTCTTCATTTCCCAGCGGGGAGACTTAGCCCACGCTGATCCCTTTCCTGTGCTGCGTGCACGCTCCCTCTCGCACGTTCCCTTCCTAATGCCTGCTTCCGTGGCGAGTCTGAGTCGGATTGGCGGCTTACCAGCACGCTTGCCTAGTAACACTCCAAGTGTCGGAATCTATCTGAGCGGGGAACTGTCAGGGAACGGGATCGCTTGGTTTCTACCCCCTGGGGGAGAACCTTTTCCGCCCTAGACGCTACAGGCCGTGACCACTGCCCCTTGTGCTGCACCCCACTGGTGGGAATGCTGCAGCTCTAGTATTGGGTGGGTCTAGGAGCATGTCACACAGCTACTACCATTCTGTGCTTCCTTCTGTGGCACAGGGCCAGGGAGTGGCCTTCACGCCGATGCGGAATTCCCTGTACTATTTGAAGCAGCTCACTCGTATCTTAGATGAAATCCTGCCCTCTGAGTTGGCCATCTGTGTTCACACGGCAGCAGCTGATGTTCGTGTTTCCCATAAAGCATAGTCTGTACTCTTGATTGTCTTGCAAGCTGTTACTGATGAGAAAGGGAACCTCTACCTGTTCACCTAGCAGGAAATTAACATATTTAGTGGGGGGGGGGACCTGTTTCATCAGTGGCTTATTTTTTTTAACCAGTCCCTTTTGTATGAAATCCTTCCTCTTTGTATGAAACAGTAAGAAGTGGGTATTGAAAGTGACCCTGAAATAGTCTAAGACGGCTGGTACTTGTATATCTGTGTCTCTTACTGGCAGATAGGTTACATATAAGAACCTGGGGTGAAATACTGGCCCCGCTGGCGTAAGTGGGAAAACTCTCATTGACTTCCCTTGGGGCTGGGAGTTTTACCTACAATCCCTTTGTCTCTTGATTTATTTTTTTCCTTCCTCTCCATCTTTTCATGACATCTGTGTTGGAGCCTGAATTGTAACCACTTAGATATTTACGTGTGGCATATCGCTGACTTCAAAGTCTTGTGAAATCTGCTGCCCCCATTTTTCGCATAAAGAGTTTTTTTTGTTTTAATGTCTTATTGTGATGCAAAGTAATGAGAGATAATGCTTTTTTGGCTGTAAGGTAAATATGTCTCTTTGCCTTTGTAAGCTGTTGCATGTTGGGAAGTTTCACTTTGATCATCTGGTGCTCTGGAATACCTGCTGTTGCTGCTTTGTGATTTCTAAATGGATATGTAGGTTAAATATAAGAATTTAAATAGGAATCATTTTAAAAAACCCAGTATTTAAGGATGCAGAAGTTTGTGAGGCCACAAGAACGCTATAATAATCCTGAGATTAGGCAGTTATTAATCTTTCCAGATTTGCCACTTCCGTACAATATGAATAAATGCAGAAAGTCTAAATGGATACAGAACTTGATTGAATTATCAGTGCCTGGTTTTGACAGAGCCCAAGGGAGCTTTGTCAACACAGGGTGAGCTGTGCTATTTCTTTAAGAACTTCTGTGTATGCACAGCAGCATTTCTTGTCTAAAACCTTTGCCGTCGTAGCTGGCCTGTGAAATTCCTTCAGGTCACTGAACGAGATAGATTATCCCCTCTAGCTTCATAAGAACGTAAATTCACTTTTCAAATCCAGTCTGGTTCAGCGTAACCTGGCACGGAGAATTTCCGGAACGTATTGTTCATGCTAAATTAGCAAACATCAGAATGATCATAAAATCTAATACGCGATATTAAAACTCCTGTTTAAAGGAGAACAAAATGTTGACATGTTTTGCTTATGGGATTCAATACCCTCAGAGCACATTGGCTGACTCATCTGGAAAGGGTTAATGAGAAGATTACTGTACGCTTTTACTTGACTTTATTGGATCATTGAACTTATTTGGAGTCCTCTCCGTTTCTTCTCTCTGTAGGTATACCCAAGAGAATGGTTCTGTTACCAGTTATGAAATTCCCAACATATCCTGTTCCCCACTACTCATTCTTTTAGCAAATGGCAGAAGCTAATTCCCATTGATTGAACAACACAGTACAGTACAGAATGTTAGAAGAGAAAAAAAAGCCTTTTTATCCTGTTTTCTTTGAACACATACTTGAGCAAAGTCATTTGTAAAGAAACATCTTTTCCTACTTTTTGATTTTAACAAAATGCAAATTTAGTTCTCTAAAACTTGAAAAAAATGTTCTGTGAAATGTTACCTCATTTTCAAATAACTTATACCAGCCTTCTGTTATAGGGAAGAACTAGAAGCTTAAACCTTACGTTTTAAATGAAGTATCCGATTATGTAAAATTAAATTTGTGAAGGATGTATAGAATATAAAACACTGATCACAAATAAACTGTTTTGTCGTAACACAGAGTACTGCCTGTTTCCTAATGCAGTCATACAGAATCTCAGTTATTTGTTGTAGGGCTACTTAATTCAAAGTATAGTTATTTAAAAACAAATCAGTAATACAATAGACAATTTTCAGTTAAAATTTAACTTTGTAAATATTAAGGTGAATGAAGCTAGTAAAATATTGGTTTAAGTATTGTCTTAGCTTATTATTTTGATATATATATATATATAAGCATCAGTACCTTGAAAGAATTCCCTTAGTATCTTTAAAACCAAGGAAATTATCATATTGTAAGGTTCAGTAACATAGACCCTGTCTTCCTTTTCCAAGAAACCTCTTCATTTGTATGCAAAATGCTGAAAAAGAAAACAAAGGGAATTATTAACACTATATGGTCTCTTTGTATTCAGTTACATTTTGTGAAACCTGTGTTCAACAAGGGAAATTTCCATGCAAATACTTTTGTTTTGTAATTGGAGGAATACATAGTTATGTCTGTATTGACCAGAGGAAGGACAATCAGAAAGTCATGATTAAGTTCGTTAGTGTGCCAAAGAGGTTTTTACAATGCCCCCCACACCCTTCAAAAAAGAATAAATTGTACTTGTTCTTGTGGCCTTCTTCACTCTGTAAGATTCTGCCCACCCTTGATTTTCCATGTAGCATTTTTACAGCTTTGTTGTCAGTCTCTAATTTAAAAAAGGGTTCTCCTTTTCCCCCTTACAATTATAAGAATCTAAAGCAGCAACAAGGTCCCCATGAAAACTTGCTATTTAATGGTCCCAGTTCTTGTTGAGTGCTGCTGTGAAAAGTGACACATTTCAGCCATAGGCCAGTATTCATTCGTTGATACGAGCTCGTACCCAAAGTAAAGCAACATCTGTAAGTAAGGAGCGTGTGTACCCCTCTGAAACTAGAGAGCCGAAGACATGCTCCCTACAGTCGCCGGGATATTTCCAGGCTTGTGTGTAAAGCTGCTGTGCTTTGGACTTCAATGTGAAGGAATAAAAGGCTTCTTATTAAGGTATCACCCCCACAAAATAAGCAGCATTTTTGGTTGCACTTTTCCATTCAGAGGTCACCTGTTCCTTTGCGGTCATCGGTTTGTTCTATGTTGTGCTGCCTTAAAGATGTCTTGAAACACTCCACTCTCCTCCCGACTCTGTTTTGGGGAAGGGTGGGTTTTTTGAGTGGGGCTACCACAATGTTTCTCCTAGCAGGGAGTCGTCCTAGAACAGCATGATAAGGGGGTGACGAGTATAGCAAGCTGCGTTCCTTGAAGTTAATTACCACAGCTATTCTTAACCCGAGTATTTGTACTTCGGAATGTGCTTATATCTCTCGCAAACGTTTCTCTTCCTGCGGTAGCTCTTGCTTTCATTTGGTGGTGGTGGTACTTTAATAAAGTATGTAGCCTTTATTGACTGAAGCAAGGGAGTCTGCCATTAGCATCCCCTGAATGAGTATTGTGAGATAAATAGCAGGGCTGAGGATGCCTTCAAATTGAGTACTGTTGATGAATCATTGACTTGTTTTGCTGGCCTATGGATGAAAGGGAGCCATCACGAGCAGAAAAAGCATGGCTGATGAGCGCCCATTTTGGGGTAATACAATATTCATTAAAAGATCTCTGCCTTTTTTGGAATTCTTTTGATTGGCAACTGCTGATGTTAAAGTTGCTGATGTTTTTTAAAATCCATGAATTTCTGAGACTTTCAAATTGAAAGGGTAATTTGTTCTGAAAATATTTACCTATTGGAAATGTACTTATTCTCCCCCACCTTGTTAAACAGAGGGAGCTGTGCTGTTTTCCAACATGATGGCCGTCATTTCAGATGATTTATATGAAGTCATTTATTTATTTATTTATTTTTGTCATTTGTTGGGAGTTACTAACCACATTGTAAACTTGCCCCGTTGCCGCATATTTTACATTTCTCTGCTTTACTGAAAATCTGAATGAGCTGTCAGTTTGTCGTTAAAAAGTGATAACCTTGGAAGTTGAGATGATTTTGATGAGTTTTAAAAGTGCCCATTTGTGTCCCTTTGACAATGAAAATTCCACTTACAGCTGAAGGAGCAGAGAAATTTAAATGAAGCTTTAGCTTCAGCCAGTCCCCTTGAAATTAACACGAAGTTTTTGCTTCTCTGCTCTTTTCTCCACTGTAGGTGGTCTTTTCATTGACAGTCCCTATTGCCAGCCTCTACGCATCGCACCTTTTATTGTTCACTTGGGCCCTCAGGATTTCTTCTCTGACTTCTAGAACCATCAGGTTGTGTGGCTCGAAATGGCTTATTGATAGATGTCTTAAAAGCAAGAACAAATGTGACTCATTTTGAGGGGGGGATCTCAGCTTCAAACACGGAACTCTGAGCTTTTCCTTTTTGAAAAGATTTCCCTGGACTGAGATCCTTTTTAAATAAAAGCAATACTTTATTCCAAGCCACGGTGCTTCCTCGGGGAACAGCAATAGATGCGCATACATGACTCTTGGTTATTTCTTCACGCCAGAAAGAAGAGACCAAAGTATAAAACTTGGACTTTATTAACAATTGGTGAGGCTCCCAGTGTAATCAGTTAACTCCGTTTTAGCTTTCTCCACTAAAATCGGAATTTTAACTAAAGGGAGCTCAGCTCTTTAATATCAGAGTTCATGTAGAAACGGCCACAAAGGCCATTCTTGAACCCAGAGCTGCTGCGAGCCAGAAGACATGAACGCCAGCAAACATTCCACCTTTTCTCCCATGCATAACTGAACTAATGTGTCTCAACCATGCCTCGCAATAATATGGTGAAAAGGTGGAAAGGCTAGGTCACTTCACTTCTGAAATGGATTTTTTTCCTAAAATCCTCATAAAATAACTCAAGTTCTAGACTCTGGCAAATTTCAGGAAAAATATTGCTCTTGAAAGTTCACTTTTTTTTGTTCTGGGTTTTGTTGATTTTTCCTTAAACTGTTTGGGTTAATGTTTGAGGTGTTGAATCAATTTTCAGAATTATTAAATGAAGTCAGAGGTCCCTCTGTATGAAAGTCTTTAATTAAATGGTGTCGGAACCTCTATATATTGCAGGTTAAGACTTTTAAGCAGTTTTCAGCAGGTTAATATCACTTTATTCTCATTCTCTCCGGACCTTCGTAGCCATATGCACTTGTATAAAATAGGCTGAAATGTAATGACTGTAAGCAGAGATCATGGTAAAAAAAGGTAAGATTTTTTTTTTCAGTTTAAAGAATGTTTGTATGCTGTTTTTCAACGCCCATGTAAATGTGATGAATCTCATGGCATGAGCTTTTATTATGCCTGTATTTAATTTCAAATCAACTGAACTAATTTACAACCTTCTATTTTTTTAAAGACCTCTGAAATTATTTTAGTTTAAGATAAATAAACTGTTGATGTTAAGAGAGATTAGTAGAAAAGAAAAAGGGAACCCATCAGTAAACAATTCTGCTCCAAACATCTCTTGTGCAGTCTGAGAAGTTAATCATGCCGATACTCTTGAGTATCAGGCGCTGCATTCTTTCCTTTCTAGTGGAAAATCTTAAGCCGTGTACCAAAGCTACAGTGTGTTCTAGCCAATGTGGCTTGTACTGAAAGCCATAATGTGGCTTTCCACAGGTGTACAGAATAGAAACGCAGTGTTGACTAAATGATATTGTCTAATTAATAAGAAAAAGTAATCTCCCTAAACCGTTAAAGCTAATCTCCAAAGGAAGGGGGAAGAGCTTTGGTAATATTTAGAAGATTGAAGTTAAAATCTACAGAGACTAAATTACATTAGGCCAAATTAATTCATAAAGGGAAATGGGAGGGGGGGAGGAGTGGTGATTAACTCAGCAAGAATAAATTGCTTGGTCATGGTTTTGAAAAACCGGGAATTGAGACACTCATTAATAAGTAATTCTGTATTTTAAGTTGACCTTACAAAAATATACTAGGATTAAAATGACTCTGAATTGAGGCCTAAGTGTATATCTTTAGAAAATAGTAATTTTAGAGTTTGTTTTTATACTATACTGATCTTACTGTCTCTGTAAATGTAAAGTTGCTGAGAATCCTTTTCATATAATGTAGCTTTTAAGCAGGAACGGGGAACCTCAGGCCTGGATCCGGCCCCCGAGGCTCAGGGCTCCCCTCCAGCACTGGGGAGCCCACACTGGTGCTCCAGCCACCCCGTCACCCCACCACGGGGCTGAAGCCCACAAAATCTCCTCGCCTGAGCTCCCCTAGGCTCTGGTGTGCAAGGGAAATGTGGGCCGTGTCTTTCTCCCCAGTCGGAGGCCACATCAGTGAGGATTTGGGTTTGTTTTTTTAACATCTTACTTGTGTGCAGCCCCCGACTGACTTTTCTGTGGGTCAGCGGCCCCCGACCCAAAAAGGGTTCCCCAGCCCAGCTTTTAAGAATATTTGCCCCTCAGTCACTCTTAACATGCAGATGTGCAAGGTACAAATCCTCCTGATTTTTACCACTGTTGTACTGCTGTAAAACTGGAAAGCATATTGACTAATGTAGTGGTAAACCAGGCTTAGAGTAAACTCTCTTGTACTAAGCAGGTAAGTCATCACACTGGAAATGAAATGCATTTGATTTAGCTGGGGGAAAAAAATCATATTTCAGAAACTGTAATCTTAGGTCTAGCTAAGCCTTAGTAACACGATCCAGCGAAGCTCTGGGTAGAATTAATAGTCTGTTACTGGACAAATTGCCAACTATAAACTCCACCGATGTCTTGGGAGAGCTTCATTTCACAAATAGCATCTAATTTTGCACCTGGAAAAAACCTTCAGACTCAATTTTGCAAGCAAGTTGCGCTTTATAGCACTTGAACATCGAACTACCGTGTGGGTGAAGTCGATGAGCTGGTGAAATGCTGTAAAATGCTCCTGCAGTTATTACGTGGTGCAGATTTGGATCCACCGTTCTCTTTAGACACAAATGTGGGACTCTGCCCTGGAGGCCTGTTTAAAATCAAGGTCTGCCTTTTTCCCTATTAGAGGATTGCCGGGCCTTGTGTTGGGAATGGGCTGCAGCTGCAGGCTGCTCTGTTATGCTTGGGAGGAGGAATGTTTTATCCATCGCACATCAGAGATAAGGTGCATTATAATTAACTGCAGTTGAGATTTCCTTGGAGTAGCACTGGTGATGACAATCTGATGATAGGCACCGTTCCCTTCAGGTGCTGATTAATAAAATGCCTGGCTGCTCCGCACTTCTTGAAGTAGTTTGTTTTAAAATGGCCTTTACGTGGCTGTTGGTTCCATTTCTTTACTGCTCTTCAGCAAAACAGTTAAGCCTGAATTTCCTGATGTCTCTGTGGTTACCCCATTTCATTTCTCCAATCCTCGCTCTGTTCCGCTGATGCCCTTCCAGACTTGGTATCACTTGGGCCTTGTGTACGCTACGAGGTGAGCTTAAATTGATTATGGTCAGGTTTTTTTAGCACCCGATTTTGTCAAGTTGAAGGTGCACGTCCCCCCGGTGCGCAAGAGTTCAACGTAGTTCAACCTACTGTGTCTCCACTGGGTGGCTTTGACAGTGATGCCCTATGAGTAGCTATCCCGTGGATCCTGCCGCCCCTTTGCATTCTGGGTTATGCTCCCAGTGCGCCATGTGACCAAAACAGTGCAGTGGGTGCTTCTAGGTACATGTTGTCAATGTCCCATAATGCACTTGCCTGCTCCCTCTCCCCGCTACCTGCTTGAAAGCAACAGCAAACCGTCGTCTTCTGCCCTCTTTCCTCTGGTTAGCCATGCAAACGTGGACCCCATTCAGCAGCAAAGTGCTGTGGTAATCACAGCAAACATCTCGTGCCTTATGCTGTGGTATGTCCAGAGCCGACCCTAGCCCTGCCGGATGGGGGAAGAATATGAGGACGCCATGAACAGACACTTGTGTGAAGCACTCGATCCTCTTGACCCAGTAAAATGCCGATTTGGGTGCCATGAGATGAGCACAGGCTGCTGGGACCACACAGGGAGGCAGCTATGGGCCGACCAGCAGCAGCTGCAAAACTTTTGCCTGGGTAAGCCACTTTCATGGAACTTTGGGAATTGCTCTCTCCTGCTCTGAAGTGCCAATAGCCCTATAGAAGCTTGTGACACCAGAGAGCTACCGGTCAGCTGGGAATCAATTTGGAGAGAGGAAATCTACAGGAAGGGCTGCTGTGATCCAAGTAGCCAGGGTGATCCGTGCTCTTCTGCTAGGGAGGACAGTGCCTCTGGGCTTTCCCCCATGGGATTCCCTGACTGTGGTGGGGCGACAGATGGGACCCACGTCCCTGTCTTGGCACCCGACCACCGTGCCAAAGATACGTTAACCGTGAGGGGGACGTCTCCATGGCGCTGGAGGATCACAAGGGCTGTTTCAGCAACATCACTGTGAAATAGCCACTCCGCTCTCTCCAGAACGCTGCCGCACGGAACTTTCTTCCCGGACCAGAAAATGAACGTTGGTGGCCCAGCCCGCCTCGTTGCTGTGTGGCTCATGCAGCCGTGTACAGGCAGCCTGGACAGCAGTAAGGAGCGGCTCAACTCCAGGCTGAGGACGTGCTGGGGGAAGGTTTCACAGTGTATTGGCTAGGTTAGACCTCATGAAGGCAACCTCCCATTGCTGTGGCTGCCCGTTGTGTGCTCCCAGATGTCTGTGAAAATCAGGGGGGAAACTTTATGCCAGGATGGGGGTGGAGGCAGAGAGCCAAGCCGGTAATTGAGCAGCTAGACACCAGGGCACTAAGGAGAGCAGATCGTGGGCCCTGCCGATCAAAGAGGCTTTGTGACTGGCCGGACAGCGATAGGACAGTCGTGCATGCTGCTCTCAAGAGTGTGCTTGGCTATAAACCCTATTAAACCCCCTCCCCCATGCAATGCAAGCAATAAAGATACTGTTGTTGAGAAACCCTGCTTTTTTGGGGGGGAGGGGGATGACAAGGAAGCGGGGACAGAAAAGGAGCTCAGAGACAGCAGCGCATTACAACCCCCCTGTTCAGCAATCACACCAGTGTGGGAATGACAGCTTTGTGTTCTGGGGCACATCCCCGGGGGGGTGAGTGTGAGACTGCTCCTAACTCCCCTCTTCCCATGTTCTAGGAACCCCGGTGAGGAGGGAAAGTGATTCAGCATGGGCCGGGGGGAGTGTCTGTGCATCTGACTCTCCTGTGAGTCTCCCAGGGGCGTCATTAGCTCCACCATCGTTCTCCTGTGTCCTCACTTGGCGTTCGCTGCACGCTCTCCTCGCGCTGCCCTCGCATCCCCTGCAGCAGCGTTCTCCTCCCCTCGTTAATAGCACCCTGCCCAGGTGGTTGAATTGAATTTCCTCGTTGAACGCGCCATCCCGATGATGTTTTCCCCTTCAGAGCTGCGGTAGCTGGAGGAGCCCGGGAGGTGGGGAACAGGTTCGCTTTTGCACCCACTGTGAAGGAAAAAGCAAGGGGCAGACTTTGCAGATCATCTCTTCGCATAACAGAACGTCTGTCCAAGAGAACAGGCATGTGTTTGTGCAAGGCCAAAGTGATGCTTTTAAGCGCCCCCATGCACCATGGAGATCTTCAGGGAGCCGCTGGACTCGGGTGGCAGGCCAGGTAAGCACCAGGTCAAGGTTTGCTCTTTTGCTTTGGCTTTGAAAGCATGTGGGACACAGTGCTTGCAAATAGCAGCTCCCAGAGCGGTGGCGTGAGAGCAAGGTGGGTGCACATGGAGACCGAGTGTTCAGCACCCCCCGTTTGCTGGGAGAGTGCAATTTTCCCTTCCCACAAGGGCCTGCTGCGGGGAAGAGGCACTGGGCGTGGCGACAGGGCAGGGGCTCACACCGACAAAGCCTGGCTTGCTGACCGTGTCGAGCAAAGGGAGGTGAGCCGCTGTGGTATCCGTGACGGAGCTTCCCTGCCTGCAGCCAGGTTCCTCGGCGCAATCTCGGTCTTCTCTGAGTGACGGGGAGCGGACGCTGACAGAATGTGGCCAGAAACCCAGACCTTGTGTGGCAATGACGCCAGGCCCACTCACGGCTGGCTGGGTGGGGAACCGTGTCCTGCCCCATGGCAGCCTCCACAGGAACCTTCTGAGGAGGATGAAAGTTCCTCTGGGAGAGCTTCATGGAGCTGTGCAGGGAGGATTCCCGCTCCAAGCTGTTCTGGGGGCCCCCTGTTGGGTAGGCAGAGCGGCCACCCGGGAGCAACCCCAGTTACGTGGTTAAAAATATCAGCTCACCAGAAGTGCCCTCCCTGGCATCAGGGCCCGGCAGGGAGACCCCCTGGGAGGAGGGGATTGGCTCCATAGTTTAAAAAAAGTTCCTGGCTGTCAGACATGGGAGGCTGCTCCTCTTCCTCAGCGTTTCTTCTGCTGCTTGCTAGTTCTGCCTGCACAGATTTCTCGCACAGCAGTCAGGGCCAGGATCTCCATGCTGGAGCCTTTGTGACCCCGGGCTTTCATGGCCGGGGTGCTGCTGAGGTGCTGCCTGCTCCTGAGGTCTGCTCGCCACTCTGGCCACACAGCAAATGAGATTCAGATTTTCCAGGGCCTTTTCCTGTGCACCTGGCGAGCAGAGGAATTGAAAGTCCTGGCCAGAGCGGTCACATTGAGACACTCCCAGAGGCCAAGAAGGTCGACTCTCCCAGCGCTGTCTGCGCACTGCCCTGACGCTGACTGTGCAAGATCAAAGGTATCGTTCTTCCTTGTGAAAAGCAGGAGTACTGAAATCAACTTTCCCCGTCCGTGGAGCGGGCTTGGTGGGGTGGACTCGTTTAGAAAATCACCCTAATGCAGCTACGTTGGGCCTAAACTCCCAGTGTAGATTAGGGATGTTAAATATCGACTAATTGACTAATCGCTGACCCGGGGCTCTGTGCAGCGCTGCCGCTTTCAAACACCGTGTGCAGCCTCGAGACACCCCAGTCGGCCCCAGGCCGCACGCAGTATTTCAAAGCGGAAGTACCACGTGGAGCTCGGGGTCTGGCCCCAAGTTCCAAGCGGTGCTGCCACTTTGGAGTACCCGCTTCTGTTCCCCCCGCCCCCTTGCTGCCTCTTTCTGATAGAGGCAGCAAAGGGGGGGAAGCGACTAGTTGACTAGCCTGTCGACTATCCAATAAGCACTGGTCAACTCATCCTTCGCATCCCTAGTGGAGCCCACTTCTCACTTAGTGGAACTTCCAGAAGAGCCTGAATGACTAGTGACCCTGCACCGGCTGATTCTCATTGAGCTGGGGGCTCCTCTGTTGCTTTTGAAAACGGGACTTAGGAGCCAAAGTCACATGGGCACTTGTGGAAAACTTCGTAAAGGAGTTGGAATGTCAGTCACTCCTCCCCCCGGCGTGAGTTGCACCTGTCTGACGTGCACGCGGGACAAGCGGCAGGCTGCTAGGACTCTCGTCTCCATCAGTAGCTGCACAGTGTTACATCACAGGTAAGTCGGAAGTTTTCCCCTTAGCCTGCCGTGCCGTTTCCTAGCTCGGGGTGCAGTTAACAGGCCTCTGCAAAGCTGATTCCATAAGCTTCACTCGGTAGCTGCTGTCTGTCCTGTTGTACCTTTAGGAAGGAGGGGGAGAGACGTGGGTTTGTAGCTCAGCGTTCTGGCTCGGTTCTACGGAAGGCCCATTCAATTAATGGCATGCAAGCCGACACACAGCCTGCTGTGTTCCCTCGGAGCCGGCTGTGTCGATTCGAACGTGTGCTTTAGAAATTGCTCCAAGCACCAAGAGGTTAAGATATTGAATCCCCCAGATAATCAACTCACCCTCCGTGTGTTCTGGATATTGAAGAGGGGTGGGACCAGTACGTCCCGGGAAGAATGATTGGCAATTTGGAGATTGGGTAGATTCTTGACTGAATTAGAGAAAAAGTGACAACTCCGACAGAGACAGAGAGATGTTAAGATTAGCTATCCGATTAGTCAACTAGTCGATATCCTCCCCTCTCCCTCCGCTGCCTCTATGAGAGAGAGGGGCAGCAAAGGGAGGAAGGGGTACTTCAAAGTGCTGCCGATTTGAAACCCCACAGCGGCTGCTACACAGCTGATACGCAGATCAGCTGTGTGGCAGCTGGCCCTTTAAAACGCCACCTCTGCACAATTCAAAGCGGCAGCCATGGAGCCCAGGGTCAGCTGGGGACTCCCCAGTTGATGCCGGGCTCCCCGCGGAATTTCCCTGGAATCTGCGTATCCGCTCTGCAGCGGCTGCCTCCGCGCATTTCAAAGGGCAGCTGCTGTGGAGCCAGGGGTCCTAGCGGCCCCCGGGCTCCCTGGCTTTGAAATGCACAAGAG
This sequence comes from Pelodiscus sinensis, assembly GCF_052426305.1. Taxonomy (NCBI): domain Eukaryota; kingdom Metazoa; phylum Chordata; order Testudines; family Trionychidae; genus Pelodiscus; species Pelodiscus sinensis. The sequence goes on along the minus strand of NC_143074.1, from coordinate 23,787,422 downwards.
CCCCCGCTGCAGACTCTTGTGCATTTCAAAGCAGGCACCCGCATGCAGCCCGGAGTCAGGAGGAGGAATGCGGAAGTGCCTATCGACTAGTCGATGGAAATTCCGTCGACTAGTCAATTAACTGCATTTTAACATCCTTCGCTCAGATACGGGTAGAAACAATCCTCAGTGGGATATTCCTTTGCCTGCCTTTTGCTGCACTGCCCTTCCAAATGAGCCCCAAAGACGCTGCATATTCAGTATCTCCTGAGTCTGACTTAATGCCTTCTCCTTTCCTGGGGCTAAGGGTCGTTTTGGGGACCAGGCGTATAGAGAACAGAATGTGGTGCTGACTTGGTGTTTTGCTTGGTGCTTTGCTGCAAGGCACGCAGAAGCTTTGCAGAATGTCCTGCCAAGAACCCAGAGACTAAACAGGCTTCTGCTTCATTTCCTGATGCAATTCCCAGCGTTTGTCCATTTGCTCTGGATTTGCAAAGCTCCGGCTGGTTTAGATCCTGGATACCTTAACAAGTCTCTGCCTTTCGCAGCATGCTCCCTGCGAGTGGCTGAGACCAGGAGCGATGCTCCAGTTAACATCTGATGTAGGAGGTTTGAAGGATGCTGACTTGCTCCCCCAAACACCAGAGATTTGTTCAGTCGGGTTCTTGCAAGGGCCTTGGCTTAGTTTGGAGGGCAGTGGTTGGCTGTCGGTCATCTCATATGAATGCCAGTGCACGTGCTAGGGAGCGAGAATGCTTTTAAAAGCTGCTTTTGAGATGTAGGTCCCCCCGCCACACACACTGTGCTAAACGGGTTGTGTCCAACAGCAGGCGAAATGGCTGTGAAGGACCAGTCTCTCGGCGAAGAGAAAAGCTGTGCATCCTGCTATTGCATCATCCCCGTGCAGTTCTAGCTACCTGTCTTCTTCCCTTCAGTATTTGGAACAGGGCGACCTCGTTCCTGGGCATTGTGCCGTTCGAACGGAGAGGCCCTGCTGTCTACACCCAATCCCATGCAGCCTGCTGCTTCTGCTGCCCGATGGAGGACGCAATCCAGCCTGCCCAAAAAAAAGGCAATTTAGCGCCTGTGTAGGTGGCTCCTAATTTGTCTAATTTGCTGTCATGCAGCCAGCAGGAGTTAATTACATGATTCCAGCAATCATCATGGCTCCCATTAAACGTTCTGTCAGTCCCGCTGCCAAGAGTTGCACTGGAGTTAAATACCTTTTTGCTTTTATGAGAGATGCTCTGTCAAGGCGCTCCGGGAGAGCAATCGATTCCAACACCCCGGTAAATAACTGAGTGGGTTTTTTTTAAGCTGTGGAATCTTTACAGCTGGAGGAATTTGCAGGTGCTTCCAGGCACCGCAGTGTAATGACCTTGAACTCAGCTTTTGAGAAGCTTTAAGAAAATGGTGAATTTTGGAGGGAGAATTTCATCATTCAGACAGTGGGGTGTGTTGCTCTCTCCTCATTGGAACCCACTGCTGCTCTAACAGGAGGATCTTAATTAGGTGAAGACCTATCGCGCACGGAAAACCACTCTGAGTCTGGTTTTCCCAACAGCCCCGGGATGAGAGATTCCTCAACCACAATTCCCCTTTTGGACAGGACAGAAGAACGGGGCACGAACCCAGATTTCCAAATGGGTTAGAGAGAAACCTTTCCCCTCTGGGCTGGCAGTTCTGTTATGGTGCATTCATTTCTTGTGGCTTCTGAAGTGTAGGACGCAGACCGCTGCCCAAGAGTAGATCCAGGTCTGATCCAGTCTGGCAGTTCCTACAGACAAGGAGAACCACAGCGAGGACCAAGTCCTGTGGCCGTCTTCGTACCTTCTCATCCACAACACTCCTGATGTGGAGGGAGGGTTAGTAGAGATTTAGATATTGGCATAGAGACGACGCTTATTAAGTTTGAGATGATGCCAAGCTGGGAGGGGTGGCGACTGCTTTGGAGGATGGGCCATAATTCAAAATGATCTGGACAAACTGGAGAAATGGTCGGAGGTAAACAGGATGAAGTTTAATAAGGACGAATTCAAAATGCTCCACTTAGGAAGGAACAATGCGTTTCTCACACACAGAATGGGACGCGATTGTCTAGGGAGGAGAACTGCAGGCCTTTATGGATCTAAAGGACATAGTGGACCACAAGCTGAATATGAGTCAACAGTGTGACACTGTTGTAAAAAAAAGTCAACATGATTCTAGGATGCATTAACAGGAGTGTGGTGAGCAAGACATGAGAAGTCCTTCTTCCGCTCTGCTCTGCGCTGCTGAGGCCTCACTTGGAGTATTGTGTCCAGTTTTGGGCACCACATTTCAGGGAAGATGTAGAGAAATTGGCGGTGGTCCAAAGAGCAACAAGAATGAGGAAAGGTCTAGAGAACGTGAGCTAGGAGGGAAGGCTGAAAGAATTGGGCTTGTTTAGTTTGAAACAGAGAGAAGACTGAGGGGAAATTATAGTGGATTTCGAGTATCTAAAAGGGTGTCACGGGGGGGGGGGAATTGTTCTTCGTGGCTTCTCATGGTAGGACAGGAAGCAATGGGCTTAAACTGCAGCAAGGGAGGTTGAGGTTGGACATTAGGAAAAACTTCCTGCCTGTCAGGATGGTTAAACACTGGAATAAATTGCCCAGGGGGGTTGTGGAATCTCCATCTCTGGAGATATTCAAGAGCAGGTTGGACAGACACCTGTCAGGGATGATCTAGACGGTGCTGGGTCCTGCCGTGAGGCCAGGGGACGGGACTTGACCTCTCGAGGTCCCTTCCAGTCCCCGTGTTCTGTAATTCTACGTGCTCCCTCCCCTGCCCCCCACTAGTACCTCTCCGGGCACGTTGAAGGGATGTCTCCAGAATCTCTGAGAGCTTCGGGCACTGACACTTTGCATTAGCCTCCCATAAGCAGCGGTCTGTGCACGCTCAGAAGTGTGTCTTTCCCCCACAGAAGCTGGTTGAATAAGAGAGATTCCCTCTCCCTCAGGCAGGCCCTGCTGGCATGTGTCACGGGAATCAGACTTAATCCTCAAGTGGCTTCTGAAGTGCGTGGCTGCTCTAGCAAAAGCGACTTTCCCTCTCTGGGGAGCTGGCTTGAGAGCTGCCCTTTGCCTTGGCGTCTCCTTAGCAGCCGGCAGGGTTGAAGTACCTGCCTTGCATGCTGCTTGGTGTTCTGCTAGATAGCAGCCCGCTCCTGAGTTCAGATTACTCGACTTCTGTTGAGGGGAGAACCCCGAACATTTCAAACTGGTCCCAGGGAGGCCCCCGAGGCAGCTGGTGCAGAGCAGTCCTGTGGGGGGTGGGGGTGACTGAGCTAAACGGCCTCAGGGTATTGCCACTTGGAAGTAAAGAACACTGACTGACTTGGCTAAGGGCCATGCAAACACCAGGTAAGTGGCGGCGTTTCCAGGCAGGGGAGGGGACTCAAACGAAGACTTGTGTGCAGTCCTTTTCCCTTAAAACCCCCACAGCTGCACCTTGAATATTCTGAGGGCGTTCTCCTCCTCCAGTCTCATCACTGAACACACCTCTCGGAAAAACGGGTGTTTCCTCGCCAATGGGAGCCGAAGGCTTGCCTGGGAACTGCCCGGTGGTTTCATTTTTCTGCTTTTAGCAAATCTGGTTTGTCCTGGAAGTGATCTGTATAATAAAGTGGAAATTTTATTATAGCCTTGTCAGAGCAATTCCCAGGAGAAACGCCGGCCGTCTGCCACAGGGAAGTCCACGTGCCGGGATTGTGCCCAGTTTTCATCCTTAGCTTTGACAGACCACGTTTCGGATGGTAACGGTCGAGCGGGGGCAGTGGATTGATGCTGCATGTGGGGGTGAGACAGACGTGGTCAGAAGGCCACTCTCTGCCCTTGTCTGTCCCTTTCCACCTGCGGGTAGCTCAGTGCACAGGCTCATTAGTGACCACGGGACTGCTCATTTCCCAAGCCTGGGAGACGAACCCCTCGGCTTAAAGGTAAGTGATTCGCCTGCAAGGGATTCCCTGTGGAAAGCAAAAGCCGGTGAAGGTCAAGACCGTCCCCGTGATCTGGGGCTTTTTGTTGAGAGTGGGAGCTGTCTGTTATTATGTGACGCAGCCGTGTGGCTTGCAAAATGTGGCTGCATCACCTCCAGCAGCCCAGCTGGGGTTACCTGAATTTAGACCCCTAAGCTAAAGATTGGAACTGGAACGGAATGCTTAGAGGAAATCAATAGGAACGTCCAGGCTCCAAATCTCTTCGGGCGTGTTTTATCCTGTTGTGTGCGGTGTCCGCCCCTTTGCATTTTAGGACCATGTATTGTGAGGCATAGGCAGGGTATTTGAGTGGTTATTTAGGTGTGTTCAAATGAACGGTCCAAAGGGATTGTGCAGAAAAACTGCAAAGTCTTAAGGGCCTTTTTTTCAGTCATGGAATTCTGAGCCACCTTATTATGAATGGCCCAATTCTCAACAGGGTTTGATGTGAAATGTAACATCGAATTAAAACACGGTGACCTTCTGTTTCCCTTGGCTCTGCCGTGCGTTAAATGATGCAGGAAAACCATCTGGAGGTGGAGCCTGGTTCTCCCCTCCCCCCCTCTTTAGTGCTGAGGTTTCTGTTCTCAAAGCACAGGCGTGTGCAAGAAGCAATGCAGAGTTACTCAGGTCCACCGTGTCCCCCCTGTGCAGGGGACATCAGCTGCACCTTGCACTACGAGAGACAAGAGAAACAACTTGCAGGAGCCCTGCCACCCCGATTCCAGGCTGGAGTGTGCCCCAAGGCCCCCCTCCCCTCTCTGGCATGGCACTATTCAGCTAAGGGTATTTGCAAGGGAAAACCTGCTCCCCATCATTAGTAGTGCTGCTTGAGAGGGAGGAACAGAATGTAACCAACATCTGATGCTCCCCTCCGTCTTACTAAGTGTAGCCTCTTTCCAACCCTGCGGACAGACTCTCTCATGCCCCATAAAGTGAACTGCTGCAGGGTGACAGAGCTGTGCTGCTTTCAAAGAGGGGGGGTTCCCAGAGACCATGAGCCCGGTTACAAATGCCCTATTTCTCTAGGAAATACATTCTCAAATTGGTAAACGGCAGGAGCAGCAAAGCAGGAACCGTTCTTAGATAATGCAGGTTTAAGGTGGTAAAAGATCAGCTGCAGGAAAAATTCTGAAGTTTTGTCCCATTCGCTGCCTTGCTGGGGACAGACCCACCCTTAAAACTGAATTTTTAAGACTTTTTTTTAGACCATTTTTAAGTCGCTTTTTTAAGACACACCCAGCGAGAAAACTGACTAGTGGAAAATGTGAACGTCCTCAAGGACAAACAGTTGAAACAACTGCCCTGCTGGAAAGGAAAAGGACGCGGCTTCAGTGCTTTCTGCTTCTGAACGTCCAGGGTCAGAGTTGATGCTAGCCCCTAATCAATAGTTATTGACCAAGCTGACAAAGATCTTGGGCCAACAAATTCTCCTACTGCATGAAGATTGATTCTGCCAAATCTAGGCAGAGCCCCACCCTCGCTTCCTTATTCTGCATCTGCCAAAGGGTCACCTAACTTCCACCTAGCCAGAATTTTGGGACACTTGTCAACATTCACATTCTAAAGGGAATTCTCCGACAGGCAGCTGGCGAGAGTTTCAGAAGTGCCCACTAGTTTAGGAGCACAGACCCCACCCAGCCCAGTATTCGTGTACCACGGCGCCCGTTCATAACTATTTGTCTTTTAACATAGCAGCGCATTTATGGGAAGAGACCAAGATTTTCCAAAGGGGCCGATGTTTCGGGTGCTCGACTTGAGACCTGCTGTCAAGCTGAGCACTCCAAAGCGCGAGTAGCGTCCAGCAATTGAGGCTGGACTATCACCAGCAAGTCTAGCTAGGGGATCCCCGAGGGGGTGAAGATTTAGGCAGCAGAAACTCAGCCAGCATTGTTACACGGTGCACATTCAGGATGGGGAAGTCAGAAAAATTCTGGCAGCCCTGCTGTGATTTTAGTCTAATGTGTTACAGCTCCGCTTACAGGACCTAAGACGTGGAGGGGAAGCTTTAAAGCAGCATTTCAGAACCAGGCCGACACTTCCTCCTCCATTTCAGTTTAGAAACCTTCTTGGCTTTAGCTGCATGGCAGAGGAACTCGACAGCTCTGTACCAGTCGCTTTTTCCTTTGTCTGTTTGCTAAAGGGCCTGCTCCCGCCTGCTGGAGCGAGTTGTACTGGAGAATCCATGGCTGTTCAAAATAACAAAACCTGCCGCTGGCTCAGCTTCAGAGCTGGGGAGCTCGGTGGAGGTGGAGGTGGGGGGGGGGAGGCCAGTACCCAATTATTTTGCCTCTGTGTAAGAGCTAGACTCAGCTGTTTATAGGACTTTCCTTTCTCTTCCATTAGCCTTTGGGTAAGGCATATGCATATGTGCTGCAGAGAAAGAATGCGAGCACATAAATCATTTAGTGTCGGTGTCGACTTCAATAACGTTACTATCCTGACCCACAAAAGAAAAACAAACAAAAGCTCCAGTCTTTAAATCACCTTTTCATCCATAGCGAGATCTGACCTTTGGCTGACAGATGCACTTATTCAGGCACGGAGGTTAGCATATCTTCTTACACTCCATTTCTACCACTATTCTTACACTAGCATCCATTATAAGGATCTAAGCTTGCACTATTAAGTCCCTGAGCACTTTCACTCCATAGGTAACACACTGGACAACTCCATCTGTTTTTTGTTTCTGGTAACAGTCTATTAAAAGAAGATGCCCAGAGAGAAACTGAATAAAGTTTGTGAGGTCCCGGTGGCTGAATTACAGCATGCATTCTAAAATAAAAGATTTCTCCTAGCCTGTAAAGGACACACTGGTGTTGAAACTTGTAAATAGTGTCATTTGAAATAGGAAGTTACTTAGCAATAACCTTAGTTGTGTATATTGTAAAAAGTGTCATGTGAATACTCCACACGGTGTTTTGATGGGGCAGAGTAAATGCCCACGGAATTTTAAAATAGGGCCTGTTTTACTCGGCCACAGCGAAGCCGCCTGCAAGCACAAAGCACATCGAATGCTCTGTGTGCGTGAAGTTGCCTCATGACCTGTGATGCTGCAGCCACATACTTGATTTCATCTGGCTGCTCTGTGTTGTGACTTGTATGCCGGCTGCCGTCGTGACCTGTAGCGCGCACGGCTATTTGCACTGTACTCTTGGTTCGCCTGCCGCGGCCTGAGCCCGTTGGCCCCCAAGAAAATACAATAAAAAGCTGCTCTTGGCACACGGGGCCTTCTGTGTCATGGTGAGTGGTTTGCGTGTCCGACTCCGGTAATAGCCCCTGCTGAGCCGTGGGGCGGGTCTCCTGTCCCGTGGGAAACTGGCTTTGTGTTCCAGGGCATGAAGCGGGGGCGAGGAGCACAAGAGGCGGCTGGCCAGGCTCCTTGCCGATGGGGCGGAGGGATGCCTTTGCAAAGGCAGCACTGCGCTGGGGCCAGAATCCAACACACACTAGCCACAGGGGCGCTCTGACCATCACAAACTATGGGTAAAAAAAAAATCCTGGCTCCTGACAGTGGAGGGGCGGGTGGGGGCACCTTTTATGGCCTCCCTATGCTCACTAGCAGTGCAAGAGGGGCCTCGTGGGAGCTGGGATCCTGAACCTCAAGCTGGACTTTCCTGCTGCCCTCTTGCAGATTTTGATTTTTTTTTAAATTAAAAATGGCGACTGTTCTTTGCTTAGCATCCCCCTCCCCCACTCCTCAGCTGCAGGAGCAGGTCCTGGATGCAGCAGTCTGGTGACTTCTAATCCGGCACGCTCTGGTCCGGAACATCCGTGATCCGGCGTGAGTGTAGTTTGCCCGATGGCCACTGCAAGCCACGATGCTGCTTGGTTTTGAAGGGCGGGTGATGTGGTGCTGCTTTTACTGTAGAAAGGGGAATGTTACTCATCACCTTGACAGTCCCAGTGTGCGGGCAAACAGGCTGGGCCAGAGGAACAGGTGGAGCAGGAGGGTATCAACACACCTACAGGTTGATGGGGGCCCAGGTCTGTCCCTGCAGTCAGGCGGTGACTTCAGTGGCCAGAGGTATCCAAAGCCCGACAATGCTTTGTGATGAAGCGGCTCTGACCACGCTTGTATTTTTTCAGGTGCTGAAGGCTACAAGCCTCGAGGCATTTTCTTTCAGGCGCTGGCTGGCCTAGTTAGACTAGACGGGCTCTGCGGGAACGTCCCTGCCCTCTAGCCCCCCCCCCCCCCGCTAAGTTAATGGGAGCGGCTGTACCCGTTCGCGCAAGTGCTTTTCTCATCCTGCTGTTTGGCCTTTTCATTCCAGGAGGCTTGAGGGGCGAGCTTGCCAATCACCGTCAGAGGATCCCAACCTGAAAGAGGATTAAGATGGCATTAGCTGACTCTGAGCTCAATAAAATCACCTCCCTGATCAGTGTGTCAGAGCGTGGGGCCCGGCTGAGGCGGCACAGACTCCACAGACACCGTGGCCAAAAAGAAGTGGCCGCCGATGCTGTTTGGGGGAGAATTAAGCCCCAAAGGGGGCCAATTCCCCCTGCCCCGCCTTGGTAGAAAGCGCTGGGGAGCTGTTGAGAGAGGCAGAGCAAATAATACTAGTGAAAAACTGGCTCTGATCACACTCGGAAAATAACTGAGTTCAGTGGTGAGACGAGAGCAGCGGCTGGACCGCACGCTAGGGACGCGGGACCAGCGCAGACACCCAGGGGACGCACCTCCCGAACCGTGACCAGCCGTGCATTTGTCACCATCCTTCACCAGGGTGAAGGGAGGGGGGTTTCCCTAGAAATAAAACTACGGGGAAAGTTCAGATGACTGGGGAGCAAAGCTGGTCTGAGAGCTGCCCGGCCGGTGTGGAATTCCCATCGGCAGAAGGCCACAGGGTAGAGGACTCCCTGCCAGCACAGGGCTCTGCCCCCCACACACTACGACAGCCGAGACAGGGCCGGGTGGGGGCAATCGCTGAATTTCTAGGGAGGGCGGGAGGAGGGCACAGGGGAAGGGACCTGGAGCCCTGAGGGGAGGGTGACTCTAGATCCCTTTACCTGGCGAAAGACAGGGCCAGAGCTGGAGCCACCTAGAGGGAGGCGGGACGTGAAGCCCGGGGTGGGATGGGACGCTGCCGAGCCATGGATGAGGAAAGAGACTGGCTCCCTAAGAGTGGGAGCTCTCTCAATAACCCGGCTCCAACAGCCCCCTCCTGCCTTGGAGCCCAGACAGCAAAGTGCAGGGGCAGGATTCTACGGCCACGCGGCTCAGCAGACAGCAGCTCCTGCCAAGACCCCCAGAAGCGCAGCCCCAGCGCCTTTGCCGGCTCTAAGGGGAGAGCCTTTCCTTTCCGCACCACAACAGCCCTGACAGCCGCCCGCCGGGGGAGGCCCGAGAGCCTGCTCCTGGCTCAGGTCGCAGGGCAGACAAGAGCAGCCAGGCCGGCCTCGGGCAGGATTAAAATGGGAGCCGCACCTTGCAGGGCCCTGTGGGGAAGCTGGGATCCCAGCTCTCGCTCAGACGCACGTGTGGGGCAGGCGGCTGGAAAACCGGAGCGCGCCAGCCGAGGAGGCTGCACCCGGCTGGCGAAGGGCGCCCCACAGAATTCATCCAGGGGCCCAGGCCTGCGCCTCAAAGCAGCTCCCGCTAGGAGCCTTCTGCGCCCTATTCCCCTCTCGCCTCGCCTGCCAGGGGGCTCCCTTAGTATTCCACGGGGGGCTGAGGAGAACGAGCTTGGCTGCTTTATGAACCAGGATGAAGAAAAAAAATCCCCTTTTAGGACACAATGCAGCTGGAAATCTGCACGGCCAGGCTGGGACGCCCAGACACTGGTTGAGAAGGAGCCGAGGGAGAAACAGCCCCAGTCAGATTGGGGGCTGGAAGCTTTGGCAGATGCGGAACTTTCCAGCTCTTACTGGCTGGCTCTCTCCCTGCTGGAGAACCCCTGACCGCTAGGGTTGCCAGATCCCTTCATAAAAAATCCCAAGCAGGGTAGGACAAAAAAATTGGTTAGCCAAAAAAACCCCAAACTTGTTAAGAGGGGGGGAAAAAAAAAGGTCACTGCACCTTTAAATGCCCCTGTTTCCCCCCCCCCCAAAAAAAAAATGCAGCAGGGTTTTGCCAGCCTTCCATGAGAGCGAAAAAGAACATTTTACATGTCTGGTATTTTCTGGGGGTTTTACCGGACAGAAGACAATTTATCGGCCTGCCTGGGCAAAAACTGGACACCTGGTAACGCTACTGACCGCAGCAGCTTTCAGGCTCATCAGGCGCATTTGGCCCAGTGACAGAGCAGCCCGTGGCTGTTCAAGGAGGCATTTTAGTGTCAGAACCAACCCAGGGCGGGGGCGCAGCCCAGCCTGTGGGGGGCAGGTCGGGTGGGGGGGGGGGAGGAGGGCCAGACGCTCACACAGAATTCTGAGGGGTTCAGCCCAGGCTCCCCCAGGGCTTCCCCCGCACCACCCAGGGCCCGCAGGCTGCCCCCCTGTGCACTCACCCCCCCCTTCTAACCCCCCTCGGGCGTCCAGTCAGAGTCCGTTCCCCTGGCCATGCTGGGCTCCCACCAGGAATTGGGCAGGACCGAAGTATGGGGGCGGCTCTTGCTCACCCCACAATTGGCCTTTTAAAGCTCAAAAGAACAGCCCTTCATAAATAGCCCCGTCAGCATCCTCCATCCTCCTCCCGCCGGGCAGCTCTTCAATACCAATATTTCTACTTCCTCCTCGAAAGGCCAGCGGGCCCCTCCCCCTATTCCCGTGCCCGGCGATAGTCCTGACCAAACGGCTGGCCCCTGACAGAACCCTGCATCCACCACCCTCCCTGTCCCGCTCTCCCTCCTCCCCACGGATGAGCGGGGCACCTGGCGTATGCGCATCAGGGAGCAGCTTTGTCCCCTGCCCCTCAGACACTGGCCAGCCGGCCCCTGAAGGGCACAAACCAACCTGAGTTGCACCTTCTCTGCAGGAGACTAAAAAATTCAAATGCTGAGGGGTTGGGAACAGGTTCCCTAGGAGGAGCGATTAAAAAGACTGGGACTTTACAGCTTGGAAAAGAGGAGACTAAGGGGGAATATGACAGAGGTCTATAAAATCATGAGTGGTGTGGAAAAGTGAATAAGGAAAAGTGATTTACTTGTTCCCATAATATAAGAACTAGGGGCCACCAAATGAAATCAATAGGCAGCAGGTTTAAAACAAATAAAAGGAAGTTCTTCTTCACACAGCGCATAGTCAATCTGTGGAACTCCTTGCCTGAGGATGTGGTGAAGGCTAGAACTTTAACAGGGTTCAAAAAAGAGCGAGATAGATTCATGGAGGTTAGGTCCATCGATGGCTGTTAGCCAGGGTGGGTAAGGAATGGTGCCCCTCGCCTCTCTGGCAGAGGGTGGAGATGGAGGGCAGGAGAGAGATCACTTACAACTCCTCAGTGCTTTTCCTTGCCAGGATCACACCCAGAGCAGGGCACATCAGGGCCCGGCGTCCTCAGACTCCTGCCAGGCGTTCACTGCACACCTCGCACAGCCAGGGCTCCTGCTCCGTAAGGACCAGGCCGCGGTTCTCCCCCCTTTTCCCAGTTGCTGTGCGGTCAAGGCTGGTCTTTACCGCCACCCACAGGCACTCTGCCCCGGACGAGGTCCGCGCCGGCCCTTCCCTGCCAGCAGGGCTCCAGCACCTCCCCCCACAGACCGGAGGCCGACAGCGGAACGGGGCTGCGACCATCCTAGCTCCTTTGCCAAGGTCGCCCCTGTTCCTGCTGCCAAAGCCGCTCCACCGCTGGCAGGAGAGGAGTGGACACGATTCCAGTGGGGGGACAGAGCGGGGGGGGGGCAGTGTTCTGCTGGAGGACGATACACCCCACCCCACCCCACGGGGGGAACTTCCAGCGTACGCCTGGAATCCAGCAAAGCCCAGAACAGGAGACCCCAGGCCTTTTACAACCCACAGCGTCTGCTCCCAACTGAGCACCGGCACCCAGGGGCAACTGGCAGACCCCAACTCGTGCCCAAGGACCCCATGGTATGGGAGGCAGGGAGCCACGGGGCCGGGGCACCGAGACCCATTGCAAGCGCTGGGGCGGATGCTCAGGGTTGGTGCCTCGTGCCGGCCCAGCGTGGCACACACAAGAAAGGGCGCTCGCCCCAGAGGACCATGCTGGGAAGCCCGGCCTTCAGCCTCCAGGCCGGGGTCCCTCCTCTCTTCTGGGCATCAGGGAGGTGGCAGTGGGCAGCATTCCCGCCTTTGGCCCAAAGGCTGCAGAAGTGGCTGGCGCTCGCTGGGACCTGGCGCGACTGCCCATCCTCCTCCAGCGGCTCTTCCCGCTGGCTGCGGGGCCTGTCACCTCCGGTAACGCCGATCCGCCCGCAGCGACAACTCTCAGGCAGCTGCCTAGGAAGCTTCCCCTGCGCCGGAAAACCTCCCTCCGCTCCCAGCCGCTGAAGCCGGGCGCACACGCTGCAGAAGTCAGCGCTTGAAAGGGTGAGTCACTCCTCGGCCTGCCCGCCCCCCTGCCCGTGCGACGACTCCCCTGCCGAACCAAGGAAAACAGCGTAGTTCTAAGAGCAACGGAGCTGCGGCCAGCAGCGCTTTTAGGCTCAGGGGTGCAGGGACGCGCTGCTTAGAACTCCCCGCCCCTGACTCTGCACCCTCACGCACACCCAGAGCACCGGCACAGGGCCTTCCCGCAGATGATCCCCCATTTCGCAGGCAAGAGAGCGGGGTGGGGGAAACTGAGGCACAGATTTAAGTGACTTGCCTGAGGCTATGTAGGGAATCCGTGGTTGGGGACGCTCTCATATGGCCTCAGTTTTGCTCTATCCACTAGACAACACTCCCTTGCTTCTGGGTGTAGAAACATGGGCATTTATCATACTTTCCTTGCCACAGCCATTTCCACCCAGTTTTCACAAACACCCCTCCCCCCCATGGGTCCTCGCAATCGTGGCAAGGCAGGTAGGTAAAGTGAAGCACAGTGAGGTTATGCAGCTAGAGAGAGGCAGTATTGCCAAGTGGTCGGAGAACTGGACTGGGAGCTCGGCTGTAGCTCAAGCCACTAGAGCAGAGTAAAAAAATGCAACATTTCCCCCCCTGTATTCCCCCGCCCCCCCGGGTTTGCACAGGCAGGACTCACGCGGGGCCAGAGGCGCATTAACCAGGCTGCATCCACAAGCCTTCGGTGCCACTGGGTTCCTGTTTGGGGAGCCATGTTGAAACCAAAGCAGGTTCAGGCCATGCAGCTTAAAACCAGCCGCGTGCAAATGGGGCCTGGCTCGTTCTCGCAGCGGAGAGCTGGCTCCGAGGTGCCCACCTAGCTCATCAGTCTCCCCTGCGCCTTCCGGCCCAGCACTGCAGCACGTGACGGTGCAGCTTTCATGAGACCTCAGCGCCTATGTAGGCCAGGGTGGTTTCAGAAGATTTCAGTATCTTGAGGGCTGAACTGCTTTGAAACGCTGCCCACCGTGCCCCCGTGCGCGCTGCAGGGTGCGCTTGGAAACCCGGGGCCCTTATTTCTGCGCCTAAGTAGGAGTTGAAAATCTGGCCCAGCTGGAGGGAGATTAGCACTTCCAAATCTGACTGCTCCTCCTCCACAGATGCCAGCAGCAAACCCCAAAGGGAAACCCACAGGCTGAAAGAAAACCTGGGTGCTCAGGAAAAAAAATCACAAATCACACTCCGCTCCTCACTAGAAATGGGAATCAGTTTTCACGCCACAAGGTGAAAGATGCAATATGCATGCGTGTGCACGTATGTGAGTGCGTGTGCACGTGCGTGCAATTAGTGTTAAGTTTGGTTTCTTGTTGCACTGGGCCTCTGACAGGGCAAAGGACCAGGCCGCTGCTCATCAAATTACAGAGGAAAAGGCCAAGGGAGGTCTGCGTTATTTTTCACATCCTAGATCGCAGCTTTTAACTGCCGGCCTCATTGCTACTCAGCAAAGGAGGTGCAGCGTCACAAGCCATTCCTGTGACAAGCAGGCCTGCTGATGGTGGGGGGGAGGGGGGAGAAGGGGACAATTGCCCCGGGGCCCAGAATTCACAACTGCTGCTACTGTGGCAATGGCGGGAGCTGGCACCCCAGGGCCCGCTGAATTGCTGCGGGAGTGTCGCAATGGGGGGCTGAGGGGCCACAGTCTGGACTGTGGTCTGCCCGCCCCTTCTACTCTTAGCCCTGCCGACCCTCCCCGGCCTCGCCCTCGGGGCTGCGGTGGCTGTCGCCCTATTAGTGACCAGACAGGAAAATGGAATGGTGGGGACACCAAGCAGAAATTCTCGAGACACTTCATGGTCAGTCAGGGCAAAATCCTCCCCACGTAGGCGGCCTGCTGGAGGCCCAGGGCGTGAGCTGAGGGAATTTTGCCTGCTCCCCTGCCAAAGCATTTAGAGCACTGTCAGGTTCCAGCTATTTAAAAGCACGATTCCCCCTCCTGTTACTAACTCCCACCAGACATTACCACCACAAACCTTTTCTGGCTTAAATCCCTGAATTTCCTTTGCCCTGGTGCTTCCGCCTGAGCGCGTCGGCTCGCCTGGGGGAATGACAGCAGAGTTCACCAGTCTGGGTCCTGAGCGGCTCTGGCGGACAAGACCAGGACTGTCCGGTCACACGGAGCTCACCCGAGGACAAGCAGGAATCCAGCCAGCCTCCCCAAGATCTCCCGTCCCCCAAACAGAACCCCGAGCTCAGCCCAGGGCCCCGGCCCAAACCTCATGTCTTTGGCTTGAGCCTTCAAAGAGGTCTGATTCCGTTCACCGATCCGTTAAGACTGCCCCCATCTCCGTCGCAACAGGCGGAGTCGTAGACCTTCCCTTCACGGAGGTGCTCACGCTAACCTCTCTGGTGGGCAGTCGTCAGTGGGGTCAATGGACTAAACTGGAGCCAGGATTGGGGCCGTTGGGCACCATGTCCAGACCCTGTTCAGACTGTTGCTACACTTCAAAGGCGAAAGTGCTGCAGGGAGCACAGGGCCAGCAGGGGACTCGTGTAGTTCCCCGCTGGCCCCATGCTCCCCATAGCGCTTTCGCCTTTGAAGTGGAATAACAGCCCTAGGGCTGCCGCTCTGAAGCGCCCCCTTGCACTTCCCCCCTTACTGAAAGGGCAGCAAGGGGGCAGGGGAAGTGACTAGTCGACTAGTCTGTTGACTATCCAATATGCATTTGCAGATCAGGTAATCGACTAGTTGTTCCCATCCCTAGCCTGGTCACATGGACGCGAAATTAGTTTGGAATGTTACTTTTCCAAGTAAGGGCCAGTTGCCATAGGGATGTCTTGCAATTGCCAAGCAGAGGAGAGGCAGCATGAGAGATTATCTTTCAAGATATGGAGACGACCCTAGTCCAAGGCGCTAGGTGAGCCCAGCTCATCAACACTGTTCAAAAATTCACAACATCTAGGTACAGCCAGAATGGGAGCTTGACAGCCTGGGTGGGTTTACTGCACCTAGAGTCTCCCTGGTTTCCGACAGCCAGTGTGACTCGAACATCAGCCTCTGGATGGAAAAGACGATTAGTCAACAGCATAGCTGTGAAATCCACCCCCACGAAGGTCCTTCCAAGGCAGGAGAGATGGCGTCATGCAAACCGCAACCATACTCCAACTTCTTTGCTACTAGTGACACGTTCCTGCCAACCCCAAGAAGCTGGAACAAAGTAGGAACTTGCAGTGAAGGGAGGGGAGCCAGTCCAATTAATGCAAATTGGACCTTTTACTGGGATTATAATTTTAGTGAGAGATGGGTGAGACTTTGCACCTTTGCTGAGAGGACCAAACTACTTCACAATCTTTAGGCCTTGATGCACACATGAATTTTATCTCCTTTTTACAGGCACAACCTGAGCCAATGGAATCATTACTTCCTTAAGGAGACACACTTCAGAATTCAAGAGTTCTGACTCTTATTAGATCACACTTCCTCTGGTTTTCTGCCAGGGTGAAGGAGGTGGTGCAAGTGTAGGGGGAAAACTCAGAGGAGAGATGGCCAAACTTTCTCCCCACGTTCTGATCTATCCCCCCTCCTTTTCCCTAGAGTTACGTTCTAAAGTCCATTTATTAGTTTTTCAAAAGGGGGGAAAATAAAAATCAGACAATTTTTAACTAGCCAACCCTTTATACAACATTGATGACAACAGCAGCTGAGTGTATTCCCTCCACTAACCTAAGATAATGTCTTGAACAGGAGTGTGACACTCTCTCTAGAAAAGATTTGAGTTATTTTGGATTTGACAAATGTCAACCACCAGCATCTCAGGCAGAAGTGAATTCTCGTTCCTTGCCCTCAGCCCAAACCAGTTACAAAATCCGTATGCATTCTACAGGCGCTGTCTGCAAAATCCCAGGTATCTCAGGGCCAAGTGACAAAGGGTACAATTTAGAACGAAAAGAACGTGTGAGTGTGTGTCCACATTGGAACGCGTTTTTGTATATTTTTGAGAAGACAAGCTGAGCAGACGGAGTGAAATCTTCTTCCAAATAGGAAGCACTTCACATCAGCAAGCCAGATAGCAGGGTGATAAAAAAAACTTTGCGAGACACCCCCCATCTCTCCGGCACAAAAAAAAAAAAAAAAAAAAAAAAAAAAAAATCGATTTCTCCGCAGGAAGGCTGGAAGAGACTTGACGAGATGAGCACACACATGGGTGAACCTCTGGATTGTTCATTTAAGATTAAGGCATCTGAAGATGCCGACTAGCTAAGCAGTTAAAGTCACACCACAGACGTCTTATAACGTGGCATTACCATGCTGCAAAGAACAGAAAACGTAAAATTGCAGGGAACAGAAGAGCTTAACTTATTTTGCACCTGATACACAAACTTAGCTGAAGCTGAGGGCAGAGGAGACTCCCCACTCACCAATCTGCTCTCTTGTCATATTTTATATTTAACCTAGTTCCAGAATATTTGGATCTCAGCACAGGACCCAAGTCTGTGTAAGGCCGGGGCTATTTTGGATTCAGGACTACACTGGGAATTTGGTAATATTCCACGCCCACATTCAATTTTAAAATATTACAGCGTGATTGGAAAGGTGTGAGGAGGTTGTGCAGGTTATCCTGTGTCCATACAAACACAAAAAGTATCTGTTTCATGCAATCCCTGATGCGATAATTACCTGGAGTATGGCTAAGATATGAACAAAAAATCATCCTCAATAGTCAGTTATTTTTTAACCTTTCCTCAAAGGGATGGAAGAAGTTACCTTGTTTTCCTCTCACTTTGGGAAGCTGGGAGAGGAAATTTTTACCAGTTAACTTCGAACGGTGTCCAAATTACAATGATCGTTATTGGCAAAGTGCAGATCTGGGTTCATTCTGAAAAGCATCACTGTGAAACAGAAAGCAGCCAAGTCTGCACATGGTTAAGAACCCTACAATGCAACTCCCTGAAAGCAGGGCTACTCTCGGAAAAGTTGCTATGGGACACCTTTCTAGAACAGGTGCACTTTCAGAG
Organism: Pelodiscus sinensis; assembly: GCF_052426305.1. NCBI lineage: Eukaryota > Metazoa > Chordata > Testudines > Trionychidae > Pelodiscus > Pelodiscus sinensis. The sequence continues at coordinate 23,770,054 of NC_143074.1, read as the reverse complement.
AGATTGTCTTTACTCACTTCCAAGAGAAAAGCACATTTACTTCTCCGATTTCTGCAGCACACAGCTGGTGCGCGTTGTGCCCTAGTTCACACAGTCATCCTGTTGCACAGTTAAATTTGTCCTCCGTTAGAAGTGGCCACCCCAGTGAAGACAACGTGAGTAGAATTTGGCCCGAGAACTCCTGTGACTGGTGATGAGGCACAAAGCAGAGAGCACAAGTCTGTTTCTCAGATCCAAGTGGCTCCAGATGGGCATTTTTATAGTCACTTGTCAGGGCAGAGCCACGCTTTTTACAACACAGAGGGGCCTTCCGCCACACCAGGAAGATCCGGTTCCTTTGTGTATTAATGACTTTGGCCTTGGGGAGTTTGCAGGTGCAAAAAGCGTTTTAAGAAGAGAACCAGTTTCGTATTGCAAAATATTTAATTCACTGTTAAAATGAAATGAAACAACAAAATAGTAATACAATTTTACTAAGTTATATTTCAATTCATGAAGTATACACACTAGCAACTACCCTACCACCATATCCACACATCTAATATTGATGGAGTTACAGCATTTTTGGTATTAAACAATGAAGAGAATGTATGCCGTTAACAAAAAAAGCTTAAGCGTAAGCATCCCACAGTTGCAGATTACACCAGCTCGCGTTAGTACAGTCAACGAGAAAAAGGTAGAAATACAAAATAAACCAAATATCTTTATATACAAACCAGTGCCTCTTATTGTAACCAGCTTATACTCACACTGCACACAAAATGTATCCACTGATGCAATAGATAATTCAGCATAACACAAACCATTATAAATTAAAAAAATTACAAGGTGCAAAACCTCCATTCTACAGCTTTCTGATGAGAACTTCGGGACAATCCAAAGGATGAGAAATCCAAGCACATTTAGCACCTGTTAGTGCAACTGCACTGAGCGTGGAAAAATTACCTACAGACCCTCTGAATGTGTTACCAGGAAAGCCAGTTATGACACACACAGCAAAACACGTTCGCTGCCATGCTCGGGCAGCGATTTTTGCCCCTTAAATATCTCAGTTTATTGTTTCTTCATCTCATTCATACCTATGTGCAAAACTAAATTCTGGAAGCTCTCACAGAACTTCACAGAAGGCTACAGCCGGATAAAAAACAAACAAACAGATGTAATGACGTGTCAAACATTCACATAATTAGTACACGGTAGCCCTCCTGGCGTGGGGGTTGAAACGCGGTGGATATGTGGGGCGCAAACAATATGACACAGAAGTAAAACAAAATTTGCCAAGAATTCTGATTATTCTTACCTAGCTCTCAGACAAGCCTCCTAGCCCAGCTTCGGGTTGTGAATTCATTTGGCAGCCCACGCTAAAAAACCCAGAGTTGCATAGAATTGATTAGTGACAGACAGAAATGGCGAACACAGAGAAATGGATTAGGGTATGCATTAAAACCAAATGAGGTTGCTCCAACCAAAACTCTGAAACCATCCCCTTCCGCAAAGCAAAACTTGCCGCCGCCTCCTCTCCAAATCCTACTTTTGGGGACTGCTTTCTGGCACTGATGTCGTTCTTGCTAAGAGTCATTGTTCTCTTCGTTAGTGACACTTGCTTATCAAATAAAATATTTAAAAAATGTTATAACTGTAAAACGATCTATTGTATGTAAACTTAACAATTAGAATTTGGTAAGTTCTCGTACCTAGTCTGTGAAAAGCCTCCAGCCAGACCACAGAATGGAGTGTTTCTCTGAAGAGCATCAATCTAGCTACCTCACCTGTTAAATATCAGTAGTATGAAGATCCGTGTCTAGCAATAAAGCCTCTTTTTGTGTTTCCATCCACTTTATCACTGACCTATTGAAATCCTGACATGCTGTGATTCTATTTTATGTACATTCTGGTCCTCTCACATGTCACAGATTTAAACATCTGGCCACGGAAGGCAACAAAAGGTATTGTGTTTAAGAAAAATGTGTTTGACCGAGTTTTTCCTTTTCAACAAGTCTCTTTTCCTTGGACACCAGTCACTGTTTTTATAGAACTTATTGTTCTGTTGAACCACGTCTTCTTTGCTGCTTGTACCTCGTTCAGCGCCAGGCCCAAATGGTGCTCTAGATCCTGCAAAAAGAAGCATCGACAGCTGTGATCCGCTGCCTAGCACAAAATGATTTCATTAAGGCTCAGAGGGAGTCAGGAATTCAATAGTCTGTTGGTAACGTTTGCTTGTGAAGAGCCATTCTCTATATAAAACCAATGCAGGTATTCTATCCGACTGCCCTTCTCTCAGGGATTCTTATCAGCCAGACACGTCCAGGTTTTTTATTAGTGTATTCATACTCTAATTCAGCACAGACAATGAGATGAGTGGGAAATTCTCCCATCAAGATCTGGATTCTTCCTTACTCACTTTTGGCAAAAAGCGTTCTGAAATTGCTAAATTAAAAAATAACCTGATAATTGCCCCAAACGTAACCCCTCAGCCTTCCGTTCTAATTAAATCTATATGCACTTTTTTTTTTTTTTTTTTAAACAAAGTTAGTACAGGTTGAACCTCTCTAGTCCAGCGCCCTTGGGATCTACCCGGCGCTGAACCAGAGAATTTGCCAAACCACAGGAGGTCAATATTGTCAAGCAGCATCCCCAACACTTCCACTGCTTTCTGTGCTCTTAGAAGACACTTAGGAACCAATCAAAACTAAACAACAGCACAGAACACTCGGAGGTGGCTGTAAACAAAGTTCAGGGACTGTGGGATAAGCAGACACCCGTCTGCCGGGCCACCGATGTTGCCAGGCCAAACAGTGACGAACTAGAGAGGTTCAACCTGAATGAACTCGTATGTCCAGATTTGCTCAGCTAAAAACAAGGAGCACGTTTTGGAAGAGATTACATGCATCAGAAACACGAATGCAAAGAAGGGAGGGGAATTTTGGTTATTCCACGGGCACAACAATGAGCAAAAGAAAGTCGAGCAGCCTTGGCCTGCGGAAGACTTTTCTCACCTTTCCACCATGGATCGAAGGGAAGCAGCAGAAGCTTTCTTGCTTGGTACATTTGAAAACAGACTGGACAAAGAACTGAAGAACACACCGAGGGAAACTATCATCCCCTCTGTGCCAGTACAGGGTATATGGGTTTCTTGTATTTCTAGCAGCTAACAATCCATGACCAGACAGAAGAGCAAGGGGGCTAAAAGTCTAAGCCACACTCTTTGATAAACACAGCAGCTATAAAGCCACTTCTATGGCACGATTTTCTTTGTGCTTTCATTTTGATCCCTTCGGATTTAAATCAAATGGCCACTGAACAGCATCCCTGTGGGATCTAAAACATTCAACACCACAGTATCTCAGAGCCTTCCCCCCTTCTGGTACCAAGCAACATCTGTCATGAGGTATTTGTTCGATCCGCAACTACTCCATTGTAAAATAAAGGCCGCCTATTTATTCATTGCTGTGTTGGAGTTAAAATAGGAAGCATGGGGCTTACTTTTCCCACCCACACTGTCACATCAGATCAGGCTGACAGTGCCAGGAAGCAACTGGGCAGATGTCTGGATTTCGTGACAGCAGGTAAAAAGGGACCCGTGTGATTTTCATTATTTTATCTGCATCAGCTGAGCTTTCCAAGCAAAATATTTGGCGAAATGTCCCGTTCAGGAAATAGCAGGTTGCCATTTCAGCCAACTATCTGCTCCCATCCCACCCCTCCAAAACTTACTTTATTTATTTATTTAAACAAACACAAATTCAAGGCAGCTCTGCTCCATAACAAAAAATAACCCCCAAGCATTACCTGTATTTTACACTCTGCTTCGACTAACTGCAGCTTGGTTTGGGCCAGTTCAAGCTCCATTTCCCTCAGCTGGTTTTTCAGAGTCTCCTTTTCCTCATCCGTGTCCTCATCAGAAGCATCCTTGGCAGAGCTGGCGACCTTCACACGCCCTTCTTTATTGAAGAACTCTCGGCAGTATTCACAGTCATCCACTTTTTGCTAAAATCAAAAACATCTGTTGCTGTGCATTTCTGCTCAGGAGGGTGGGAAGCGTCGCGGGAAGGGGGTGTGAGCATGGGGGGCTTTTAGGTGCAGGGGGGCTGGACGCACAAGGGGTGGGTTTGATCGGGCTCACAGCACCACCCTCTCTCTCGGTAATTTACTTCTCAGCTGGCTGCTCTAGGCTCCTGGGGAGGGACATGTAACTGCTCTTATTGCTTTCCTTTGCTTCCCCATCAGAAAATCATTTTTCTGAGGGGAAGCAAAGAAAACTGCAGGGAACATGAATTCTGTGCCCACGTAGTGGCGTAGAGCTCCCCCCAAAGTATTGTCTACAGAACAGGAATGAAATGAAACTTAATGTCCACAACGTGCTTTCAGAGCCTCGGGTGAAAGCATTCTGGAAATCCAAGTATTGTTCACAGAAGAGTCGCAAGTAATACACAGGGTCCAGCGCTAAATCGATATTTCAAGAGATTTGACAAAGAGCTGTGAATCGGACAGAAAAATGATTGTGACTTCTGACCTGTGCTGAAATGCAATCAGCTTTGTCAAGGGGGGAAATTCTCTGTGGAAACGCCCTACGGATTAGACGTGACCGACACAAGGCAAAGAACATTACGACTAAGTGGCAAGGCAGACCATACACACACTGAACAGTCGGATGACCACAGGGCCACATGTCCACTGGCTGCACAGGGTTACTGTTCTGAGCTGCACAGGGACAGCTTGCTGTTGACCAAACTGTTTTGGGATAATTATTTCTACATCCCCTCAATGTTACATGATGGTCAAAACAGGCTGGTGGTGCAGTCTCCTGCTACAGCTAATGACAGCTACCACTGCTTATTGAAGAGGAACAGCATGTTACAGGATGGCATGGTAGGGGGACTGAGAATCTAACTGCCCCTCCTGAAACACCAAGTGGCAGCTGAAGAACGCTGTAGGTGCCGTGTATTTCATCTCTACTTGTGCCAACAGTGAAACATGGGAGCAGGTCCCGTCCCATGCCATCCTGTAACATGCTGTGATAGCTGTCATGAGGGATTTCTTGCTGTAGCAGGAGAAGGCACCACCTGGGGGTAGCACATCATTCCAGCTAGTTCTTTAAAGCCCTTTGTAAAAGACCCTAAATCAGAGTTTCTTAAACTTTTTCAGAGAAACACCAAACAAAAAAAAATTTTTTTAATGAGGAACATCAAGAACTTTTTTTTTTTGCTCAACAAAAAGAGGCTGAGGAAAAGTTAGAGGAAAAAAAAAAGGTCAGGGGTGGGGGGGGGGGGGGGGAGTTATTGAGGGGGGAAAAATGGCCTGTCCCTTTAAGGGTGGCCATTTTGAACTCTGTTGTTCTCTGAGGCACACCTCCAACTGCCTCGTGGCACACCGGTGTGCCACGGGACACAGTTTAAGAGACACTGCCCTAAATGCACTGATTCATAAGGCTGGTAACATTTAAACAGTGAAGACCCTGGGAACATGCAGCCCCTTACCCGGATTTTCTCAATTTCAGCTTTATTTGCTGTTTGTTGCTTCTCCAGTCGCTCACTCAGCTGAGAGCAAATCTAACAAAGCAAAAGTCTGTTACCATGCAGCAATGCCTCAGTAAGTGTTAACGTCAAACTCCTGTGCGACAGCAGCACGAAGGGGGAGATTTTAAGGGCCTTGGAAGAGGTAGAAATTCACAGTCAATGTTTCTTAAGCAACTGGGACCCTGCTGCAGGAGCCTAGGCATTACAGCAGGGCCTTTCGCTGTAGTCACACACCGTGCACGCAGTAACGCAAGGAGTTACATATGTGCCTCTGGAGGCAAAGCAAGTAAGTTCATAGCTCAGCCCCTCTGGAGGAGTCAAGAAAATGAAAAGCAAGCAGAGTTCCAACCAGAGCCTCGGGAATCAGTAAATAATCATGATTGTGGGCGTGGCAAGCCACACCTACCCCTGGAGGCATGTTTGATGCAGCTTAGGAATACCCGGAGGCTAAATTCCTAGCAAATGGAGCGATGGATTGGATAGCAGGCACTGCAGGAGTGCGAATCCAAACCTAACATTCTGAAACAGCACCATAAGGCTGCACCTACCTGCTTATAGTCGCCAATAATAGAACTGTTCTTTTTAATCTCCGACTCCGCCTTGTCTAGTTCCCTCCGACACATTTCCTTCAGCTGCAGGACAATGAAGCGACAGTTCTGTAGTTACACTCCAGTAAAGAAACACTCCGACAGCATCTGCAGAAGACAACCCACCTCCATTCCTCTATCTCAGAGCCCTGGAGAGCTGGCCCGCTCAGACACAACGAGCTTGCCCAGACCCACTTCAATCTACGAAGCTAGTTGGAGAACCTGATGGCAAAGCGTGTCAGGAAAATTGGGTTGGTTTGTGGTCGGAGATGTACCGGGAGAAATGGTGACAGTTGGAATCTTACGTTGCTTCCACATGCAGTAAGAGTGTGTGGGCATCCATGCTTCCGAGTTAGTGAAATAGTAACGTTCAGTAAGCAGCAGCTTTCAAAGGGACAGGGAACTCTGTTTCGCTGCACTCCCTGCGCTTCCCAAGCAGGTCTCAATTGCTTAGTTTCCCTGCTGTACAGACACAAGAAAGCAACAGAAACGCCCATCACCTGAGCAGCCTCCTCTTCTAGTCGCCTTTTTTCTTCTTCTGCATCAATTAACTTCTGTTTGGTCATCAGCAACTCCTTATTCAGTGCATCTGCCTTTTCCTCGGCCTGAAACACACACCAAAGAGCGGAACATCAAGCGCAGGATTTCCCATCACTAACGGATTATATGCAAGGTGAGCGTATGTCTCTTGGCATCCAAGAGCACACCAGAGCCCTGGGACTCTGCCACGGCCGCCGTAGCATTTGACACTCTTCATTTTTCATTCCAAGTACCATCAGAGGAGATAAAGGAGCCTTTTTTGATAGGAGAGCACTACAAGAACAAACTTATCTGTCATATTTGGTGCTTCCTACAGCTTCTCCTGGAAATTGTGTGCCTGCTGCACAATTATCCTTACTCCCCTCAGCAGTACCCCTCCTCCTCCGACCATTCTCACAAGAGACCCTGGTCCCTGCTTCTCAGCCATCATCTACCAGAAGAAACCGCACCAAATGGAGACCTTCCTGTAGAGACTCTCTGGATGTTTCCAGTATATTTTGTAAGTTCATGTAAACTAGGAAGGTGAAAATTAAAAGGAGACTCCCGAGGCTCAAATACATGGGCAGAGTACACCGGGAGACTTTATTATTTGCAGCTCTTAATTTGGTAACCAATAAAATGCAGCAAACCACAACCCATCTCCTAATGTGACTAAAGAGGCAGGTCTTATTCTTATGAAGGTGGAAATGGCACCTGACAGATGCTTCGTCACATCAGTACTAGGCACAAATTAATCATTTCTCGAGGGTGGGAGAGTGAGAAGGAGAAAGTCAGCCCTTAATGATTTCGCTTTCTGGGTCACAGAACAGGTCTTTCATGGCCTATGCACTGCCATGCAGGTCGCCCCTGCATTGCAAACAGCTAACAGTGGTTAGCCTAGAAGACAGGAGTCAGCGTGAACTCTGTTCTGCATGGATAATCCTCCCTCCCAAAGCTCTTCTTTAATTTCAGTGACCAGGCTCAGCAAAGACAGCAGCCGAAGGATTGCTCCCAGGAAGAAATCCAATTAGGGAAATAATGACTATATTCCCTTTTCACTTGGGCCTGGGACCAGAACAGGACAATGGGAGGCACAGAACAGATAGCTATTTGAAAGAACATCTGCATTACAGACTCTAACAATCATGTTCCTTTTGCAAACATCCAAGCCCTGGTGGGAATAGATTAATTGAGAAAGCCCTCGGAGAGCGTCACCAAATCAAAGCAGACATGCAGGGGAGCCAACAGCGATGCCAGGCCCCTGGCAAGGTGGGGAGAGCCTGGCTCCATGCTTCCGGAAGGGGTTGGAGCAAGGGAGGAAGGGGTGCGGCCGAGGGCAGCTGGCCCCCAGCACCACCTCCCCAGGTAACCCTAAGAGCCATCCAAAGTACTGCATCGGTGCTCTGGTAGCAATTTAAAAGGCTTGGGACCAGCGGCGGCCAGCACCCTGGGCCCCTCTGAATCACTAGGTCCCGAGGCAAATGCCCCTTTGCCTTCACGGGCAGGTGTCACATCTGTAAGCCCGCTGATGGGGATGGGAAGCAATTACTCCCCTTATTTCTTGTGCTATTCAGATTTTAACAGAATCCAACACAAACAAATAGGAATAGTCCAGGGACCGCCTGCTCCACTAAGTGCTCAATACTTTGGCAGAAAATGTGTACATTGAACAGAAACCGGAAATGAACTTTCAATCCCTAGAGGGTATAGCACTCCTTCTCCCCAAAAGGAGGTAGTGAGCTCCCTTCTACCTGGGCCTAAGGGCGCAGTCCTGGAGTATGCCAAACCACATCTCCATAGCTGTATGTTAACTCAGCTTTCTGATCAAATAAGACAGCACTTTCCCTTACTTTCATTCCAAGATCTACTATGACGACAAGTCTGATCTTGAAAAAATACTTTTGGGGGAATGTAAAAATGCAAAGGGTAAATGATACTGGAAAAGATTAGGACACTGGCCTTGAAAAGCTCCTTAGGTTGATGGGGGGGGAAAAAAAATCACATTATAGATAAGTTACTCAAAACCATTACAGCGTCTTTTCCAGCGTTGCTGCACAAATGTAACGGCTCAAGCCTCCCAGACAGACGTACTGACTATATAGATATAATCAATAACTCATTTAAAGACACCAAAAATCAACCGTCTCAATCCCTTCGGAAGGAAGAGAATCAGACAGTGAATTTCAGCCCACTAAAGTCGCGATGATCCTTCAAAACGGGCACAGTCTTAAGGGACTGACTTGTCACTATCTATTGGCTCCAAACTGTTTTGAAGAAAACTTGGCAACTGATTCCAACAAAAGAAAAATGACTGAAGCTGAATTTCTGGGCTAGTATACAGGAAATGAAGGAAGCTGTTTAATTTCAACTCTTTGCTTTGATCTGTCCAGGCTAGGAGATTGCAAACAAACCTTGAAGTATCAGAAAAGGTAAATTACACCATGTCCTTTAGTACTTCCCTCCCAGGACAGCTGACCAGTGGAAGTGGAGCATGATCTCAGGGCCCCATTCAAAGAATAAATCCATGGTCCTAGAGTTTAGGATCAAATCAAGTCAGTCCCTGCACAGGCATTTCTGTAAACTTAATTTAGCCATCTCTGGAGGATGGACAGAGCATAACCAAATGAGGTTTGGCTTAATTCTGCTTGGTATAAGCCAGTCAACATTAGAGCACAGCTAAGTCTCATCTGAGTTCAACCACAGTTCCTAGAGGATATCAAATGCAACAAAAGATGATCTGTCAGTGCATTGTATGCTGGGGTCTCTCCTTTGAGCACAAGTGCTCAGCTGTCCTCCCATTCCTCGACGGTGTCTTTGTTGAAATGGAAAAGGAGGTGGAACAAAGCAAATATGCTGCTATTTTGTGAAGTCTCTGCCTGGAACAAAAGGGTAATGGAACTTATTACTCATATTCATAGCAGGTTTTCATAATACTGGGGCGCTGTGGGTGTGAAATCCTGAAAGCCGTAAGATGAGCCTCACAAGGAGCAACATTCATCCACGGGTAGAAATACTCACCCGTAAACAATAAGAACTTCCAGTATTTTCCCTGAACTTTCCCTGACACCTTTAGGTTGTCAAATCCTGGCTTATATAACCTTCAAAACCCAGCTTCACCTGGGCTTTCATAAACGCTTGTATAGGATGCAAGCACTTTCATTCTTTGCCACACACTGCTAATATCTATCAGCTCAGAGGCAGCAGGAGCTCGGTTTGACCCTACCACAGGTTTCAAGTCTTCTGTGTCTCTGCAAAAGTACATCCTAGCAAAACATCCCAATGTGATCATCTGACTAGGACATGGTAGGAAGAGCCAGCAAAGGAAAAAGTTCCTCTAACAAAATTGGAATCCAAGCATGGGGGAACAAAAGGAAAAAACCTGAATTTTATAAGAATCTTGGAAGACAATTTTTAGCATCAAGGATATTCTCTCAGTTTAGGACACGTAAGAATGGCTGTACTGGGTCAGACTAAATCATCTAGCCCAGTGTACAGTCTTCTGATAGTGGAAATGCACGTGTAAATACTTGACCTCGACAAGAATGTACCTTCCAGTGCATTTGCCTTTACAAAATTATTGATATGGGAAATGACCCGTGTGATTTCAAATACATGGGAAGGAAGGAAAATCTTAATGGATTCAACCCATATCGGCAGACTGCAGCAATCCAACACACACAGGATGAAATTTTTCAAAAAGCACCTAGGAGACTTAAGAGTCCAAGTCCCATTGACAGTCCGAGGGACTTTGGGGTTCTGCAGTGCATTGTGACCATGAAACGATATCCACAGACTAAACCGCTGCCAGCAAGTCAGAACGCAGGAGACACCGTAATGTCCCTACAGGTCAGAAAATGGGCTTTTTAGACTCCAGCTATGTACTTTCTGTTACCCAACTCAGTGACACCAAGGAAGCATCTGCATCCTGTAAGATCAAGATGGATCTTACAGTCTGTACATTTAGCAATTGCTCTGCCAAAACAGGAGCCAACCTGCCCCAGTTACTCTACACCACATGTACTGTTACGAGGGGAAGAATAACACTGCCAATTTACCCTGTGGGGAGGTCAGAATGCAACTTTCAAAGCAGGAATTTGGTTCCATGAAGGAACTAATCTCTCTCCTCTCCCTCATGTTTCTTTGGGCTCTTTTCGTGACCATGGTGGTCAAAGCCTCAGCTTTAGGTCTCCTTTAAATGGGACCTTCAGCAGGATAGTCCAGCCTAGTGGCATGATGGGGTACTCATCTAGTACTGACTTGGAAAGAAGAATGGTGCTTATAGCAAACACCACCACCATCACTTGCTGAATGTCCCTTAAAGGTCTCCAAGGCAACAAGTGTCCAAACCCGCCCTTGCTTCACTCGTGAGATCTCACAGGATCCCGGCCATGGCAGTCTGTGAGAAATGTATACGAAGTCCTTAGGCCTGGAGGCAAATGGAAAAACATCCCAAGGCGAAGAAAGAATATGAGATTGATCCATCTCAAAAATGGAGAATGCAGGCTGACAAACTAATTGTAGGAGCACGATCCATCTCGGGGCACCGCAGCGAGAATTAAAGGAGAGGAGTAAATAGAAATGAAGTTGTGTCCCCTCACCACCCAAGAGCACGAGGAAACGCTTTGCCTTACATTATCTAAATCCTTGCGTAGTGCAATCTTGCTGGTGACCAGTTCATGTGCAAGGTCATCATTTTCTTGCTCGAGCCTCATGTTCGCTTCTTGCAGTCGCCGGTTCTCACGCTGGTGGAAACAAAAAGCCTGAGTTTAAAAAAGGCTCTTGAAGAGCTTATACACCCGAAACAGTTCTGAGTGCCTCCTGGCTCACGCAGACCAGCCTAGAACTCTGCCTGCGCCATGTATGTTAGTGACAACAAATGAGAAGATGGGTAGCTAAGCAAAAAATGATCTTTGGAAAGCAGCTATTTATTAGTTGCTCTGCTTAGCCATTCCTGGGTAGCTTACTGAGCTGTAGCAAAGCTTTGGGCAGCGAAGGGCTAGGGGTGAGAGTCCACTAACAATGCTTTATCACGGCGCTCCCACAAACGGTTCCCGCCAGGCCTTGTGATAAACTGGATATGCTGTGAAAGCCGAGGGAAGGGGTAATGCGGTGAACGTGATAGAGAAGCAGGTGGAAGCTGCTCAGTGGTTTTCTTGCTTCAACAAAACTTCTGTCACAACCATAGGATATCGCTGCTGGCAAACACTCACTTGAAACATTCATACCCTGAAAAATATGCTCAATATTTCATAGAATCTACCATGTGTGTCATGGGGGGAGGTGAGCAAAGACTTTATGGCGGGAACCAGGCTGATTTGCCACCAGACTTTTTGTTTATTTGTGCAAAAGTATAGATCCCAAGAGCAAAAGTATAGATCCACCCGATCCCACCCTTGGATTCAATGGAAACATTCTGCAAAGGGGCTCGTCCCGCTACGTCCCTGCTGGGTGACATGAACCGGCATTTCTTTCACGTTTCCTTAGCAGAATTACCCAGGCCTATGGAAGTCGCTGCACATCGGCAAGTAAAGACAAACAACGGAAAGAAACAGGACTTTCCCGGGAGGCCTCAAACTGACCTAGGTGTGCAGTGTCTTACCTCAAATCTTTCTATAGGATCCTCCTGCTGCGCTTGCTGCTCTCGCATGGTATGATATTCCTTTTCATATTTCTTCAACTTTTTCTGCCCAATCTAAATTAAACGCAGCACGTTAGCTCCTGGCCCGTTCTGTTCTTCCCTCGTGGAAAAGAACGTGCGTTTCACAAAGCGTCAGTGTTGCAAGCCTCGGGCAACACCTGCCTTCTACAAAACATGATCAAAACATTTCCCAACTATTTTGGGAGTCAAGTAGCACCGGCCAAAGAATCTCAGAGACTCCTTCCCTGTCTGATCTTAGGCAAATGGGTCACTGCATCAGTGGTCCCATCTGTAAAATGGGACTAAGAATCATCCTCCACCTCACAAGGTGCTGTTAAATTCATGAGTGAGTATGTGGTTCTCAGACATTACAGTTACATAAGACACAAACATTTTAAACTAAAACCATCCCACCAGGGCCTCTCCCTTGTGCTGAAGCAGGCCAACTGCTGTAGCAGCTTAGCAAGACAGCCTATGCTGAGACCAACAGGCTCACTTCGCTTGTGGAACAGCACCAACTTACACTGGGTTGCCAATGGCTGAAGGCTGCAGGACCCGAACATTAGCTCAGTGAGCCAACTACACGATCAGCAGGGCTGGCTCACTTGTGTGAAGTACTTATTTGAGAAGGATTTTAATGTGGAACAAGCACACATTATTTTGCAAAAGAGCAAGACGTGTGAAAATGGGCATCCGGTTATTTCCCACTTTCCCCTTAACAGTCTCGCCCAGGAGGAACAAACTGCACAAAACTGAGAGCTAAGCTCCCTCTAGTGAGATTCAGACAGAAATGTTTTCACCAGATTTTGACTGAAAATGTTCTTCAGCCTCGCCAGCTGGGTCGCTGTGCTGCACCATTATAGGAGCTAATCCGGAAAAATACAGAGTAAATGGCCTTAAACCGCTCACACGGGGTCTTTAGGAAATAGCTTCCTTCTCAGGAAATGGTTAAAATCTTATAAGTGGCTTGTTTCACTGCACTAGGGCTTCCTGGCTTTCACATGCTGAATCTCCCATCGGGGAGAATGTAAAACCTAAGGAGGGGGGCATACAGCAAGATGAGAAGCAAGGAAATAAGCCCACACCAATGTCTCAACTCCCCACAATTCTGGGTGCATCAGAAGCAGCCTGAGCTCTAGGGAAGAGTTAGGGGTGATCCCAAGGAACTGAACTTTACGGGATGATTACCAATACATTTCGTAACAGCCCCAGTGGGAACAGCGCTAGCGAACGGCAGCAGAAGCATTGGAATTTGCAGAGAGACACACAGAACACCACCAAATTCTAGTTTTTTCTGGAGCAAGGAAGGTGGCAGTGGCTCTTTTCACATCACTGTAACAATGGTGAGTGACCGTAAGAAGCTAGCCTTACTTCACGCTCATCAGCTGCTGACCTCCTTTTCAGCAGAATGCTGGCGTAATCACAACGCCTCAGCGAGGCCCCTTCTCCCGCCCTATAAATGATTCAGCTTGACATCAGGGCTTTTTCTGGTCCAAAGCGTTTCCAGGTAAAAAGCAAGAGATTTTTCCTGACAGCACCAATTGAATGCCACATTCCAAGTAAAAAAAAAGTCGTGTCTGTGTGTCTGTGTGTGTGTGTGTGTGTGTGTGTGTGTGTGTGGCAGCCTGCATTCGCTCCAGCAGCCTTCCGTATTCTGCTAAGCCTCTGGGCAAACGCTACAGTACAGTATGTATCACGCTATGCCAGCAGTTCGTGGTGCACTGGACACAGGGCGCCTTGGCAGCAGAGGGAAGGGGAAGCCGAACAAAGTTGTTGCAGTGAAAGGGACAAGGTGGGAATGCTCTTGGTAATGCAAGTGTTCCACACAACACCTCAGACGCCCATTAACTGCCAATGCCGTCCAGTCAGCCACGGCAGGGTCATCTCCCTCTGCGTGTTCCCCTTTCCTTACACAAGTGCTGGATCAGAGCACATGTAAATACAAGAGTCTGTGCATCTGTCTGTCCGTCCGTCCAGGAGTCCTTCTGTCCATTTGTTCAAGAACGCCTCCTAAACAGTGAGAGCTAGGACCATTACTTTGCTCTGCAGCCTCCTCTTCTCCCGACGTAAAGCAAGGTCGGGGTTTGGTTGTGCCAGGACAATGGGATGCGCCTGGACCACGATTGATTTGCATCAAATGGAAAGGGAGGGGTATGAGAGCAGGGACATTTATATTCCAGAATGGCCATGGGGGGCAGCAAGCACCCCAGCCCTGGGAAGCAGCTACCATCTGCCCCCACTCCCTGCCCTGAGCCCCTCCACATCTCCCAACCCCCCACCCTGACTTCTGCGCTCCCCGTCCTGAGCCCCTCCTCACCCCCAACCCTGACTCCTGAACCCCCCCCCCCCCCACTCCCAGCCTTCTGCCCCGACCTCACCTCCCCAAACTCCTGCCCTGACTCTTGCACCCGCCCAAACCCCAGCCCCCTGCCCTGAAGGACCTAAGCAATGTAAAAAAAAAAATTCCTGGAAGATTGGCTAATAGATATAAACTGCCGAAAGAAAAAGAAAAAAGGTTGGTTGGTTGGTTGGTTGGTTGGTTGAAAGAAAGGAAAGGAAAGGAAAGGAAAGGAAAGGAAGAAATCTCTTCAGACTTGAATGATCACGGCTGAAAAGGGGCACTACAGAAGGGGTTTTCTGGACTCCGGTTTAAAGCGCTCGTTACAACATTCACAGTTTGATGGAAGAGTCGCTGTTGTCTCTCAGTGTCTGTCAGGACATTCTCAATCCCAGTGTCCAAGGCTACATAATTACATTTAAGTAATAGGATCTGCCAGACAATTCTCATCTGAGAAACTTTCATGCCCCTGGAGCAACAGAACGGGATGAAGTATCGCCTAGAGAAGCACTTTTGTCAGACAGCTCTTATTAAACAGGAATGATTAATTAATAGAAAGGATACGTTAATTAGTAATAAGACATTTACATTTGTGGAGCAGAGCCTCCTTTGTCGAGGACAGAACTGGAATCAATTTGCAGCACAATACTGGAGCCCCCCAGTAAGCCCTGCTGCTGCTACATTTGGGAGCATGTTGGATTTCAGCTTGGTTCTAGGTTCCCCACCCTTCAACCGGCTTGCCTGGATCTAGCCCCTGAGGGTCAGGACCTGCCCAGCATTGGAGAACCAGCACTGGGGCTCCAACCTCCCCCCCCACCATCCTCCCATGGGGCTGGAGCATACAAAATCTACTAAGCTGGGCCCCCCTAGGCTCTGGTGTGGGGGGGAATGTGGGGAGTGTCTTTCTCCCCAGTCAGGGGCCACCGTCAATGAGGACTCCTGTGCGGTTCCCGACTGATTTTTCTGTGGGTCAGTGGCCCCAAACCGCAAAAAGGTTCCCACCCCGGCTTAGTCCCTGTGGCTAGAACGGATAGCATTGCATACCCCCCCCCCTCCCCCAAGGCTGTGCCTGATACAATAACTGGATGTTCCATCTTAATGAGAAAAGTGGGGGAGAGAATACCTTTTATTGGACCAATTTTTGTTGAGAGCGAGAGGAAAGCTTTCGAGAGAGACTGCTTCTCCCACTCACCAAACAGAAGCTGGAGCAATATACGATACTAGTTTCGCCCACCTTGTGTGTCTAATATGCCAACATGGCTTCAGGTGCATTCCCTCTTCATGCTTTTCTAACCCCGACAACTCTCGGCCATCATTCAGCTCTGCCTACTTCATGTTAACTGATTTCCCATTCGGGCTTTCACAACGAGCCGTGAGAGCAAGCACCCAGCACGGCCACCCTCAGCATTTCCCAAACTTCTGATAACACAGACCGTATGCTGAGTGTATTGTTCTCAGCCTGAGCACCAACTCTGGGGAGAAGATGACAAACCACCACTGCAGTCATGGTACGAGAAACTTCAGGTTTGAACTGTAAGGTACTTATGAAAGATTCAGAAATCTCTGCACACGAAACGCATATGGTACATGGCTTTAGAGAGCAGGCCTTCCTTCTACACTCAGTTAACAGTCGCCAAAGGAAGAGCCCAGAAGGAAGAGCGATACTAGGATCGTCCCGCTTGGGCTGCTCCTGGAAAAACAAAACTTTCTGCATTATTGAAAAGTTTGAAACTCCAGGAGACCCTGGCACGTCGCGGAATTGCTATTCGCAGTTCTGGGTATGCACAAGAGTCCTGTCCTGTGTGGAAACGGCTGGTTCCCACTGGATCCCTGCAGCTCCCAACCACCGTGCTAAGTTCCCTGCCACGAGTTTGGGAGTGGCAGGGAGCTCACTGTGGGAGCTGGGAGACGCAGCTCCTAGTATTCAAGAATTTCACCATTCACGGTGGCGCCAAAGCTTCGATTAATTTCACTCATCAGGAAACCACCTTCAGAGTACAAAAGAGCACAGAACTCAATGCTTATAGTGTCAAACTGCCCTCCTATGAACCCCCTATCTCCAGGTGAGGTTGAACAATCTCAAGCTCTCAACTTATGGAGGATTTTTAACAAATACAAAAAACCAACCAAACAAAAACAAACCCAAGCTTCAGGGTCACTTGCCAATCTTGATTAATTTAGGAAATTTTAAATGCAAAGTCATCTTCCTTCTCCCTCCCAAGTAGATACACAGACAGAATTTATGGTACCTATCAATGCATTTTTAATGAGCCCCTTGCTGCGGTACACAATTAAATATGGCTTTGATCCATCTAAAAGGGCCATATTCTCTGCTTCTGCTCTGTTTATTTTGTTTCAAGTGTGTTATTATCCCCAGTTGTCTCCAAGAGAGATGCTGCCAGCCATTTAGAAGAAATCACTGGAAGAGATGTGAGCGAAGAGATGCTTTTCCGCATACGCAATATGTGTAGTTTTATGCAGAGATTTTAAGCTTCAGTGGAGTGATTTCAGTCACTTAATCTCGATTTGTTTCATTGTGAAGCATCTAGAATTTTTGCCTCCCTGGGTAGATAGACCACAGTTTGTGAGAACCTCCCCCCACACTCCCACACACGAATATATAGATGGAATAGCCAAATGCTGACAGTTTCTCTGCCTCACATGCTTACCTTCATATTGCAAGCTAATTCCATCAGCTTTTTTGCATTCTCCTCTGACCTGTATCTCTTGGGCAGCTGTACACGGAAGAACTTTAAAGCCCCTTCAAAGTCTGTCAATAACAGGTCATCCTTGGTAGTCTAGAAACATACAGAAAGGAAACAATATTTGTAACCCGGATTTTGAAAACAGATGCTGTTAACATGAAACAGGTATTTTGTTAAGCTCCCAGGAAAGTATCTTTTAACCTTCTTAAAATAACAACATGTGTTTCCACTTGCACAATAGGACATTTTCCACACATGGCACAGCCGCCCAGGGAAAGCAAGCCAGACGGCAACAAGAACAATATAAGAAGATCTTTGATGACTGTATTTTTGTAACACAGCCAAAACGTGGGGATGTATAAAGATGAAACAATGTTAAAGTTGGATACTCACTTTTAATAATCCCAGTGCAACATTAAAAATAACACTTATTCCCTAAAGAGAGAAAGAAAAAGAAAAATGGGAATAAATGAACATTTTCAGTAGTCACAAGCCTGGCTATTATTTTGTTCCCACACCTTAAAGCTATAGATTTTCACTTATTTCTATGAAAACAGGAATGTGGCATACAAATGTAAGCCATGGCTTCATCAGATCAAAGCCCTGGAGAAAAAACTCACAAACAATAAGGCACAAACCCCCCTCTGCATAGCATTGTCTAGATAGCCAAAGAACTGCCTCAAACTCCCATTCTAGCCTCTACTCACTAAAGCGTCCCTCTGCCTGATGCAGAAACGAGTTCTTCCAAACTGCCTTTGTCTCTATGTTCAGGCTAATACGGAAAAATTATTTTAGGAAAACCACATAGTCCAGTGGATTGTGGGGCGTTCAGGGAAGGGCTCCAAACACAATTCATGCATTTAGCAACATAAAATAGCAACCAACAACAAAGAGCCACTGGAAATTAATAGCTAATAAAAAGCTGACTATCTTCACAATATGGAGTTGTATCCCTTAGTCCAGTCAGCATTGCAGGTGGCAGAGGCACTGGCGAAAGGGGCCATGAACCACACAGACACAATCATTTTCATGTGTCTAAAACTCAGGCAGGAAAACATTCCTCGTATTACACCCTCCCTTTCATCACACAGGATGATGGGAGACAGGAGGACAGGGCAGACACTCCTATGGGATAACTGGGGGATAAGTCGAGAGTTCTGCTATCCCTGAGGGAAGAAAGACTCCCCCTAGCTTGGAGTCAAGTATATCCGCAGTACGTTCACCAAAGGATGACATTGAAGGTCTCTAGCCACCAGCAGCCCACTGGCCATGAACAGCACAGTAGAATGTCAGTACATCAGAACAGCCAACCTGGATCAGACCACTGGTCCATCTAGACCAGTATCCTGTCTTACAACAGTGGCCAATGGCAGATGCTTCAGAGGGAGTGGACAGAACAGGGAAACGTCTTTCACTCTGTCTCTCAAACAGAAATCTATCATCGCTCTCTTCAGTGCACCACAGTGCTTGTTAGCTCTGGGAGCAATGCTCAGATTGGAAGACATGCAGGTTGTGTCTTCAATCAGGTGTCCTAGGGAGGTTCCTATACTTGCTAGGTCTTGTCCTTATTGTTCAAAGGAAAAAACCAAAACAAACCCTTCATGCATTCTGGAAGACAGCCCCACTATCACTGAAAACAAGGACGTTATCGAGCCACACGGCACACCAAGTATAATTCCGACAGACTCATCTCTGCACTAACAGATGCGGGTATCTGCAGATAAGCACCGGGATCCACAGGGCTCCCAAGGGAGACTGGCCAAAGGAGAGAAGCATGGTCCCACCTTGCCCAGGAACCAGTGCCCTGTGCCAGCAGCTCCTCCTAGCATTAGGCTGTACTGCAGCTGGGCGGAACACAGATGCACTACCAGAAGGAGCTGGCGGCGCAAGATGCTGGCTCCCGGATGCGACGGGGCCACACTTCTCTCTGATGGCTGCAGTGTCTCTTGGGAGCAGAGCTCTGCAGCTCCTGATGTCTATCTGCAGATACCTGCATTTGTGGGTAGACATTTGTGTCTGTTCAGGGCTTTACAGATCGGTAAAACTCAGCATTATTTAGTTTTTATTTCCTACCTGATCAATTCAATGCTGTTTAACATCTCAATATAGTAACCTCCCCAAAGCATCAGATTCAAATATAGCATCCTAATAGTTCAATGTAATATAATAGTTCAATAGGCCAATGTAATGTTTTCTACTGAAAGAAGTACCCACTCTGCTGATTTGTTTGTAAAACTTTGCGTGTGTGTAGGAAAAAAAACCCAGTTAACATCCTTTAATAAACCCCAAATGCAAACTGGCTCCTTCTCCCCCACTTACCAAAAAATAATAATAATAAAAAAAAGATCAATGAACTTTTAAAGTCAGACACCACAAAGGAGGGAGCGTTAGGGGAGTGAATTCCTCGATGTCTCTACTCCCTCTGCTATAATGAATATGACTGAGAAAGTCAGTCTTCACAGGACCACCCCTCCCCTCCCCGCCCAATGGCCACAGAATTTTTAAAAAAGCTTGCCGACAGTGAAGATTAGAAAATAAAATATCACTCAGGCATGGGGGCATGCAGTTTAGGATGTGTGCAAGATTTCAACTAGTCCTTCTCACCTCGTTATTCAATGCTACATTTTTATGGGTCCTATCTTATTTCCGGTTATATAAAAGGAGCAACCTGCTCACAGCTCAACATTCAAGCAGCTCCACCTCCTTTATGCTAGACTTTGATTGGCATTACTGGTTATGAGCTTGGTTTCTCCTCAGCTCTTGTGACTTTGACTTTTAAAGCAATAAATTATGACCAAACTTGCTTCTTTCGCTATTCCCAGCTAGTAGAGCTAGTGCTGCTGTAGAGTCATGCTCTGGATTTAACATCTGATTAACCATCCGGCTTTCAAAAATCTGAGAAAGCCTAGCTATAGAGAAAAAATGACTTGCTCTTGAAGGCAGCCCTATGCTAATTATTCGGCTACTCATTAACTGAACTGAAAAAGGTTTATTAAAATAAGTGATTATTTAAGTGTTCTTTCTATTCAGGATATCTTAGCTTCCCGTGCAACAAAGACATGTGTAAAGGCTTGTTATATGAATATTGTTAATCTCAACCTACTGTATTTCCCCTTTTCTGTTGTTACTAGCTTTACTGTCCTAAAACTATAATAAAAATACAAAATTAAAATGAACTCATTTAATATGTTTGAAATTTAAAACGCATTTCTCATCAGAGCCAATTTTGCAGAGACCTCTGTCCTGCCATCTGCTGCTTTCTATTATACTAGCATCTAGAAAAAGCAAGCATAAAAGACGAACATAACTACGTGGGGGGGGAAAAACCCTGACCAGCAGATTTATAAATGCAGCAATCTTTAAATGAAAGAAATAGAGCAGAAACTTACTATTTCACACTGATGACTAGGAAATCCACTGAGAAATCATGCACTTTAGGAGTCAGCAAGTAAGCAAACAAATGATTAAACCCCCCCCCAAGGACACTGCATTGCAAAATGTGCTGTGTTCATTCATGTTTACAAGGGTACTTTAGATTTAATTTAAATTACTTCCTAACATACTGCTAACTATGGTTACAGAACATGGCTAAATGTTCTTAATGCATGATTTCACTACAAAGAATTTTGTTATTAAATACATGCTGAAAAATGGAATGAGACCTCAGTTTCTTTGGAAGGAAAGTTATCAGCCCTATGAGATTACTTAAGTGAAAATTAGCAAAGTTGGGCTGTAAACGCAGAATATTTCAGTACTCTAGGGAGGCTGTAATATTGTTACCATTACATGGTGCTTATATACACAAGTGGCAATAAAAACAAAATTAATTGTTAAATCAAAAAAACTAGCAACATAAAATGATTTCCTCCATAACAAAATGATTTTTTATACAGGGTTTACAGCTATTACAGGATTACATGCACAAAGTTAACCTCATCAGCCTGTAACTAATATACAGGATGACAAAAGACATAATGGTGTTCTAAGAAACAGGAGACTTGCATCTAAACTCAAAAAAACATCATGAACTCCAATTCTAAAATAGAACATCCTAAAAATGCTGAAAAAAATCCGCTTCCATGGCTATGTAACAGTTTCACATTTCTGTATGGAGAAATTGTACTTCGAGTCTCAACTGTCCGGCACTCAAAAACCAGACATGAGCAAAGAACGAGAGTGTTAGAACTGATAGGGAGCAACCATCAGAAATTGCTGGAGGCACAAAGTTGTATAATTATATGCGTAATACATACCTCACATAATAACAAGTCAATAATATGGAAGACCATGTAGAGAGGGAATTTGGCAGTGAATAGGGTTAGAAACCACTGGGAGGCATACATGTGGGCCTCAAGGCTGATGTCCAGAAAGTGGTTATAAAGGTCAGGAATACATTCCTTAAAAAGAGGGAGAAAAAGCCCATGCTCGTTAGTTTTGGCTTAGAAGCAGCTGTTTAAAAATCACACTTACAATTCTCACATCTACAAGAGGAGGGGTATGGTAGAAGAAAGAAATATTTACTGTTATCCTATGGCATTCTGCTAGTGGCAACTTGTGCTAAGGGAAGTTCTTTCTCTGGAATAACAACGGTGCACTGCTGTCCCCTATCTTAATCAAGGGTATAATAAACAAGATTGCTTCAAAGCAATCCGGGTGCTTACCTGCATGAGGCGCTCCAGCTGATAAAACTTGCAGTGCAAATCTTCAAAGTTTTGTTTGAAAAGTTCCCTGAGTCCATAGTCAAACATGATTTTGACCAGAACACTGAAAGCCTGCTCTTCAGGCATCTATCAAAGAGAACAAACTTGGTTGACATTTTTATATTACTCTGTTTCCTTCCTTGATCTTGCTCTTAACATCAAGACACCAACTGGCTTGTGTAACTGATATGGGTAAATGCGCACATGGTAACAATTGGAACTAGAAACGGCACCTTGTGCCTGCTACGTGTGACACTCCTTCTTAGCACCCCAAGTTAGAAACATGCTGTTCAACCTTACAGGTCCACAAGGGCTCTGCTTCATGCAGCAGCTATCCCAAATCTGGTCAATATCTTGAGAATCAAGCCATAACTCCTACAGATCGTGAATCCAACCTACCCCATGCTTCAGCGTAGTCAGCGAATGCAGTTAAGATATGAAAGGTTCTTTTACAGTATCGCCACATGGCGCTAAACTAGCAGTAGCATTTTTTATTTCTACTTTTTAAAAATGCCATTACTGTAACTGATGGTCTTTTATTCAGGCTGATTACAAAAAAGCATCAGTTACTACTAGGGAGGTAAAATCCCATTTCATTGGTTAAATGCAATGTCAGCGGTGGGCCCTGTGGGGCTGGAACAGCCCTCTGGGGCAGACAACTGCTCCAGCCCTCACTGGTTAACTGACATCAGTAAGCATCACCCATTAAGGGAGATGTTTATTGTTAACTATTTGCATCCCTAAAAGTCTCAGGGCTCATCTAGACTATGCTAGAGCGCTGAAAGACGATATGCAAATTCAGTGGGAATTTGCATATCTTCTTCCAATCTTGCTTTCGAAAGTGAATGTAGTTTGGACATGGCTTTTTCGGCGAATCCCCCCCTTTGTTGAAAAGCCTTGTAAACTTCATTTTCTGAGGAAGAGTGGCTTTTCGACAAGGGAAGGGGGGGGCGCCGAAAAAGCTGTGTCTAAACTACTTTCACATTTGAAAGCTCTGTTTCAAGAAGACGACGACATGCAAATTCCCAAGGAATTGGTATCCTCTTTCTACACTCTAGCATAGTCTAGATGAGCACTCAGAGGAGTAGTTGTGTTAGTCTGTAACTTTAAAAATGAGTAGTCCTGTGGCAGCTTAGAGACTAACACAAATATATAGATAGTATCATGAGCTTTCGTGGGCACAACCCACTTCCTCGGCTGGTTTGGCAGCTCTCTATGCCATTTTGGGATCCTTCGGTCACCCCCTCCTGCCAGCAGCTGGAGACATACATATTGTTGCTGATCAGCATTTATACTTCCTTCTTTGGCACCATAAAGCAGATCTGTTTTCCACAGCAGTAAAGACTGACTCTTCAGGTCAATTACTTGTTTCTGTAAAGGTCAAACCATCTAACTCGAGTGCTCTATTATTCATCCACAGATGAAGTCAGTGAACTCAAACTTTTCAGACAAGTTCCCATACTGGCAGTGTGGGACTTGCAGAAACTACATTTCACTTTTTCGCTCCAGGACGGATGCAGCAGTAAGACACAATAACATGAAGTCCATCTCAGCCCTACCAGGTACACTCCAAAGACTGCCTTGCAGGAGGCTCAAACAAGAGAGAAACAAGAACTGAGATTTAAGTTGCAGCCTTCACTTTAACAGACCTTGATCTCAGAAGCAACAACTAACATTAAAGAATGAGTTCTAAGAAAACAAATGAATGGCCTGCTCCTGTGTCGATGAGTCTCCTTAATCCAATGGGTGCCAAAAAGGTAGGCAGATGGCATTTTGGCAGCTAAAAGAAAGCATCTCTATTGGGGAGAAGAGTTCAGTCCCTTTATCAGAAGAAAGAATTAAACCTTTATTGCTGGTTGGGTTCTGCACAGTGTTGAAGAATTGTTTTTTCCATCAGTTAAGTGTTTATTACACAGGTTACAAAGAATCAAAGCACTACAGCTAGATACTATTGGTCCATTTGATCTCTGTTTATAAAGAGTGTACAGTTTATATTTCTGTATCCTCCTAGACTTCTTAAAAGTATGGGGAAAAAAACCTACTCTGAAAACCCTACATACTGCCAGCACACACAAAATTATATTTAGTTCTGCATGACAGCAGCAATCACTCAAAATTGGCAGGAGGAGTTGGGAGGGAATATCACAATATCCTATTGGGTTTAGGATCTGCTGTTTCAAATACAGATGTCTGACAAAAAGCAGACATGCTTAGAAAAAAACCCTAGCTAAAAATAGCATGTAGCTGCAGAGATTTTTCAACTTTTTCATGTAAGATAAGATGTTTCACATAAACATGAGCAAAGTCTCAAAACTTTCTACTCAGACGTACTTGAAGTGTAAAACAGATAAGATCGGCCTTTGTAAGTTCAGACCACAGAAGACATCACTTCTCTAAGCACAAATTGACCCATTTCTAATTACTGATAAATAACACATTTGAGACACAATCCATTTTAATATCTGACCACTGACTAACATCTAACAAAAAGCAATCCTAGAATATATTGCCCCACATAAATATATTGGGATGTTCAAGCCATTAAGACTAAAACTCACTCACTACTAACATGCTGCAAAATATATTCCTGTTTAACCCAGGAGCCACGGTAGCTCTGGTTTGTACTTATGATCAATACCAATAAAAACTTTTCCATGAGCTTCAGAGATGCTCTCTTCCCACCCCTGGATACCTTTACAAGGAGTTCCTTAAGTGATCTAAACCCTCAAATTATTTATATCCACCCAGCCTACTTTGCAGAAACTATGCCAGAGTCTTATTTGGGCTTAAAACAGCTTGGGGTGGAAAAGAACCTAGAACCAGGTGGAAAATGAAGTGAACACTGACCACACGCTCATTATTGATGCTGCCGTGAACTTGAAACAGAAGATGCGCCTCTTTCCCCCAAAGTCGTAATTACGGACATTCACTCAAATGCTTGTTTAAGCATGGGACCGGCTACTGCAGCAGGACGAGTGAATTTGGAATGAGTTCTTCTGGATAAACTTAAGCACAGTTTTGTCTGAGGCGTACAACAAACTGGAGTGGAAGGACTTACATGCAGAAGCAGCACAGCGGCAAGAAATGACTGGCCTTGACAGTAGCCAATCTCCTCATCGTAGACGGAATAGGCCTGAAAGGAGAATCGAGAGTTTAAGATGCGCAGTCTCCCTAGAGCCCAGCTGCACGAGGAAAAAAGCTAAGGACTGAAGTGTACAGTCAGTTGTGACTGGACTGCTATTACTGTCGTGCAGCTGCACAAAGATTAACGCAAAGAAAACTGTCATCTGCAGAGCAGTTGGTGGTGGCTGGCAGACACCTGGTTGGTCGTATGGTGCTGGACCATTTCCAGCTGGTAACTCGCACTGAAGGCTGCTTAACGTCCATGAAATCACTTTTCTCAGATTACTTTTATGGAGCAACAGTTGCTGTACAGGAAGTCCCCAATGTACGAAGGGGTTGTGTTCCTAACGCTGGTTTGCAAGTTGGTTGTTTGGAACTCGGAACACACATCCCCATAGAAACCATGTTATAAACCGTAGTTTGGTTCCCAGGCTAGCCCTCAAAAGCCTATTTAGCCCATGATGGAGCTGAAATGCTGGATCTTTGCAATGGAAAAGAGGGGTACGTCTACACTAGCTTGTTAGTTCGAGCTAGGTAGGGTAATGAGGGCAAGTGGAGTTGCAAATGAAGCCCGGGATTTAAATATCCCGGGCTTCATTTGCATATTCCCAGCGTCGCCATTTTAAAATCCCCCTTAGTCCGAACTCCATGCCTGCAGCTACACGCGGCATGGAGTAGGTAGTTCGAATTAAAGATCCTAATTCGAACTACCATTACTCCTCATTCCACGAGGAGTAATGGTAGTTCAAATTAAGATCTTTAATTCAAACTACCTACTCTGTGCCGCATGTAGTCGCGGGCACGGAGTTCGGACTAAGGGGGATTTAAAAATGGCAGCGCCTATGAAATTTAAATCCCGGGCTTCATTTGCAACTCCACTTGCCCTCATTACCCTACTTAGCTCGAACTAACGAGCTAGTGTAGACGTACCCCAGTTTATTTAACCTTGAATGCTGGTGCTTGAGGAGAGGCAGGTTTAATCAGGGGAGGACAAGGAGGACGGAGAACTCAGGAGGGGCAGGAGTAGGCTGTGCAGCCGCCCTCTGCTCCCCTTCTGCCACCACCTGCGGCTCTTGCCTGTTCCCTGAGGTTACAGGTGAGCTGTCTGTACGTGAGGATGTCTGGAAGTCGGAGGTCTATAACTTGGGGAGTGCCTGTAAATTGCAGTCAGGGTGTCAGACTATGACTCACAAGGGAGGAAGGCTCTGTTAAAACACGGCCTGTGCTATGAAAAAAAGTCTGAAAACCTTTCCATCAGCCTACAATTTCTTCAGTAGCCTCAGGGCGCGCACACAGACCGACCCAGTAATTCTCATCATGAGCCCCATGAAAGAAAAAGCGGCCAGCAGGCAAATGGGATTTCATACTGCGTAGGAACGCCATGGAGATGTGTCACCGGTCCCTGCAGATTACAGACGTGGTAGGGGAGGGAATAACTTTTATTGGACCAACTTCTGTTGGCGAGAGAGGTAGCCTTCCAGCCCCCACACAGCTCATCTTCAGGCCACAGTAAAATGGCCACACTGTAGTCTATGTGAACTCCCAAACGCATGGCATAGTCTCGCCCATTAGCAAACGGGCTATTTTAGATCAACCCAGAACAGCACCGTTGCCCCTTTGGTTCCAGTAACACGGTCATCTCAAACGGGAATCTGTGGAGTGGTCGCATTTATGGACAAATCAAGGCTTTATTTGGGGATACTCTTCACGTTACTCTCAACTTGCCACAGGTCTCTCACAAAAGTAGGGTAAGGAAGAGAGATACCTAACAGGGATGTAAAATCCCATTTAACTAGTTAACTGGTTAAACGTTAGCGGGTGAGGATTACTGGTTCCAGTTAACCGGTGGGGGCTGAAGCAACCCCTGTCTGCAGCAGTGGGGGACACTTCAGCCCAGCTGCACCCGCCCAGCCCACTTTCCCTTTAATCAGTTAACTGGTTAACCAATAAAATGGGATTTTACATCCCTACTCTGAAGTCACAGAAAGGCTGCAAAGATTCCTATGCTAGTCGAAGAGCAAGCTCACTGGTATGTTATCGTTGCAAAATATACTGGATAAGTCATCAGGCGCCAATAGATGTACCCACGGAATTGTTTCCCAAGCTTTTTTATGGCCACATTTGAGATTTTTGGGTGCTATTTCAAATTACTGTGTTGCTGCTGGGGTATTGTGGTACAGAGCAATTTTTTAATTGGTTACCAAGTGTTGGGTGTAATTCATATTAAAATCAAAGAAGAGCACAAGCATTTCTGCCTAGGACAGTCGCCTCTGCAAAGCTCATTATTTTTAAATGATATCATAAATGATACATTTTGTGCCAGGAACTGAAACTTCAGCATGCAGAAATGTCTCCTGCGAGATAGAGCACATGAAGAATTTCTAAATGCAGAAGCAGAGCTCTGAAGACACTCTGGTCAAATGAGGTAATTGGATCAAACAGAAAACAGTCATTTTTAGTTGATAATTATCTTCTGCATTTTAATGAGCACTTAAATGGAAGCCTGCTGCTTTACAATACTAATGAGTGATGCATAATTATCTTCAGCTTTTACAGCTACCTAGATCCTTTGCAAGAGCTTTGCTGTCTGTTAAGCTCGAAGCTCTTTCTGTTCTACAGGATCATTTGTTTGAGTCTGAGAACATATTTTAAAGAAACTTTTTAATTTAGCCTGGTTTAGGGCTGTCTCTCCATCTAGAGAAGTGATGGACAGAAATGAGGTCATCTCCATTTGCACAGTGTTCTGGTATCATCAGGAACAAAATATTAAAACTGCGCAGAAATATTTGCATTATTTAATTGGCCAAGGATTTCTAAAGGGTGTGTGAGGAATAAAATCTACATGCCCATTTAAAATTGTGAGCTCTTTATTCTTCACTCTTTGCTGAACCTTCCCTCTGTTTAGTGTGCTGCTGTTTAGGGACCCTATATAAACTGAGGGCCCAACACCACCAGCCACAGACAGGCAGATGCAGGTCAAGCTTCTCACCACGCAGCTCTACCCCTAGGTAAAAGTCCTGACCAGCAGCCTTTATATTCCTTTCTTCAGCATAGACTTCAGCGTAGGAAAGAGGAGACTAAGAGGGATAGGATAGAGGTCTATAAAATCATGACTGGTATGGAAAAAGTGAATAAGGAAAAGTTATTTACTTATTCCCACAATATAAGAACTAGGGGTCATCAAATAAAATTAATAGGAGCAGGTATAAAACAAACAAATGGAAGATTTTCTTCACTCAGCGCAGTCAACCTGTGGAACTCCTTGCCAGATGATGTGGTGAAGACTAGGACTTTAACAGGGTTCAAAAAAGAGCTAGATAGATTCATGGAGGTTAGGTCCATCAATGGCTATTAGCCAGGATGGGTAGGAACGGTGTCCCTAGCCTCTGTCAGAGCCTGGGAATGGGTGACGGGAGAGGGATCACTTGACGATTCCCTGTTCTGTTCACTCCCTCTGGGGCATCTGGTATTGGCCGCTGTCGGAAGATAGGACACCGGGCTGGATGGACCGTTGGTCTGACCCACACTGGACGTTCTTAAGCATTATCCCCATTTTACAGATGGGAAAAGTGAGGTCCCTGTGTAAATAAATAACTGACTACCAGTGCTGACCACTCAACTGTTGTTTGGTTTCTGTTTCCCACTGGATGGAAACTGTCAAACATTTTAGCACAGGTCAGACAGACAAGATAAAAACGGTTCCAACCCCGCGAGCTCATTGATGAATTCTTGGTCACGGTTTCTCTCGGAAGGGTGAGCACCTGGCCACATAAAGCACGGTGGGTTTCAGCTGGCGCAGTGCACAGGAGACTACACAGAAATGTGGGGACAAGCCATCTCGCAGCTTAGCATGCTGACGTCGTGCTGCCTCCACTTCAATTTCAAAACTAGCCATGAAAAATGCGTCGGAAGCTGAACCAAACGACAGCGAAATCTCTGATCTGGGGGGGCGACTCCTCCCTTTGAAGGGGATGCTACAATGCGATCTGCAGTCGGTTCACTCCAACATGCTCTGGGTTGTAAGTTTCTATCCCCATTTAGCACTTGGCTCTCTGCTGAGATGGCCAGCAACAGAGCCGATTGGTTCATGGGTGCCCCCCCCCCGACCCTGCATGTTGGGGGTTCATGGGTGCCCCCCCGACCCTGCATGTCGGGGGGGGGGGGGGACCCAGGGCATCCTGGGGGATTACCAGAGCATCTGGGACTGGCAGCAGGGGCTGGGCCTGCTTCAACATTCACCCGCAGCGGTGGGAGCCGCAGGAAGCCGAGCAGCCCAGCCGCCTGTTCCACTCCGCCATTTCCCAGCTGGGTCGCTGCGCGTCACCATGACGGCAGGAAGCGGAGCATGCTGGGGCTGGGCCACTTCGCTTCGGGACGCAGCGCTGAGTGCGGGGCAACCCCTGCTGCCGGCCCCCTCCCGTCCCCTCCCTCAGTAATCCCACAGGGAAGGGAGAGAGACAGTGACAGGACCTGGGGTAGAGGCCCCGCACCTGTGCCAAGGCCCCGCACCGTCCTAGGCCATCAAGGTGTAGTAAATGAAGGCCTAAAACAGAAGCCCATGCAGCACAGGCCTGGCCTGAGGATCTGAGGCCTAGCTAGCAATGGACAAAACATGGCTAACATAAAGTAAAGCGAAGCTGTGAGCAAGAGGCAGGCCCCAGCCCAGAGAACTTGGCACACACAGGGCTGAGAGTACAAAACCCTAACTGGTAATAGGCCCAGGTGCAGAACACTAATTGGCACTGGTCATAAGTGGAACACACAGAATATCACTAGCTCATTAAAAAAGACCTTGGTCCCCACTCCTCACAGATACAAGGACAGCATGATGGCTAGAGATGACCTAATCAAACCACGAGGTACAGGGGGATGGGTGGTATCTAAGTAGCGTCAGCAGGTGGCAACCTGACAGCGTCAGCAAT
Organism: Pelodiscus sinensis; assembly: GCF_052426305.1. Classification (NCBI taxonomy): domain Eukaryota; kingdom Metazoa; phylum Chordata; order Testudines; family Trionychidae; genus Pelodiscus; species Pelodiscus sinensis. The sequence continues at coordinate 23,740,006 of NC_143074.1, read as the reverse complement.
GAGGTGTGACTTGTTTGTACCTGTGTGTAAGGTGGTGTCTTGGGGGGGGGGGGGGGGACAGTCTTTCTATGACTGGGGGGGAGGTAGAGGAGGGCAGAGGAAATTTCTCACTGATTGAGTCATTCCATTGTGGCAAGAACATGTGAATAGCGGTTCAGTAGAATCTACTGACAACTGTTACTGTACTTCGCTTAACAATAAACCTGGCCTGGCACCTTCGATCCTTATCTTGTTTGTGGTCTTTGGGGGCCCTCTCGGGGTCTGCTGTGGTCACTGGGCCCACATCAATGAGCACACACGCAAGCAGCCTTCTGGTTACCATCATCGACAGAGACAGAGACCTGTGACACCACGGCAGTAAATCCACCTAACTACAAAAGGAGGAGGATACCCAGTGTGAGGGTGGTTACTGCATTGCGGACCCCAGTCTGCTAGGACTTGAATGAATTCGAAGTTATTTCGTATGAGCCAAAACAACCGTATCCAATTGTGGTAACTTTTCAATTCAACTGAGCTTATAGAAAAATCAAGCAAAGAGGAAACACGACAAATTTAAATCCAACCTCACTAGTGTAAACAAAGCGTAGGCTGACCGAGAACCCCCAGCGCGAGGCTATAACATACCTTGCATATTTTGTACAAGGAGTCTTGGCCATCTCCCCCGGTATCCTTAAAGTAATCATGAGCTGGGAAGGTGCGATTGATGTCCCGAGTGATCGCACTGTCCTGGGGAGACTCCTGTTAAAACAAGAACATGAGAGAAACGTTTGTCTGTCAAAAGGGACGCAGTTTAAAAATCAGCATCAGTGACACTGTGCTGGAATGAATGGCTTTGTGCTGGACTCAGTACAGACGAGGGTAACACAGCCTGCAGCCTGACCACCTCAGATCACAATTGGATAACCAAAGCAGGTCTGGGCATGGCCAGCGCTTAGCTAGGAGACTGCTAAGGAAAACACAATCAAGTGGTACAGGGCACAGTGGTGATTCCATAGACCAGGGGTGGCCAACCCGAGGCTCTTCTCCCTCAAAAGTGCGGCTTGCGAAGCCACTCCCCCTCCCCGCCCCTCCCGTGCTGCGATTCAAAATAGCGCCAAAGATGGCAGCCATTGACGGGAGCCGGATATGGCCAAAAAGCCCTAGCTTGTTTCTTAAAGGGGCAGCCTCTCTCTCTCTCTTTTTTTTTTTTTTTTTGCTTGACAATTCTGTTGTGGCTCTCAGCATTTTTTCCCATCACTGTTTTGGCTCTCTGTTAAATGGGTTGGCCACCCCTGCTGTAGACAAACATCTTCCCTTTCGGTCTGTGCTGAACCTGCCCAACACTACACAAATTCTACTTCTTAGGTAAACTAAGGGTGTCAGCCAATCGCTCTTGGGTAACTCTAGCCTGCCATGCTACAACTCACCCCCCAACTTAGATTGGAGAAGTTATTCTTCACTCCCTCCCACCCCCCAAAAGCCGAGACATGATGAGAGTGAAAACAGACAGAAAACAGGATCTGAGCCTGAGCAGAACATGATTTTACCCAAAAGAAGAGCCATGCTCTATTGGCCGCACACATCATGGCTCATGGAGGTGGCAGTGCTACCTGCGTAGGGATCTGGTGTAACCACCTCTAGAGCCCAGGAGGTAGGAGGAGATAGAGCAAGGCTACAAACAGAAGCTGGAAGTGAAGAAATCGGAGAAAAGAACTGACCCTACTTGAGAAGGCCCTGAAAAAGGAGGTGTCCGAAATGGAGATGGTGGAGGAAGCGCTTTCCAAGAGCTACGTTTCCACCAAGAACGGCACTAATGCCTCTTTGGATATGTAGACAAGCTTCTTAGAGAATTCTCAAAACGCTTGGTGAATCTGTTACCCACATTTACCTTCCTGAGAAAACTTCAGAAATGTTAATCGTTCTACTGGGTTAAATGTTTGTTGTTTACTTTGGATTAATGTATTCTTGATAGATATTACAATTTAAAGGGCTATTGAAGCATTTCAAACTACTGTCATGGCAGCCTGGGGTTGTCCTCTAAATACAGTAATTACTCTAACACATGGTCGCTTAACATGTTTTTGCAATAGCACGATTTTTTGTTAGGGAATGTTTTTCGAATAACATAACCGTCCCCGAAACAACACAAAAATCATCAAGTGGCAGACTACTTCGCGCGGCGGTACACGTTGGTGAAAATAGTGGTAACATGCATGTGCGGATAAATACACGTGGTCACAGCACTCCTCTGCTCACTCACGTTTAATCTTTGTGTTTTAACAAACGGCGGTGGCTTGTGTTGCAACTATTTTTTTAATGCGAGTAGCTCCCAAAACGCCCCCCCGCCCACCAAATTTACATCTGCAGCTCACATTGACAACGGCATACGATGCAGACTCCACTCGTCATCCCAAAGCAGGAAACGCACAAGGTCAGGCAGACTCGCCAGTCTGCAGCTGCTGCTTGAACTGTGTGCATCTCCACCACAACAGTCTTCACTTTTTAGTTATTTTTGTGCATTATTTAACTATTTAGTTTATTTTTCCTCCATTTCCATAGTCAATTCTGGTATTTTTAGGGTATGAAATGGGTTTCCAGGAATGACACCGCCATTTCTGCTCTACTCTGCGCTGGTTAGGCCTCAATTGGAGTATTGTGTCCAGTTCTGGGCACCGCATTTCAAGAAAGATGTGGAGAAATTGGAGAGGGTCCAGAGAAGAGCAATGAGAATGATTAAAGGTCTAGAGAACATGACCTATGAGGGAAGGCTGAAGGAATTGGGTTTGTTTAGTTTAGAAAAGAGAAGACTGAAGGGGGACATGATAGCAGTTTTCAGGTATCTAAAAGGGTGTCATAAGGAGGAGGGAGAAAACTTGTTCATCTTGGCCTCTGAGGATAGAACAAGAAGCAATGGGCTTAAACTGCAGCAAGGGAGGTTTAGGTTGGATGTTAGGTAAATGTTCCTAACGGTCAGGGTAGTCAAACACTGGAATAAATTGTCCAGGACGGTTGTGGAATCCCCATCTCTGGAGATATTTAAGAGTATGTTAGATAAATGTCTATCAGGGATGGTCTAGACAGTATTTGGTCCTGCCATGAGGGCAGGGGACTGGACTCGATGACCTCTCGAGGTCCCTTCCAGTCCTAGTATTCTATGATTTATAACACTGCGCCTATGGGAAATAAGGGTTCGACTTATGATGGGTTGACTTGCGATTAGGTCATAAGTGCGGGGGTCACCTGTAATCAGGACGTGGGGGAGAAGCCTTCCCAAGCGTTTCTCATGCTGGGAAACTTTGGAAACGCTCTGCTAGAGCCACTCACTCATTTATCCGCCTTACATCTACAGATCTACTTCAAACACACCTCCCACAGGAGATCTAGACTCAGATCGCTTTCCCCTCAGCGCCTCCCCTCTGAGGATTTTGCTTCCCCTCTGAGGGGGCTGGAGTGGCTGGCAAACAAAACTTAGCTTCCCAACTATTTTGTCGGGGAGCAGATGCTGTACCCTTTGTCCAGCAATCAGAGCACACAGCCAGAAGGCAAGGTTCCTGCATTCGGCTGCCTCTTATATGGTCACTTTTGTCTGCTGCTCTGTCAGACTGCATCCACCTGCCGTCTCTCGTCTTCTACTTGAATGATAAGCTCTTTGGGAGCAAGGACCATCTCCTCGCTCTGTGTCCCGGTCTCTGATTAGGGCTCCTAGGCACTACGTAATGCAAACAGTTGTGGGCATTTCAGTACCAAAAAGAAACCTGCACATTGGATGGGATTCAGGAACAAGCAACTAACCTGGTAAAAGGACTCAGACGGAGCTGAGGAAGGGCTCAGTGACTATGTAGAGTGAAGGGTGTCACCAGCTAGAAGAGGATTTTGACAGCAAAGACTAGGAGTGATGGAATAAAACTAAATAGAGAAATTGAGATGAACAGTGCAACCAATTAGAGAGTAAATATCGCTCTAAGAAACTGGCAGCGACTTCCTGAAACACCCCACAGTGTTACCAAGTGATCTTGCTAATCACGGGCTAGGCTTTTGCTCACTCCCTGAGGCAGGTGACTTGTTACCTCACCTGAATTTGAGCGGGTGAGAGGAATATTTGGGGAGAGAGGATCTAGGATGTGAGCTGAGCAGGCTGGAGGGAAGAATCCTAGGTGCAGCCAAGCTTGGAAGAAGGTAAGAACTGATCTGTGTGCATGTCTATTCTTTACTACTAAAGCCAAGCTCCAGAAAGGGGAGACTTTGTATTCTGCATACTGGCTCAGCATTCCTCATAGAGTAGACTGGGAATGGCCCCTGCACAGACTCCCAAGCTGTTGGTGTCAGTATTCCCAAGGGCAAGGACAGCTGAACTTCTTGAGCTGTTTCCTCTCTTTTGGCCACCACATTCCGCAAACCATCCCCAGCGTAAAAATTCAAGACAGAGCAAACAGCCCTGCTGAGAAAGCTGAACAGGCTTTGCAAATTGGGAAGCCATACAAAGAACGCTTTAATTTTGAGGGTTGGCAAACAGGGTCTATGGTTAGGAGCCAGTCGCAATGACTCCACATACACGTGCCTTGCTTTGTATGGAAAGTGGCAGCGAAACACTTATTTTTTAAAAAGAAACATACCAGGAAGAAAGGGGGGGGAATGGAGGGCAGGTGGAGAACAAGGTGGAAAGCACAGTACTGAAGGGAATTCTTGGCTCCCCAGAGCCTCAGATCAGAAAAACGGGAAGCTTTTCTGGCAATAGTCGCCAATATGACTTGGAAGGCCAAGCACCTCGTGCTTTGTTGAAGGAGTAAACAACAGTACTACCCAGAAGCTGAATGCATCCTCACAGCAGAACCATGTGAGCCTACCCTGCCACTAGACAACGAGAATCACTCACTTGCGCGATCTTCAAAATGTTTTACGATGCATAACACGCCATCGGCAGTTTTGCTTCCTCTTCTGAATCTGTACTCATCACTCTCATTCACTTGTGATGTTTCCTAAAGGGAATTCCAAAATCCGTGCTCCAGCTGAACTTTGCTTTAAAAGTAGGAAGGTTGCTAATATTGCCCAGTTTGTTTCTGTCTGAGCAGATATGCTGTACTTGGCGTTTCTCTTGCCGATATTAGCTCAAATCAGATAACGGATCAAAATCCTTCAAATAGGTACCAATTTTTTAAACTATAACGGCTTCCATCAGCAGTCACATTTGTTCACCCTCCATCTTATACACTGCTTTGTTGCTTGGTAATTTCATTAACACAAGGAGGATGCACATGGGAGCAAAGATCAGCAGTGCAAGTGTTGAGAAGAAAGTGAGATGCGCACAGAAAGACCAACGGGTTCATTCAACCTCATGTGAGAACTCGCACATTGTTGGCCTGTATATGCCACCCTTCAAAACAGAAACAAGTGTGCTAAATAAGTCACAGCAAGAGTGTGAATTGCAATCAGAGGCAGGGGGGTTAGCAAATGGTGCCATATGTAAATCTCTTCTGGACGAGAACGCATTCTCCGTACTATACGGCCACTCGTCCATGTGGTATCTTAGATTGGGGAGGGAGGGGGGAGTGTCATGTCCTATCAGTTAGCTGAATACCATGACTAGTATCGTCACCAAAATGCATGAGAAGTAACCAGATCTTCTTATTCTTGGTGGACTTCCATTTGTCTATATAAATTATCTCATTTCAGTACTGGAACAAGGGGTGATGGATAGGAGTAGTGCTGGCCAGCACCCGGTGACTAAGGGGTTAAACTCAGGTAGCTAGCAAGGGGGTGGGCAGGAAGCCAGGAGAACCAATAGGAATAAAGTGCTGAAATGTGAATTGTATAATGTACCTTGCCTGCTTTCTTTGTGTGGGAGAGTTAAACCAGGAGTTGAGATACACAGAATGACTTAAACCCAAGCAGGACTACCATGCCTTCAAGAAATTCGAGGCATGGAAGTGGACTGAACTAAGACTAGACTGGGAGTAAGTAAAGGGAAAAAGTGAATCTTGTCGTGATCAAGGTATTTTCTTTATTTTGTGGTTTGGTTTGAACTATGCCTCCCCTCCCCATTTACCACCTGAGAATTGTTCCCCGAGATTTTTCTCTGCGTTTTAATTTATTTTCCTTAGTTGCTCTGTAACATCTAGCAACCAAGTCTGCTTTACCAGGTATATCTTTTATTTTGTAATAAAAATCACTTTAAGGTGATGACCTGATTCTTGTGTCCTGGAAGGTACAGAAGGTCAGTCTGGCTGTGTGTGTCTGCATGCCTCAGACTGAGAGGTCAGCTACCAGAGACGGCAGCTTGTTTGTCTCCTTTTTTCAAGCTCTTTTGAGGCAAATGAGCTTGGGGTACCCCTGGGAGTGAATTCAAGTGTTCACCCCAGTTTTTAGGGATAAAAACCACTTGATGGTGGCAGCTACCTCCCCCCTCCTCCCAAAATCTGTGCATGTGTGATTCTGGAGGAAAGTTTTGTAACCAGTACCTGTAGTGGCAAGGTATATTTAAAGTCTTGGAGGGCCCCCACCTCCTGCACTCGGAGTGCCAGAGTGGAGAACAGCCTGACTCAAGAGGTATCCTAAGCAGCTAATAAGATCCGAATTTTTTGTCAGTAGATGATCATCTGAAAAAAGACCTCTGAATTCAATAGACAGCTTGTGCTACTGAAAGCAGAACGTACTCTCTTCATCAGGTACAGGCTGAACCTCTCTAGTCCAGCACACTCCAGTCCAGCAACATCTGTGGTCCAGCGTGACTGGAATTAGCTGGATGTCCACTTATTGTGGGCGTGGTCAAGTTTCCCACAGTCACAAAGTTTGTTTACAGCCACTAGTTCTGGCTCTCAGGGTTCTGTGCTGGTATTTAGCTCTAATCGACTCCTAAATGTCTTCGAAGAGCTTGGTAAGCAGTGGTAGTGTTGGTAATGCTGCCAGACAATATCAACCTCTCTTAGGTTGGCAAATTCTCTGATTCGGTCCAGAGCGTGCCAGATTAGATAGGTACAGTACTAGTAATTCAGGGACGGAGGGTGCAGTTAAAAGTTTATGTTCCCTTCCCATCTAAATTCTGGGACAGTGTTCCACAGAAAGGCTGTAGCATAAGAGTAAGATGTATCAGGGAACTGCAACAGAACAGCTTGTTTCCAAACAGGATACTTTTTAAAATAATCACTTTTTTGTTTTGCTAGAGACCAAAAACCAATTCCCACCCCTCTGCCCGTCAAAATACAACCAACCTCGGGAGGCGCTTCGAAACACAGGAAACCTCCAGCGCTCTACAAGTGACAAAGTGGATACATTTGGTGGTGCTACCAACCTTGCCTATAATACATTCAAACGTACTTGTACTTGAGCTTTTGCTCTTGAAAATCCCCTTGATAGAAATTCTCATTCTGTATTTGATCCTTGCTTCTGTTTTTAATTCAAGTTGAACACACTTCACTGTGGCTTGTCACAACCATTTCATTAAAAAGGCAATTAAACTGCTATTAGTATCAAGTTATTGGATTGTCTTGCAAATGATCTGTGTACCGTGCGTTGCTGAAATTCTGTAACAATTTAATGTGTCTAAGGAGTCCACCGCATCATTAGGAAAGCAGAAGCAATCATAATACAACAGGAAACAATTTGAGCATATGAATAAGCTTTCTAGTTAATGAAGGCAACTAAGGACAAGGGTATTTATTGCCTTTATTTGAGGAGCTAAGCAGAGAAGTTTATTGCATAAGGGCCCTATCATGCAAACATTTAAGCACATGAGTGACTGAGGCCTTGTCTACACTAAAAGGAAGGTTGAACTCAGGGTGCCCTTGCCGGCATCAGGAATTTCTGCTTTTGTGAGGAGTTAGGGAAGCTGATGAGAACATTTGCTCCTGTTAGCCTCCCGGGGTGGGGACGCCGCAAAGCTTGGCTTAAGGTAAGCCAACTCCATCTACATATTCTGCATAGCAGAAGTTGCATACCTTAAGCCAAACTGCCAGGGTCTACTGCAGACCTGCCTAATCCTATTGCCTTGACTCTCATGCTTAACTGTTTGCATCACTGAAATATAATAACCTGCTTGTTAAGCAAAACCAAAACAAATTTTATTAGAAATATTTGATCTGTTCGGGTATCAAAAGGTCACCGAGATTCTAAGTACAGTACTAAGTGTCTATGTTCTGTTGCGGAGAGAGCGCAGAGGTAGCAAAATAAGTCTGAATTCAAAAGGAACCAACCTCCCTTGAAAACCAAATATGTTTTAGTCCTTGCAAAGGCATCTGTTTAGAAAGGATCATAAACCCATCTTTCAGGCAATTATCTCCACCCTTGTCAAAAAAGCGGGATTGGACATGGAGTTGGTCTCCCCCTGGCTCTGCATGACTCTCCTGTCCTCCGCTCCTTCTGTTTTGATGCAATTCTTCCAGTATCACTAAAGCTGGTTCCTGCCTGCTAGAATAGTTTGGGGAGAGAAAAATATACGGAAGTGATAAGGTTTTAAAAATGTTTTTCAAAACAGCCCATTGAAAACTGCCCATTAGTACAAACTGTTGCAACAGCAGCATTGTGCAACCTTCTCTTCACTACTATTTTTATACCTTGTTGTGAGAATTGGCTCACTGAGCGATTTCTCATGCTGTCAAGAGACTGGGAACTGAAGGAAGCCCTTCTGAGCACACACCCTTCACAAACCGGGACTGAAAAAATAGAAAGCTAAGAATGACAGGAAGAAAAAGAAAGTAATAGGAGTGGAACACTGCCATGAGAACTGGCGTAAGTATTGTCAAGATTAAAATTCCCATACCAGCTCATTGAGCTGACTAACAGGGAGGAAAGTTTGCAAAGTGGTAAATACCAGTCACTTTTTAAAATTCAATGTTTTCCCTGAAAGAATACCAGTATGGATGGTTTATCAGTTTTTAAAAGAACCCAACAAAGTAACAGATGATTGAAATCAGTTTCCAAGCTCGTAAATGCAAAATCTATTGCAGTCACACAAAATAGAACACACTGGTTCCAGCATTAACTGGCCCGTACATAATATCCTTTTGCCATGTTTCCCCCCAAAAATAGAGTGTTTGCCCAAAATGTTCATCTGGCCGAGCATGTCCGGCATCTGCACAGCCATCATTGTACGCAGACAGTCCTGACCAGTGGTCCAGAGACGGTGGCAGGTGCAACCTGAAACACTTTTTCTACAACGCAAGACTTCACTACTCAGCCTCGTCAGCCAAGGGAAGTACACTGACAAGTGCTGACTTTCTTGCTCCCCCTGTTGCTGATCAGGTCCCATTTACCCCTCAAAATCCTGACAGGACTTGAGGAACATAAAAGGGTGAAAGCAACAAGGAGTCCTGTGGACCTTATAGACCAACAGATGTACTGGAGCATAAGCTTTCGTGGGCAAAGACCCACTTCCTCAGATGCACGAAACCATCTTCAATATGCTCCAATACATCTGTTGGTCTATAAGGTCCACAGGACTCCTTGTCGCTTTTGCAGATCCAGACTAACACGGCGACCCCTCTGATACATAACAGGGGGAGTGCCAGAAAAGTAATGCAGGGAGTAGGAGGTCATGCCAAAGGATGAAATGGGCAGCCTTCAGCAGGGAGCAGGAGTTGCTGGTGGGGCTTGAACCCACCATGCTGGGGTCCCCAGGCAAATGCCCTATCCCCTAGGCCACTCAGGAATCCACCCCACCTACCTGCCTTCCAGGTGTCCCTTATCCTGTCTTCCAAATGCTAGTGCCAGCTCCTGCTCTGGGGCAGCCTGTGTTGGCTGTTTGGCTGCTCCTGGAATGGGTAGGTGGGGGTGGGGGGTTGGACTCAAGCCCACCACCCTGCAGTCCCCAGGGGAATGCCCTATCCCTTAGACCACTCCGGAACCCAAACTCACCCCCACCTACCTACCTTCCTTCAGGCATGGCTGCCACCAAGCCCTAAATGCACCAGGGAGCCACTGGGCACTTCCTCCAAGAAGGCACTTACAGGTACAAAGGGAGAGAAAGATGCTTCAAGAGAAAAGGTGATCTTGGGTTCTTATGGGTCCAGAACAGCACTGAAATTCTCAAGTGATATCTGAACTCAAAAAGTGTTGAGGTTCTGTCAAGACTGCTGCAAAGGCATTGGAAAGACATGACAATTTTTTTAAGCAGGTCAGTCATTATGGGTTGCATTAAAAATGGCAAACTTCATCAAAACATGTATACAGCCCTCTGATGGCCCCCTACTCTTCTAACTTATTTGGCAAAATATCCCTCCCTGGAAAGCTTCATAATGAAAATGTGGAAGAAAAAAAATAGATCAAAAACTTTTGACATCGTGAGGCGGTTGAAGGGGAAATGCACAGCACACAAGATAGGTACAAAATAAACAATAAAAAGCACCCAGAAGCACATGGGCTTTAAAAATGACAGCGTTTCACTTAACAGACTAGCAAGATCCAAACAAGGCAAACATTTTTCAGTTGCTAGTAAAGAAACTTGTGACAATTTTCAGAAGGCAAGCTACAAAACTGTGGTTTTTTGGGGTTTTTGCTTTTGACTTTATTTCAGCTCCTAAGTACTCATTCACTTATTAATTTCTCTTATGCGCTCATTATACTAGGGAATCAATTTGCAAAATAACTGGAAAGGTTTACCAAAGTAAAACTCTTCGGGGGCTAAGGCAAAAAATAATGAAGGCCAAATGAGGTAAACAAAGTAATCAAAACAACGAAAGACATCTAATCTACATCAATTTGTGCACATTTTAAAATGCACTTGTGTGTCTATAATTCCAAATGCTGTGCTTAAGATGATTTTTCTTAAGAGTTTCATAAAAAGCTGTTTTTATGGCGACTATTGAAGTGGTGGAGGAGTCTGCAGCCTACTTTCACATTATTGGCTGCTCCTTCTGCTACTTGAAAATGTTTATTTAAATTATTTTTGTCCTGGAAACGGCTTTTTGGGAAAGGACCGATCTTGAGAGCATGACATCTGTCTAGATAAAACAAACAATCAAGGAGGTTGTACTAGCAGTCAGCACAAACAGTACAGGTGATCCTAGCTTAGGTTAACTAGAAGAGTGCAAGAGGTATCAGAAGAACACAGAACTGCTATAATTACAGATGTCAGCAAGCGAGGGACTTGACAGTACACAGATCCCTGCTCAAATAAGTGTGCCAGCAAATGTAGTGATCCATGTAGATCTGCAAACCTACCCCAGAAAGCCATGAAGAGCAAAGGGATCACACAGGACAAACTGGAAGCGTCAGGAAGATATGCCGATCATATTGTAACCATTTACAAAGATTAGGATTTTATGAATCAGGCGAATCATGAAGTTTCTATATGCCTGCCCAGAACATTTTAAAACAAGTCAGCATGCTCAAAGTTTCTGTGTGGCTATAAAAGAGTTCTTTATTGTTAGCAGGATGCTGAACTATTTGCCAGCTTTATCCTGTTGTGTCCAAATTCAGTAGTGTTCCTAGGGATCCTCTTTTATAAAATAAATGTTAACTTTTCATTGTTTCTGACGTTAAATATATTTCCTAGACGTGGTCCAAATCACCCAACATGTTTTTAGTAAGAAAAATTATACCTCTTGCTGAGACATTAGTCAGTAGCATAAATCTCAGCTAATACATACTAATGAAAAATACTACATTCAGACATAGCACACAAGGGTCATTTGGTACTAGCATATGCCAAACACATTTGCAGAATATTCTTTTTCCACACATTTCATTGACTACTTACTGTAAGTTGATTGAGACCAATTAAGAATGGGCGGGCAGCTGCAATTTGATACAACAATTCAGTGATATTGCATATTTTCCACCCAAATATGGCAATAGAGTAGTACAATGCTAAAAATAAAAGTGAATCCCTTGTGATAGCCAGTCCTTTTGCAGTGTTCATTTCCTTCTAAGGCTCAAGTTTCCCACAGGAAAATTATAAAGAGGAGTTTGGTAAAAATGTCATACATCACAAATGGATGAAGTATAAACAAATTGCTTGGTCAAGGTTTTCTTGCCTTGGGCAAACATACAAACAAGTCTCTCTGTATGGCATTTAAGAAAGGAAGAAAAACACCCACCATGCAAGAGAAGAGAAACACACACAGCAGCACAGAGTGCCATACAAAGTCACCCAAGACAAAAGTTGAAACCATGTGAAGTATAATTTATTTTTTCCATGTACTTTATGAGCTATTCAGACCTTTGAAATAAAGTGTGCAAGTGCATTTAAGAATAAAAACTACACTCTTAACAAGGCTTTGTTGGAATACTACATTAAAGAGATCCAGAAATTCTGAAGCAAAAACCTTCTTGTAAAACCAGCCATACAACTTCTAGCTAAAATCTCTCTGACAAGCAGGTTAATGAGTTCTGAATGTCCATTTGGAAGAGGAGGAATACCGTGTCACAACGATACCTCCCTTTAAAACTACCTTGTACACGTAATATCATTTTCCATAAACCTAGAATCCGTTCAAAGAACAATGTTCTACAAGTTAGGTTTCAGGCAAACAGTAACGTTATAGTCCTATTGTTCATACATGATCTGTATCTTAGAAGACAATCCCAGGCTGCCATGACAGTAGTTTAAAATGCTTCAATAGCCCTTTAAATTGTAATATCTATCAAGATTACATTAATCCAAAGTAAACAACAAACATTTAACCCAGTAGAACAAGGATTAACATTTCTGAAGTTCTCAGGAAGATAAATGTGGGTAAGAGATTCACCAAGCGTTTTGAGAATTCTCTAAGAACCTTAGCAACATACTTAAAATTACAGGTCCTAGTACAGCTCTGCATTTTATATTGGTGCTTTGGTTTTCTTTTGTGTTTTGTTTCTTCCCTTTTAAAAACAGCATGCATGCACTGACAAAAAAATTGAGGCTAAGAGTTGTTTTACATGGCTACAGCAGCACAGAGCATCTCAAAGTGAAAAATACATTTGTTTCTAAGTTCTGTCAGTAGCAGACAGCAAAATTCACTTTTGGAAATACATAAGGAATTAGGATCAAGTATTTTACATGCTTCAGTTTCTATTCCCATTTAATATGTGAAAATATTATACTATTTTAAAAATCAGTAATATTTGTAGCTTTGGCGAAAATCTTAATGTTTCCTATTAGTTTCATTTGAAAAGTCAGCTGCAGAAATCCCAGTTGCAATTAAAAAGAAGTACTAAGAGTACTTTAACCTATTCAGTTGTTTCAACTTGGCACAAAAATATATATTTTTGGAGCCACAACAGAAGATCTTGAGCTGTCTCCTTATATACAAAATATCCTGTTTCGGCCCCCAAATGGGACAAAGCAGGAATGAAAGAGCCAGGATTGAAATTAAGGCTACATGTACGTTAGCAAGCTTACAGAAGCCCAGTTGTACCGATTTAGCTGTGAGGCTGTAAGGTTGCTTGCGTAGTTGCTCTATGTCTATGAAGACAGCTCTCCTGTCGACATAATAAAACCATCTCAACGAACAGCTGTCGCTATGTCGGTGTGAGAAGTTCTCCCACCGACAGAGCTGTGTGTACTGCCCTTATACGGGTGCAACCTATGTCAATTGGATGGTGGGTTTTTTCACCCCACACAGCGGAATGAGTTTTGCCAACATTAAGTGGTAATGTAGATATGGCCTAATAGCTTCACAGTGCATCACAATCAAAACACAGAGACTGGAGTGATGCCAAAATCCAGCTGCGTGTTTTCACTTCAATGTCTAAATTGCTCTGGTAATTTTTTTTCCCATGTCAGGGCTCTCTCTTTCTCTCTCCCCTTTTGTTATTTTCCAGCACCTAAAAAAGTATGCAAAATGTTTTACAAACACATGTAATCTACACTTGGCCTCACTCTTGACACTTTAGTTAAGAACTGTCAATGGGAACAGCTTTTGTGAGGTGAACACCTGTCCTCTGAGACCTGAACTCAGACCCAAATGAAATTCCACTTGAAGCCACTAAGCAGATACCTCCAGAGAGTATACTAAAAGTTTGCCTTGCCCAGTTCTATGCTGATGGGAGACAGGTAAACCAAAAGGCCTTTAAAATAATACTTTATCTACTGTATTTTGCTCAGAAAAACAACCTGAAAGGGCTTAAAAGAGAAGCCATATGTGCTTGGCATTTAAAAATGCATGAAAAATCCATTTTTAACTTGCTTTTAAAATGTCTGAGCTCACTCAAAGAAAATGCCACTGGGATTAGGTGCAGGAGGGAAGCCCAAGGTTAGAAACTGCAAACTATCCAGCTGCATTTACTGTCAAAATAAGAAGGATGAATGCTCAATGTTTACCCAAAGAGTGATGATGAAAACTGGATTTCAGAGGTAATGCACAAAGAGGAGCTTCTCAGCTCAGCACCCGTGCATAATGCTGTGGTGGGCAGCTTCTTTTTAAGTATGGGACTCTGGAATGACAACGTGCATCTATTTTGCAAATCGTTCCAGGCAGACCAAACCTGAGGCTGAAGACATCACTGCTCCTTGTTATATGAAAGGACCAACTGTGCCATTACCCTCAGCGAACCTGTCTACGATTCGGAAGTGACATGGTATTTCACCTTCAAGAAATACCAGATCCTACCAAATGGGCAAGACCAGGATAATACATGTGTTTTAGATGCCTACCTTGGTCAGAACAAGAATCTCTGGTATTTTCAGTCCCTGTGTACTAACTAGACAATTTCTTTCCTGATAATTGCTATGGAAAACATTTTAAATAGGTGTTTTAACAAAATACTTTTAATAGTGTGTAATGAAAATACCTATTAATTTTTCACACTGTAGTACTTATTCAAGCTTATACAATTAGCAATTTTCAAGTCAACTCAAGATCAAAGTCTTACATTATATTCAGTCAAAATATTCACAAAGAAAATCACCAGCACTTTATACTAAAGCCTCCGAAAGAATGTTTATTTATACTTCCCCAATTAGTCTCTTTATAGTCTTGCCAGCATACTAAAGATTGGGTTTTTCGTTGATCTAATTTTAATTTTTGATTTTCATTGATCTATTTAAAAGCTGAAATCCAAAAAGAAAAATTTTGTTTCCCATTTTAGTAAAAGCAGTGATTTATGTGATTAAGCATTTGCTTCCTCTTTGTATCACATGAAACTTGCAATATTTAAGAGTAACTAGTATGTGTATGGATGTGTGTGCAGTCATCTCATCTTTACACGGGCTTTACATTATATGCATTTATCTAGCCCATTCCATCTAAGGATATCAAATATTCATTTACGTGAAGCCTCAACTTCCCTCGGAAGTGGAAATATCCTTATCTCACAAATGAGTAAAAAAACAGACATGAAAGAACCCAACTTTCCCTTTCCCAACTTTAACCACTGAGCAACACTCTCCCCCCCATGCCAATTAGGCACGTTAATGAAAAGGAAAGAATGTGATGCAGTACAGTATGTTAACAGTTAATGATCAGTATGTACAAATATTTTGTTGACTCAAAATCTGGGATTTTTAAGGTTAATGAGGCAGCAACATGCATCTCCTTGGAATGTCAAAAAGTTATTTAAAAGAGCAAAAACTTAAAGGTTAACCAGCAAGCATATTAGAAATTGGATACCTTTGGGTATTTACATCAATGTCTCTTTGCAAGTCAGGAATCCCTGTGGCAGCTTCCTAGACCTGCTCACAGTGTGTCACTTGTTTAGTATTCTTGACTTTGCTCTTCAAATTCCTGGACCAAGACAGTGAAAACTTGCAAAGTGTCTGGTGTAAACTGATTCTCTAGATACTTAGTGACTTAGATTAGCATACTGATTAATAAAGTGCCCCATTTTGAGGCACCTAGTTAGACCTGGCTGCAAATACACAACTGACTTTAATTTTTATAGCTCCAGTGAGTAGCCAAGTTAGTCTGTACAGGATAAATGTAAACAAAAAAACTGGTCTGGTAGCACTTTGTAGACTAACAAAACATTTAGATGGTATCATGAGCTTTCATGGGCACAGCCCATTTCTTCAGACGACTGGAATTTTGAGTTTAGGATGTACAGACCCAAAATAAATAGGGGAGAAGGGGGGAGAAAAAAAAAGGAGGGGGGCGGGAAACAAGGAGTAGAGGTTATGAAAAATCAAAGGGAAAAACAGGAAAGCAAGAAGCGTCATCAGGGAGCATTTTTTTATGTTTTCATTCCATTTTGAAGCCCAAGAGGTTTAATATTTATTAAATATTGATTGTAAAGGCCAAATGAACAGACACCTTGAATATGCACCTGCGGAAATGTTTCCATTTGCCACTATCCTTAAAGAATAGTGTAGGTGTGGACCACAACTAGATTCATATTTAAATAATAATACTTGACCCTTCCCGGCATCTCCTTCAATACATCAAATAGACTATGGGGAGGGAGAAGCACATATTTCCTTATACCAAAAGTGTTCAAAACTGAAGTGGGAATTTGTCAAGTCAAAAGGAACAAGCTACATTCTATAAGAGAGGTAGCCTCAGTGGATATAGATGAGGAAATAAGAGGAGAGGTGGAAAAAAAAAATCAATGTGAGTCAAATGCCTACCTCCCATTCGGTCAACTGACAAAAAGTTTGCTCCTAACAGAAAACGAAAGATTAGCAGAGAACAGAGCGCTAGATCTAGGGTCTTACATAACCCCGCCTTTCCCTCAGTGATTACAGTAACAGAACACTTCAATCATCTATCAATTATCCCCACTCGATTGGAAAACAGAAAAATTAAGTGACTTGCTCGAGGTCACACAGGGCCAGGAAATGAACATAGATCTGAGTCCCCATCTTTCCAAGTCAGACCAAAGCTGCCACCAGAGGGGTTTCACAGTTCAGATTTACAGAGGATGTTTGCAGACACTAACACACGCACACAAGCAAAGTGCAAACTAACAGAGGAGAAGGATGTTCAAAACTGCATGGGAAGAGAAGGCATTTAGGGAGGGGAGTACAGAGGCTCTGGGCTGGAATAGTGAACTGGCTTGCTATTTAAGATTTAACTGGCTGGAGTTTGTTCAGAAGTGAGCTAACCGGTGTCTGCACACTGCATGCACGTCTGACACGCACAGCTTGGGGGGGGGGGGGGGCATTTGTGTAATGTCCTAAATCCAAAATGAAAAGGGCAGATACCAGCTTACAAGAACGACCATATGGTATACAAGACGAATTCTACAGCAGAAAGAACTTTCCTGTCCCTCCCCCCACTCCTAATGAACTATTTCATGGCACTGATGTAACTGTGTATTTTATATCCATTCTGGCACGATACAGCTTGCCAGTAATTAATGTGACATTTCATTTTGCTAGCTGGTCATTCCTTAGTTTCTTTCAATCTTTCTGCATACACGTGTGTATGCAATTGGCTTTAAATTCAGAGGGCTTTCATTCCACAAACATTATGCAGACATAAATAACTGCAGCACCACCCTGTATTTGCCCACCCGCTGACACAGAAGTCTCTCCAAACTGGTCACTGTGCCGTGCTCAGAGCCGGCCCAAACTACGGGCTGACCGGGCTACCGCCCGCAGCGCCCCATTGTAGGGGGCGCCATGCGGGGCAGCCAGGCGAGGCAGGGGCGGCACCGCACGCGCCGTGCCCCCAGGAGGTGCCACGCGCCCGGGGGTGGGGCCACGCGTGCGTTGTGCTCCCGGGCGCACAAATGGCTTGGGCTGGCCCTAGCCATGCTAGTACAGACCAAGTACATGGAGCACAAACATGAGGGCACCATAATGTATGCATCTGTGCTATTATTGAAGCTCAGGCTTAAAAAAGGGATTAGGTGAGCATTAATATTTGTACCTATGCAGGCTAAGCTAAGGGAAATTGGATCTCCCACTGTAGGAGGATAATCTATACAAGTCAGGAAACATTCCCTCTCTGCACTTACAACGTTTGGAGTGGATACAAAACTGAAGGGGTTGCAAGTACTTGGGGGGATCGGCTTAAAACTCCAAATGATCTAGACAAATTGGAGAAAGAGTCGGGGGGGAGGATGAAACTCAATAAAGGACAAATACAAAGCCCTCTACTTGGGAGGGAACATTTGGTAGCGCACCCATAAAATGGGAAATGACAGCCTAGGAAAGAGTGCTGCGGAAAGGGAATCCAGGGGTCATAGTGCACCACAAGCCAACTATGTGTCAGTGTAATGCAGCTGCAAAAAACGCAAATATTGCTCCGCCATGTATTAGGAGTGTTCTAAGCAGACGTGAGAAGTAATCCTTCTGTTCTACTCTGCATTCATTGGACCTCACCTGGAGTAGGGATGTTAACCATCGGTTAAGTGACTGATCGAGTCGCTGATGGAACTTCCACTGACTACCTGATTAGTTGATGAGGAGGAGGGGGGCAGCGGGAGCCTACTGCAGAGCCTGGCAGGCTCTTACTACATTTAAAGTGCAGAGCTGCAGCATCCCAGGGGTGTCATGAGGTGGGACCATTCAGTCCTGACTCACATCACCCCCAGAAGCTCAACCTGTGCTGGGTTACGCCGCAGTAGCTCCTGGGGGCAGCTGGGACTGAATAGTGCCGGCTCGTGCCATCCCTGGGACTCGCAGTTCTGCCTCCCCAGTACCAGCTCCTGCTCCCCCCATTGCTGCCTCTCAATCAGAGGCAGCAAAGAGGGAGGGGGAGGGGGAGCGAGTAGTCACTCGACTAGTCACTTACATCCCTAAACTGGAGTACTGTGTTTTACAAGGAGCAGGGGAAAAAAAATATTCTTCTTAACCTGTGAGGAGAGGACAAGAAGAAACAGGGTTAAATTGCAGCAGCCGTGTTTAAGCTGGGCATTTGGAAAAAGTCAGATGGTAAAGCACAGGAATAAATTGCCCACGGAGGTTGTGGAATTTCCATCAATGGAGATTTTTAAGAGCAGGTCAGAGAAACACCTGTCAGGGGTGGCCTGGATAATCCTTGGCCCTACCATGAGTGCAGGAAACTGGACTAGATGACATTTCAAAGTCCCTTCCAGTCCTATGATTCTATGTACATCACTGCACAATTGGCTAGGTGCACTAAGGGGGATTTTCATTTTCCTCTAAAGGAAAAATATTGTTCCTGTTGAAGGCAGCTTATGGAGCTTGATGGTACCACGATTTGATCAGCTATAACTAGGGCTGAGGAGTATAGCCTGTGCTCAGTCAGATCTATTTTAAATCACTTAACATATTGATATAAAGAACCAGAGAATCTCTGAAGCAAATACCAGACTAGAGCAGTGACTGGCTCGGATGATGTCATTTATGAGCAAGAGTGGGGGCAGAAATCTAAATCCAGCCATGTGAAGACCATTCTCTGGAGGCTGGCTGGATTTCTGGAGAAATTATTCATTGAGGAGTACGGGATATTAGTGGTGTATAGGTTGGGAGCCACAGGCATACCTAGCAAGTAGGAGGTGGCGCTAATTCTAAACTGAAAACACAGAGATAGGGTTTCTGCTCTTTTTCTAGTAGGCTCATGGCTCTGACTCTAAAGAGAGGTTTACTGGGGAAAGGGTTTTATTGGGTAAAACTCATGAAAATGTGCAATTGCAACTGCTGATCATAATTTAATGCAGGGTATATCTGCTGCATTAACCCACTATTGCAGGGTATAACCCACTATTGCAGGGTATACCCCACTATTGCAGGGTATATCTTACTGAACTAAGGATGTTAAATTGCAGTGAGCTCACTAATCACATAGTTTACAGTTTGTATCAACGACACCACTAGTGGATAAGGAGAGCAGAGCCGCAGCAGGGGGAGCTCCAGGAGCCAGTTCAAGCCAGGACTGAGCAGTCGCGGCTTGTGTCGGCTCCAGTAGTCACCCACACTCAGGCTGTGCAGACTCTGGGAGCCACCAGTGTCTTACAACACTGAAAATGCAAAGGCGCAGCGTTCCGGACCAGCGAGAGCCGGAACTGTTCGGTCCTGACTCGCGCCAAGTCCAGCAGCCCCTGCCCGGGGCCAACCCTGTCCGCAGCAGCCTCCTCTATCCCCTACCCCTGCTATTTCTGATAGAGGCGGCGGCATTGGGGGGGGGAGGGAGGAGGGAAGAGTGGTACTGCAGAGGCAGTCCTGGGCGGAACTGGCTTTTAAACCGGCTCCTCCCAGCACAGGCTTCTCTTCCCCCCTCCCCAGCAGCTAGTTGCTAGTCTAGTTGACTAGTCGCTCACATCCCTATACTGTTCAGTGTGAAAAACAAAATATTGAAAATGAAGGCCTGAACCTACAGACACTTCTCTTGATACGTCACATGCACAAACTACTCCACTGACTTCAATGATCTATGCCCATGAATGTTTTCAGCATCAGGGATCTAAAAGTTTAATAAAAACGTCTGGGTGACAAAGCCTTTGTAATTTCAAATAAAATGGACTTGGGGTTAACAATAATTCATTCAGACTTTCAATAGATTGAACTATTAAATTTTAGACAGACAGGCCAACATTTTCGAAAACGACAATTCAAGGCTCATCTCGTAAAGCCAAAAAGTCATCTGATGGTTGGATTCTCAAAAGTACTTTAGCCCCACTGACTTCAAATGGCAAACCCTGAAATACAGCTTAGTTGAAGCACTTTTCTTGACTTGTGAAAATGCAATGTATCAGATGGCGTGGCTAGCTGCAGCTACAGCCAGAGGTACTGGTTACCAAGGCTGGGTATTGAGTTGGCGGTGTTCTCACAGGAAGGATGTTAATCCGGGCCTTGTATTTGCCACTTTCCGAGTAGATGACCATTCTTCCTGTGAATTTTTTTTACAGAAGCAACAGATAGTGCCATGGCTACGGTCCAGGAATTGGGAGATCCAGGCTCAATTCTTTGCTCCCCCAATTTGGCATTGGGTAGGTCATTTTTTTCCCCTGGGTCTCAATTCTCCATCTGCAAAATGGACTATTTCCTTATTTCACAAAGTTGGTGTGAGGATATTAAAGGCTGGACATTAGGAAAAACTTCCTAACTGTCAAGGTGGTTAAGCACTGGAATAAATTGCCTAGGGAGTTTATGCAATCTCCGTCATGGGAGAGTTTTAAGAGCAGTTTACGCAAACTCCTATCAGAGATGGTCTAGAATCGATGGTGCTTGGTCCTGCCATGAGTGCAGGGGACTGGATTTGATGACCTCTCAATGTTCCTTCCAGTTTTATGATTCTATGACTGTCAGGTGTTCAGATAATACAGTAACAGAAGCTAAATACCAATGGAAGGTATCAATCTGAAATTCTACTATCAAGTAGGAATCTACAGTACAAAATATGCTCTAGTAAATTAAGACTTCAATATGGGGAATGAAGGAATACACTAACGTGCAAATGCAGAATTTGAAAGCACACAGCTATCATACTCTTTTCAACCTACCAAGAAAGGAATTCTCCATGTTAAAAAAACATACTGGATTTGAATTAGAAAATTAACAAATTGCACAATTTCTCCCTCTGAAATTATTTTCAATAGCAATACACTACCACTTCAACCTCCAAAAAAATTTAAAGTATTCTCTTTTTCCATATGAGACAGTTGGATGAGATATATAATTTATGTCACTTTCAGAAAAGCTTCCCCACGGGATTCAAAAATGCCAAGTGAATTCCATCCTGTAATTAAACAAGCTATAAACCTTCACTCAGCTGGATCTGAAAATAAGTCAGATAAGTAATGAACAGAATCTACAGTCACAGATACAAATTTGAAATTGAAGTGTATTCATTTAACTGTGTAAGTTCAGGGAAGTTTCATAGCAGACCGAGGAGTCCTGTGGCACCTAAAAGACTAATACATTTAGTTGGGCATAAGCTTTCATGGGTCCCACAAAAGCTTATGCCCAACTAAATTTGTTAGTGTTTAAAGTGCCATGGGATTTCTCTGCTTTTGCTGAAATAGACTCACATGGCTACCCCTCAAATGCACACCTAATATTTTTATGAAAATGAAAATATTTTTACATCAATGCTCCTTCACCACATTTGTTTGTGCAAGGATCCTAGTCCATACTCACTGTTTTGTAAAGCATTATGGGAACTCAAACAAGCATAGCCAACCACAATTCCTCATTTTCAAAAGTAGCTATGAAAATCATCTGACCTTTTATGAAGTAACCATTCATAGCATCGACAGTGTTCAGAGTCCCTGAAAACAAGCACTAAGCCTCCTGCCATCACCCAAATAAAGTTAAACGAACTCTGATAAAATCAGGTGTGAAATTATTTCTTCCTCACTTAGTCCCAAGAACGCTGGGACAGATTCATTGTTGATATAACTTAATTGAAGTCAATAGTTGCATGTGATATCAATCTGGGGAAGCAGCTTTAAAAACATATATACACACATGAAAAACAACTTAACTGACAGGTTTAGAGATAACATAAAGCTGATGGCCTATTTGAATATAGTCACTGAAAGAGCAAAAGCCTAATTTTTAATAAATCCTCTATAACTGATTCTCACAGCTGGACTACCTTCCTTCTAGCCAGCAACAGAGTAGTTAATTTGCTCAGCTATTCCAAAGTTTTAAAAATATCTGTAGCTGCAAACTACTGTATTTTGAAAACAGTTCTGGGCCAGCTGGACAAAACTGACATCTGGTCCACCACAAGTTAAATACTAATGTCAGCATTTAGGTACCCCAACTGTTGTTAAATTCATATATTCCCAAATATATTGTACACTAAGACCACATCCAGCTGCTGCTTCCTGTCACACAAACTGAAAGATGCATCCATGTTTGCCCTCAGATCTTCATTAAAGCCTAAAACCTTACTGTGATGGATTTTAGGGCCCAGCAGATAAATCTGACATAAATCATCCGGATGTTAAATGCTACTCTAATTCTTCGATTATATCTGCTCAAACACTTGAAACTTAAAGCAGCGGTTTTCTGCATTTCAATCATACTGAGCATAAATGCTAAATATTAGTGATATCTTAAAACCCACCTACATTATAATGCTTATAAAAGACTTGGGAATTATTAGCCAGCTGGTACAATCGTTACTTATTTCATCTTTGCTAAGGGTCACCTCAAACCCTGCCCCCCACTGTCAGTCACATCCACCTGTCATCTTTAGCCTTAAATTTAGATAGCATGCTCTTCAGTGGTAGGGACCGTCTTTTTGCTGTCTATTTACGCTAGGTACGTAAAATATGTTTAATTGGTTAAACGCATTTAGCCAATTAAAGAAGGTGGGCGGGGGGGTGCCCTCCCCGCCCTGTCTGCTGGGGTCAGGTCACTGCTCCATCCTGGCTGATCCTGCTCTGCCCCCTCCTTCCCCGCCCAGGGGGCTGCCCTGGCCTGTGAGGGCTGCTCCCAGGTACCAGTTAACCCTTATCTGCTTAAAAGAGTGATGCTTGCCAAGTATCCATTTATCCGGACACCAATTAACATCCCTAATTTACAGAGTGCCAACCAAAAGGGGCCCTAGTTTCTCGGTGCGCAACGATACAACTAACAACTAATAAAGTAGCTGTGATACATCAGGATTGCAACAGCCTTTGTTCTTACATTTTGGAGGCTCTACAACAGAAAGTTATCTTTGCAGGTTTTCATCAAGGATGACATATTATAGTAGAAAACCAAGATCTGATTTAAATACATTTTACAGCACAAACTAGGATTTTCCCCTTGCGCTAGACACACATTTCCAGGTCTTAGAAGTCTCTTGTAATCCATTTTTCATAAGTTTCCTTCAGTGCCTCTGTGCACTGAGCGCACACGCACACTGCAACTCCTACATGTGTGGGGAGCTCAACGAATTCCCCAGAAGCAACTCCTATGGCACACAGAGATAGGCTGCAGGCTGAACACAGCAAGCTGCAGATAGGCTGCAGTATATATTATGTAAAGGGGGGGGGGGGGAGAGAAACCCACATCCCTGTATTAAGGACACTGAGATGGAAAATATTACACAGGCTATAATCCATTATTATTAAGAATTTATACTTTGCAGACACTTTAGCTACTAAAATAGCACTCCATGCATCAATAAAGAGTTAATGGCATTTTTAAAAAGAATGAACTGTTGAGGGCAAAAGTGCATTGCAGATGACATTACAGTAGACAAAAAGCCTCCATTCTAAACCATTTCTAAAAAGTTATTGTCACGAAAACTTTGCTTCTCAGATAGTAAACTTTGTTTGACCGGTTTACGGCAGATGCTTGGCAAAAGGAATTTACTCCTGCTATATTTTAACTTTCTTTAGGCTTCCTGGGATTAAAGATAAATGCCTGATTTAGCTGTGTGTTCAGTTATCTATAACTCAAACACTGTAGTTAAATTTATAACATAGCCTCCTTAGCTATTGAGACTTTTTTCTTTTCCCATTAATTTTTACTATGTAAACTATCAGAAAAATTTAGATAAAAAACATGTCAGATTTTTGTTAGTTGTTCTTGAGTAATTGCCAACCAGAAGTGGCTTTTCTCCAGTGTTTTGAGAATAATTTTCACCAAGAGGCATCATCCTCAAACCACTGCTACAATTCAGATGTCAAACAACCGCTTATAAAAATGTTTTATTAAACTGCTAAATTTGGTCTGATCCGAGCTGTCCTCGTTACTACACAAACAAACAGAAAAATGCAAATACTGTACTCCAATCACACACAAGTATTCTACTGGGAAAATGGGGCCCAGAGACCAGATCAGTTTTCAAAAGTGTTTGTTTTGATCACATTGCTGCATTCGTGGCTCATTGCAACTTTTAAGTTAAGGTTAATGTTAAAGTGTTCACATGATTCACTATATTCTAGAGCTCTAAGTAGAGCTGAAAGGCAAATCATTTGGCCCCTTATATTATGTCAGAACACACAGAGTCAATATGCTTTGGCATAGGCAAGAGAGTCCTTGTAATACATTACACTGTAACACTTCCACTTGAGAGAAATCATTTCTGTGAGACCCACAAATCTTGAAATGGCCTCAAAGCTGCAGCTCACCCAGCCACACACAACATTCGGTCAATGCCAGAAATGTGAGGATACACCTTTATTCTTAAAAAGAATATGGAGGTTACACACCCTCACACCATTTTAAAGGGGAAACAACAGCGCATGCTCCTGGTTCTGGTGTCAGCAGCATCTCTCAGAAACCTTTCTGCTAAGCTAGATGTCTTAACAATGGAATTTAACTTAGTTTGCAATGTGCATGACTGCGCCTGCGTTCCCCAAGCTCAGCAGCCTGCTCCTTAGACATGACATCCATTGGAAGGCCTTTTGCTCCTAGAGGTTGAAGAGTCCTTAGCTACCCTCTGTCTTGCGCAAGATGCGCAAACTACCCCCGAGAGGCGCTTGAGCCCCTTCTGAAAAACGCTGTTGGAGAGACTGTAAATGACACAGTTGCAGAAACTGTTGCTAATGGCCAGCCAAGTAGTCAGAAAGGAGGCCGTGTGGTTTCTGTAGACAGCCGAGCTCTCCAGCAAAAAGTAGATGATGTAGGGCAACCAGAGGAGGTAGAAGACACTGGTGATGCGGAAGAGGACCATGGCATAGCGCTTATCGGGGCAAGGCTGTGCCTCCCCAGCTTCCCCATCCTGGGAGCTGAAGCGCACTCGCCTTTCATTGATTTCCTTGGTGTGCTGCTGGCAGATGCGGAAGATATTGAAGTAGGTGAAGCAGACGACGAATGCAGCAGGGGCGTAGAGCATCATCACGATGAAGAGCGTGAAATAGCGATTGGTGTACCAGGAGTCGGCGCACCACCGAAACACATCCCCATGGTAGCCAGGCTTCCCCCAGTGAAAGAAGGCAGGTAAGAAGACGAGGCAGGAGTACAGCCAGATGAGCAGGATGCAGATGCGGAGTCTCCACGGGGTGACCAGAGTATTGTAGGTCAGCGGTTTGGTGATGGCAATGTATCGATCGATGCTAATACAAGCCAGAGAGGCCATGGAGACGCTCTTGAGCACGGAGACCACATAACCAAAAACCTGGCAGACCAAGGACTCTCGCAAAACTACAGGATAGTGGAGCAGGGACAGAGAAGGCACCAGACAGCTCACGCCCACCAGGAGGTCAGCATAAGCCATGGTCTGGATGAAGTAGCTGGTGGTGTGGTGGTTCAGTAAAGGGGCGCAATGAAAGACAAATATCACTATAATATTGCCTGAAATGATGAGCACGGTGAGAGACACGATGACAATCACTTCCAGGAGGCAAAAATTGAAGGTCTCCAAGTAGCTAATGGTCAGCAGGCAGAATGGCCGCCCGCTCTGGTTGCCAACCCAGGTGGAGTTCATCTTGAGCTCCGCAGCAATCCCTTCACTTCATGTTCCCGGCCCGTTGCCTGCAGCCACTCCAGGCAGCTGCTGTCATTGTGACTGGCTGCGTGTGTGTAGCAATGTCAGAGTCCCCAGGGCTGCTCCAGATGCCGAGCATCGGCTGCGGCACAATTCCCCTTTAAATCCGGCTCTGCCGGCAGCCTCCTCCCTGCTGCTGCCGCCCGAAGGTCCCAGAAGCAGCCATGCCAGCAAGTTCACACCCCGGGAGACGGGTGACACTAACACCACGGCCGGCTGAACAGCTGGGGAGAGGAACAGGAGGGAAAGCGCCGGCAAGAGGCAGACCTGGAGTCCTCCCAAGAGCTGGCAGAAGAAAAGGGGAAAGTGTTTTGCAGCATCTCTCCGGCCACGGCGCTCCCTGCCAGGCACCCCGACTCCATCGCTCCCCCATTCCTCACCCCTGCGTGCAGCTGCCTGCTCTCATATGCCAGCCTCCCCACACCTCACTCCCCGTTCCACCCCACCACTCCTGGTCTCGGGCCTCCCTTTCTACAGAGCTGGGTCCCCGCAGGAGAAGGGGAGATTCAGATGCATTTCCCGGGGGGGGGGGGGGGGGGGTTTCCAGCCCTTCTCCTGGCTCCATTTTGGAGGATGCTTTGTTCATTATTTCACCGTGACTGCACTGGTCCAGCGAGCCAGGTGCTTGGCTCAACACCCCCCCCCCCAAAGCCCCCTTACACGCTAGGGGAGCGAGGGACCCAGCCCTGGCTCACACTCCGCACTCACCTGCCTCTGTGCCCGACGTAATGGGAACAAAAGCCGGAGCACATCCTCCCGGCAGTCAGCAGAGCCGGAGTGTGCTTCAGCTGGGAGTGCTGCGGAACTGGCAGGGGAGGGGAGGCAGGAGGGGGAGATGAGGAGGGGAAGGGAGGAAGGGGGGGGCGGGGAAGGCAAGGCAAGGCACAGCGCAGCCCTCTCCAGATGTGCAGCAGCAGCACAATGTTTTGGGGAGGGGCCCCCGGCTCAGACAGTGAAGCACGTGGCCAGCAGTCTGGCTGGGGTGCTCCCCGCCGCTGCCTTCCCCGGGGGCAAAATGCAACATGCCAGGGGCCGACCCAGGCGGGGAAGGAATGCAAGGGGCAGCTGTACAGCGGGGTGGGAGGAGGAGGAAGCTGGAAGTTGGGAGCTGTTTGCTGTGCCGTGCCAGGTTTCTCCCTCCCTCCCCCAGGGAGCCCTAGTCTAACAGGCAGCAGGCTCCACATGGCCCCACACAGACCTAGTCCAAGCCCAGCCCCCCACTCTCCAAAGATCAGAACAGAAACGCGAGATGTCAGCAGCTGAACAACGGGGTGTACTCAGCTCAGCTTAAAGATACAAAACACTTGCCTAGAGAGAGGTCAGTAGAAGGCCCTTCTGAGACTGGTATCAACGTTAGAGGGAAAGCAAATCAACCTGGAAACACCAGGCTCCCTTTACAATGACGGTCTGCATGTGACATTTCTAATCTGGAATAACGTAGGGTGTAAATCCAAAACAGACTGATTATTCCCGATTAATGCCCTGTGTTGACATTCTTGCACCAGAATAAGAGTCCTTATTCCAAATTAGCTCTCTAGGTCCTTAGAGTGGTAAACACTGCTTTTTAGCAACTCTCCCCCCGTAACACCAGAAATGCAGGATTTGTATTAAAAACACTGATTTGCAACATCATCACGTCTTCCGAGGTAAAGCAGATTGGCTCCCTTTGACGGTTACACACCGCTTTCTGTCCAGATCCAGTACGCCATCTCACTCAGCAAGCATAAATGCACACACATTCACATGCTAAAGGAAGTTACAGCAGCATAAATTAGAGCGTGAATTTAAAACACTACAGTTATACTAGCATAGCTACTGGTACTATGGATTAAGAGAGCCTTTTTCCAGCTTAGTTTCTTTATTGATTCAAAATATTTTTACCCCACCTCTCTATTTAAAATATTCGAGGCGTTTTCTCCCCTTGGAAGTGGTTTAAGATAAACTGAAGATAAAAAAAAAAATCTTATCCATGAGTAAGAGTGTCCACATGAGGGAATTATATGCCAGTATAACTAGAGTCACTTAATTATACTTGGATAGCTAGAAATATCTTCCATGTAGACAAGCCCTAAAGCGTCAGAACTCCAGCACACTTCTGGGTGTGGGACTTATCAGTGAAAACAAAGCACTTTCCCTTTTTCCTCATCCAGCTACACCGAACGCCTTACACATTCTGAATCCAAAAGTCTATTTCATAATTTGAGGTATCAGGCTCCTTTTCCAAAACAGCTTGTGACATGAGATTTGTTAAACCAATGTAAAAGGCTGCGTCTAGACTGGCAAGTTTTTCCGCAAAAGCAGTTGCTTTTGCGGAAAAACTTGCCAGCTGTCTACACTGGCCACTTGAATTTCCGCAAGAACACGGACGATCTCATGTACGATTGTCAGTGTTCTTGCGGAAATGCTATGCTGCTCCCGTTCAGGCAAAAGCCCTCTTGCGCAAATGTTTTTGCGCAGGAGGGCCAGTGTAGACAACACAGAATTGTTTTGCGCAAAAAAGCCCTGATCACAAAAATGGCGATCAGCGCTTTCTTCCGCAAAACCGCGTCTAGATTGGCACGGACGCTTTTCCGCAAAAAGTGCTTTTGCGGAAAAGCGTCCGTGCTAATCTAGATGCTCTCTTCCGCAAATGCTTTTAACGGAAAAACTTTTCTGTTAAAAGCATTTGCGGAAAATCATGCCAGTGTAGACATAGCCAAAGTGTTTTGGCCGCTTTCATTTGATATTAGAATGGCTTATTTCAATTTAGTTATACCTGCTCCTAAGCTAACCCCAAATAAGGCATTTCTTTATCCAAACAGGCATTTGAACTGGTTTAATTATATGGAATTCAATATACTCTTAAGTTAAACCAGTGCAGCTTCGACAGACAAGTTCTAGGTGCCAAAAATACAATGTTATATCAAAAACGCAGGCGTATTTAATGAAATATAAATCACAGCTGAAAATCACACAGCCAAAAGCATTCGTAGTGCAATGCTTACAATGTACACTGATCTTGAAAAAAGCCGGTTTAACTTAATACATTTATATGGGCTAAATTTGATTAAAATTCTAAAATGGACGTTTGCCACAATTGTGAAAAAACACAAACTAGATTTTTTCCTATTTTCTTCTAGGAAGACCGATTTGGCATTATCACTGGTTTGTACAATAACTGATGGAATTTCTACTCAAGTAGAGAGGAATACTAAAACTGTAGCTAAGAAATATTCCAAATCTTCACATTGAAAAGAGGCACTCTCACAAAATACATCACAAGTTATACAGAAAATAGGGTAAAGTCAAATTAGTGGGATCAATTCTCCACAGTAAATTATTAAGCAGTTTTGATTGCTAAACAGTTTTAGTAGCATCACAATAGCACACAATTAATAAAATGCACAATGCCCTGCAACTGGACAATATTAACAATTTTCAAATAAAATAAATCCAAAACCCTTCAAGGATATATTCAGTTCAACACTCCTTCCCCTACTGTTTATATGTAACAGATTGATATATTTCCCAAGACCCAAATTTCAGAAACATTGCTACACAACAGTCAAACCACTTGCTATGCTAGGTTTCTACCTCAAATGAAAAAGGCACAATCAAAATATTTTCCTTACAAGATATATAATGCTTTTCATTAACTTGCATTTTAATTTACCATGATACACCAATGTTCTAAGTCAATTTTAGCTAAAAGACAGTCTGAAATCATAAAGGTTTTCAACCCTCTTCAAAAAAGTTTGAGCTGGGGTTTATTGTATAGACAAACCACCTGGCTGAAAACAAAGCCTGCAGCAATGACCCTCAAAGAACAGGAGAGGATTTTAATAGACTGCCACTTGGCAGAGTTGATATTTTCATCACACTAAAACCATTTCTTATCACTCAAGAGTCTTGCTTCCAAAAATGAGCTAGAATTTTTTAAGTGCTGGATATAATGATTTTCATATAGGGTGGAAAAATCCCTATTCACATTATAAATCAGTTTGAAAAATGCCATCGTTCATCCTACATGCTCCAATTCATCTGACAGTGTTTTTTACCAGGAAAGCTTATGTCTAATTAAATCGGTTAGTCTTTAAGATTCCAATTGGTTAGCTTTTTCCTGCTATATATGTAAGTGACCACCTTTTGTCTAGACATTTGGATCTGTAGTTCTACCTCCAGATACATACTTTTAGGAAAACAATCCCAAGGCAGTATTTTGGTATGAACTTGCTTCTCTTATTTTTAAAAGCAGAGTAGAATTCACATACCAAATATTTGTAAATTTGAGGGAAGATTTATTACTGTGCCTATTCAGTCCTAAGAAAAACAGCATTCATCCAACTTTTAATATTTCAGATACTTGAAACCAAGGTAGATTCTCTCAGGATTTCCAATACTAGGCCTCAGTAATAATTGGTGAATAGAATTTCAGGAGAGCGCATATAAATGCAGGCAAAATCAGAAGTCTCTGTACAGATGTGTTAGTAGAAATGTAAAAACCTGAACCCCAGCATGGCTAACACTGAACGAGAAGTCTATTCTACTCTCCTTAATTTTCTGATTTCCATTCTAATTTTTCTGAGTTAATGAATTGTGAACAGAATTATTGCTCAGAAATGTGAGTGTACACAAGCAGGTGTCAATGCACTTCAGTTCCAATTGGCAGCATCCTTTGCTCCTCTGCCTTGCCAACACATCCCAGTCCAAAACAGCAGCAGCCCATGTTATCAGTATCCTAAGCCCCTCTTCATCAGAAACCATCAATCAAGCCAGCCTCCAGGCTGTTTGATGATCAGGATTTAAGCTAGTTTTCCCACAGATGAAAGGCTGGGGCACTCATCTGCCATACCACCAAGCTCCCATCAAGAATCAGAATCACGAACAACTTTCATTAGAACCACGGACTGAATCTCATTTGCTCTCAGAGAGCCAAATTCAGATGAAATACCCTAAAATGTAAACTTCAGTTTTAAAATGTAGCCCATCTTTTTAGGTACAAATCTTTTTAGGTACAAATTGTTCCTAGAAATGATTAATAAAAAGCTCTTAGAAATGATTAATAAAAAACTCTTAAGCTTCTGCCCATCCAGTAGGAGTAGAATACTAGAGAAGACAATACCAATAAATGATTTAGTTGCTAATTTTTTGAACTTCATATACAGTGGTTGTATGAACCTACTACAGTAGACTTCCAATAATCCGGCACCTTTGGGACCCAGGTGGTGCTGGATTATCAGATATGCCGGACTATTAGGAGATACTATAAGGGGGCATACTCCCAACCCAATCCCACTCCCCCCACTCTAACCTAATTCTCGGGTCCTGGAGCCACTGCTACAGCCGCGCTTATCTTCTCCCTCCAGGCGCTGGGGCACGTGCGCTGAGCGGCCAGCTTTGAGCATGAGCTGGCCGGGACACCGTGTGCAACCCAATCCCCCTCCCCACTGTAACCCAATCTCCCTCCACCCACAACCTTACGCTTGGGTCCCGGAGCCAGAGCCACTGCACCGCATCTGGGATGCCATGCGTACCCCCCCCCCAATCCCTCTCCTCTTCTCCAGAGCCAGGCATCTCTCTCCCGCTAACTGTCAGCAGAGGCATGTAGTCTAGACATACCCTCAGAGTCTTTATTTTTCAGGGTCGCCCCGGGCTGGCCTTGCCTCTCCTGGGGTGTTAACAGCTTCCATCACCAGGGAGTTCGGAGCTGGGTAGGAGTAGAGGTGCTTGTGTCCCTTTGCCAGGACCAAGTACTTTCTGCCTTTTAGATGGGGAATGGAGGAGAGTGTCTGCACCACGAGCCTTGACAATCTTGGCTATCCCATCACGGAGGGGTAAGGCCACCCTGGTTGGGGCTCACTGACCCAGCCCCCAAAGAGGATATCCTCCTGCTCCTCGAGCTGCTCCCCTTAGAGGTTCAAGTGGGTGGCCACCTGTTTGAGGAAGTCCTGGTGAGCCTGTATATCATCAGGGGGCACCACCGGTGGGCATCCCATGATGGTCTCATCTGGGGACCACAGATGTTGCTGGACCAGAGAGGTTCAACCTGTAGTAATTTACAGTGTAATCTATACACAATTCCTGGGGGAAGGGGGATGGAGGGGAACCTTCCCGTTTTGAATGTTTAGCATCCTGAGATGGCACATTCAGCTTCTTGCCCTAACTGAATTTATGAAATAATTCATCACAGGCACCGGAGCTAAAGAAATGTTCGTTGATTGTTTTAAGTCCAGTATGAGAGAGGAGTCAAGACAGGTCTAGACTACAAAGTTTTGTTGCCATAACAATCAAAGCTCCCAGCACAGATGCAGCTATGTGGACAGAAGAGTGCTTCTGTGGGCACAGCTAAAAAGGCGGTCATGTTACTATGCCGATGGAAAAACCTTCTCTCGTCATAAACTGAGTCTTATGCTGTGGGCTTTGCTGAGATCGCTTGACCAACAAAGCATCTGTAATGTAGACAAATGCTTCAGACTGAGAAACACTGGACAAAGTCCTAGACTTAAGCAGACAGTGATAAGGCTGCTTTTGGAAAACTGTTTGAAAAATGCTTTGCACACAAAAAAAACCACTCCCTGAAGTCTGTCTGGTTACATCCATGGGTTTTGGATCACGCACAAAAAATGTTAACTACAGGAATCATCATTAAAGAATAATTTAGTGTGTTGGCAATGCCAGCGATTTTCTCTCAAATCTTTCAGTAATAGTTGTTTTCTTGAAGGCCCAACTGCTGAAGTTGTGGGAATACCTGAACATCTCAGTATTCATTTTAAAAATATTTCTATCCCTAATGGTTGCACAGAAAAGATTATAGCCTAAAGTTGGAAAACAAGGCAGCAAATAAAAGGAATCTCCTGATTTTTAAAATCTCATGATTTTTAGGAAGCAACTCGTGATTTTTTAAAACTCTGGGGCTGGCTATACTCCATTCACCAAGAGCTTCCATACCACAGTCTATGACTCTGCAAAGGTGACTCCCAAAAGTGCTTAAGTATTTTCTCTTCAGGCATTCAGGCATCGAAGTCTTCTCTCTCAGATTTCAGAAAGCAGACTAATTTAATGCAGGTGCATCTTCATACCCTCCAGGGGCTGCAGGCCTATAGAGAAATTATCAGCTATTACTACCACTGCAAAAAAGCGATGGAGACTTCTCTTTATCCCAAAGACTACGGGAGCCACACTGGAAGCAAGGAGTTCGTCTTTTGAAGTTCCAGCAGAAACAGATGCTTCTCATCGGGATTGTCTGAATCTTTTGATCTAGAATTCTAATTCTGTCCCCAACGGTGATATGACCTTAATTCTCTTCGCTGGCTTTCTTCCATATACCCCCATGAGCATAACAATCTGGGATTGCTAATGGCTTTGGAGGTTCACACAGATGGTGCACAAATTCCCGATCAAAAGCAATTTGCACAAGTGGGGAAAATCCAGACATTACTCACATAATGAAAGCACAGTATACAATGCTGGTCAATATTTACCAAAGGCAATAAACCCAAGGGTGAATAATGAGTTAATATTACATAATGGCTCAAAGTGTACACTTCCAGGCACAGTGTTTCCTATGTCTATAACTGTAGATTCAAGGAAAAGGAAAAACCAACGTCTCTCTTTGGAAAATTGTGGAGGACATTTTGATTTCACTGTTAAGAAACCACATGGAATCAGACACGGAGCAGTAACAAGCCAGGGGCTGTTCTTACAGAGGCTGTTAAGGAGCAGACAACAAAACATAGCTTCTGAAAACACGAAGGGTCTGAAGCCCACAGGGAAGGAAACTTGAATATCAAACACTACAGATGCAGCCCTCGTCCACCTCTCGGCGCTCAAGAAACAATCCACTGAAAGAGGCAAGAGACCTCCAACGCAGCTGTCAACACAGATCCGTAGTAACACAGGGCCTCACTGCCTTCTGGGGTCACGAAAAGACTGACGGGAATCAAATGCTGCTACAGAAACAAAGAGGTCGACATCAAGAGAGAAGATAGGGCACAGATTTACTATGAATACTTACACAGGCCTCTCGCACTACCAGCTTTGCAGGGCACTGCATTGACTCCCTTTGCAGCTCTGGTATAACAAGGTGCCTCGCGCCTAGATACACACCACTTTCAGAAAACTGCAGTGCAACTCCTTTGGCATTTCCATTCACAGCTCTCCTAGTAGGAGTCTTGCATAGCAGTACTTCTGGGAATGGCTTGTAAAACAGTTAAAAAGCAGAGTTGCAGCGGAGTTAGCACCTGGGTTATTACATCAGGGAGGTCTTCTATTAACACACAGACCTTGCAGGCAGTCAGATAGCTCCCACCCACAAGAACTGGTTTGTCAGGGGTGAAGCTTGGTTGAAAGGTCTCTTGAAAGGTCAGATCCTGAAATCACCTGAGAGGGACTGGAAAGGTCAGGAATTGAGCCATTTGGCATCTTTGGCCTTTTTTTTTCCAAGCTCGAGATGCAGGAAGCTGCCGTGGGAGTCTGATAAAGCCAAGGGCACCTGATGGCTCCCCAGGACTCTAGGGAAAAGTGAGGAGCACTGCCTCCCAAATGTTTCTTACTACCTACATGGTCTATATTCTCTCATGCTATTCAATCACCTATTAATGCAGAGCCGTAGCGGGGCTGATGCCGGGACCCGGCACAAGCTGGGATTGAGTGCTTTCACTGCTAACCTTTATCGATTAATTGCATGGTCAACAAAATGTGTGTTAACTACACGACAGACGAATTACACACTTCTGAACATCCCTACTAGGACCTGCAGTGACTGGCCTGGAGGCGGGGGCAACGCAGGGGGGCGCAGCGCAGGGGGGCGCATGGCTGCTCTGAGCAGCCTTGGGCTGAATCCAAAAGCTTGATGGGCCAGATCCAGCCCATGGGCCGTAACTCGCCCACCTCCCCGGATCTATGCTCTCCAGATGAGGGAGTGTTTGCACCCTGGCAGAGTCCCTAGGCACCAGTGGGCGTTCCAGCAGCGATTTGAAGGGTCCAGGGATGCCGCCTCTACTGTACAAGTGGCAGCAGGCAGGAGCTCCAGGCCCTTTTGTATTTCTGGGCCTCGGGGCAATTGACCCCTTTGCCCTCCTCCCCCCTGGCAGGCCTGCGAAGCACCTCGTGTTTGGAGCAGGGCCTGGTCTCCGTTCAGGCTCCAGAGGCTCAACACTCCTGGTATCACAGCTGTCTGATGAGCATTAAGGCGGCAAAGCTCAGCTAAGCTTGTGGAGATCTGAATTCCTTCGCCCCCGCCCCCCACCACAGGATTCCGCCCAAGACAACCGCTGGGTTCTCCTCAGAACAGTTCGAACAGTCAGAACGCGATGTAGAACTGTCAGAGTTCATCAGGAATAACGGCCATCAAACACCGAGACCAAAACACAGTCCACCGCGATTATAAAGCTACTCACTCGTGCCCTCGCACTTAGCAAGCATATGATGGAATTGCAGAAGTCTTGCTGGGTCAGCGGAGCAACTACTCACGTGGAAGTAAAAGCAGACGCACCAGCTCTGTGTGCGCGATGCACCGAACCATCTCCAAATGTTATATTTGAAAAGTGTCAGCGTGAAAGGAGTTGATGCTACAAAAGCAGTTGACTGAAAACTCAAGAGAAATCTCCCGTTTCACCCTGCCCTGAAGCAGGACAAAGCCAAAAGTCTACAGTATCCAACGCAGGAGGATGCAGTGACTAGAAATTACAGCTCACGGCTTTCTGGCAGAGAGGAACATACCTGAAAAGCTGCCGTGTTCTTGATCATGAGGAAAGCATTTACGTCAGTCTTTGGTCTTAAAATGATTGCTGGCAGCAGGCTGAACGGCAGCCACTAGCACATGCTCTCGGTTTAGTGTTTTTTGCTCACACGAAGTGGAACTGCCACTTCTGCAGAGGCACCTCCACCACATGAGAGGACACGTCACATGTTGCTTTCCACACAAGGCAGGCTGTGGCCAGCCAGCACAGCCCTTGGGTTCCTATACGGTTCTCCCAGGTAGCAATATTGTCGGACATTGGACAGGTACATCAGTGCTAGGGCTTGATGTGAGCAGCAGCACTGCTCCGGTTTCAGAGATATTGGTAAGTACTGCCAGGGCCAAAGGGGTGAACTCGCTGCCTCAGGGGGCTGAAATCCTCCAATAGGAGGCCTGTTCATTACAGCAAGCTGCATGCAAACCTGAGCCACTTCTTCAACCAGTTACCTCTGTTCCCCTTTGCAAAACGAGTCTGATGATCCCATGCCAGCAGAGCTCTCTGCAGTGTGGACGGTGCTTGAAAGACTCGTGAAGAAAAGGCTAGAGAATAAGACCGAGAATCTCTTGCTGCCTCTATATAAATCCATAGGGCAGCCACATCTGGAATACTGCGGTCGCCTCATCTCCAAAAAGATAGCTTGGCATTGGAATAGGTTCAGAAAAGGGCAACTCCATGATGAAGGGTTTGCAACAGCTGCCCCACGAGGAGAGATTACTAAGACTGGGACTTTGCAGCTTGGAAAGGAGATGACTAGGGCTAGGATAGAGATCTGTAAAATCACGACGGCTGGGGAAAGTGAACAACAAAAGATTTTTACTCTTTCCCACAACACAAGCAGGGCTGTAAACATTTGCTTTCAAAGGGTAATTGAGGAACTGCTAAAAATCCTAACGGTTACGTGCACTGCAGAGCCGGAAGTGAAGCCTCCCCAGGAGCCAGGCCACCAGCCTCTGCCAGACCTGCTCCCGGGGAGGTTTCGCTGTTGCAGTGAAGCCATTTCCCCAGGAGCAGAGTGGGCAAAGGCTGCCGGCTTTGCTGTGGGTTTT
The DNA here is from genome assembly GCF_052426305.1 of Pelodiscus sinensis. Taxonomy (NCBI): domain Eukaryota; kingdom Metazoa; phylum Chordata; order Testudines; family Trionychidae; genus Pelodiscus; species Pelodiscus sinensis. The sequence goes on along the minus strand of NC_143074.1, from coordinate 23,703,070 downwards.
ACAGCCAGCTCCCCAGCATGTAACCTGCAGCGGTGAGGCCGGGCCTGCCACGGACAGGAGCTGCTTCAGCCCTGCAGGGCCCACTGCAGGCAGGGGGTGTTCCGGTTGGAGTAGCCCCTGTCCATGGCAGGCCTAACACCCCACCACAGGTTACAAGCTGGGGAGGAGACTTGGCTGCAGGCTCTGCAGTGGGTTCCCTAGGAACAGGGCTAGCAGCCCTTGCCTGCAATGTACCCTGTCTGAGACGGGTGGGGAGCTGCCTGTTAACCTTTCACATCCCTAAACACAAGAACTAGGGGTTACCAAATGAAATTCATAGGTAGCAGGTTTAAAAACAAACCAAACCAAAGGAAGTATTTCCTCACATAGCACACAGCCACCCTGTGGAACTCCTCGCCAGAGGATGTTGTGAAGACCAAGACTATAATAAAGTTCAAAAAAGAGCTAGATAAATTCATGGAGGGTATTAGCCAGGATGGTGTCCCTAGCCTCAGAAGCTGGGAGTGGGTGACAGGGAAGGATTACTCGATTCTCTGTTCTGTTCACTCCCTCTGGGGCACCTGGCATTGACCACTGTCGGCAGACAGGACACTGGGCTGGCTGGACCTTTGGTCTGATCCAGTCTGGCCGTTCTTATGTTCTGATGTGTGTGAAAGGTTAAAACAAGTAACTACACCCTTACGGGCAGCTCACCCCAACAACAACGCTGTGCCTGCACTCTACCAAAAGGGGCCATGAAACTTGGTTAACGATGCTTAAGAGATTCTGTCAGCTTGGCCTGATTACAGCAGAGCGCCTGCTCTCGTCCCCAAATACCCACTCATTCCCACCTGCTCCTGCATTATTTCTCACATTTTTATCTCACCCCCACATGGAAAAACCTTCAAGAGAGACAAGCTCTCAATTATTCTAAAAAAACCAAACCAAAACCTAGTCCACACACCCACAATACAGACTATTTTTATTGCTAAAATAATACAACAAATCTTGCTTAAACCATGTAAAAATACTTGAACTTCCATAAGAGACATAAAATCTCTTTCTCTCTCTTGCTTAAATTCAAGTATTAGAACCTATTTTTTTGAAAAAAGACAAAAATCTGCCGTAGGATGCTGAAATTCTACGTATGACAAACTGGAGCGAGTTTTAGTTTTTTTCCCACAAATCAGTCATGTGTTGTTAGTGAGGGGTTTGCCCACCCGTTCCTGCCTGTAACGAAGTATAAGTTAGCACTATTATGGCAGAGGGTCCTGCAGGACCTGTTGGGTCCCACTTCCACTGCAGCAATCCCAGTCACAGCTACATGTTCTTTGCTCCTCACTATACTCCCTTTCGATCCATCCACATTTCTACCCAAAGCTGCACGTGCAAACACACTTCTCCTTCACTGAGCATGCCACTTCCCCCTTGTAATCCTCTTCCCTTCTGCTTAAAAGGTCCATGTCCTTCTTTAGAGCTGCACACCATTTTGCTCCTGCTGACCTCTCTTCTCCCATATCTGCCTCTTACAGAGCTCTTGAATTCATCTCATCCCTGGACCTCTTTCCATGCAGCTACGTAGCCGTTTTTCTCAGGCTTCTCCCATTCCTCACTCTGCACAGACTATAGAAAAGTCAATATGCAAATCAAATAGATTTCCCGCCCCCCCAAACCCATCACCCTTTTTCTACTAATACTGTAAAAACACTCCTGTCCCATTTTCATGTACATAAGAACATAAGAACGGCCGTACTGGCTCAGACCAACGGTCCTTCTAGCCCAGTATCCTGTCTACCGACAGTGGCCAGCACGAGGTGCCCCAGAGAGGGTGGACCGAAGACAATGACCAAGCGATTTGTCTCCTGCCATCTTTCTCCAGCCTCTGACAAACAGAGACCAAGGACATCATTTTATCCCCTGGCTAATAGCCTTTTATGGACCTAACCTCCATGAAATTATCTAGCTTCTCTTTAAACTCTATTATAGTCCTAGCCTTCACAGCCTCCTCTGGCAAGAAGTTCCACAGGTTGACTACACGCTGTGTGAAGAAGAACTTTCTTTTATTAGTTTTAAACCTGCTACCCATTAATTTCATTTGGTGACCTCTAGTTCTTCTATTTAGGGAACTAATAAATAACTTTTCTTTATCGGCCCTCTCCACACCACTCATGATTTTATACACCTCTATCATATCCCCCCTCAGTCTCCTTTTTTCTGAACTGAAAAGTCCCAGTCGCTTTAACCTCTCCTCATATGGGACCCGTTCCAAACCCCTAATCATTTTAGTTGCCCTTTTCTGAACCCTTTCCAAGGCCAAAATATCTTTTTTGAGGTGAGGAGCCCACATCTGTACACAGTATTCCAGATGTGGGCGTACCATAGTTTTATACAGACGCAGTAAGATATTCTGTGTCTTATTTTCTATCCCTTTCCTAATAATTCCTAGCATCCTATTTGCCTTTTTGACCGCCGCTGCACACTGCGTGGAAGTTTTCAGAGAACTGTCCACGATAACTCCAAGATCCCTTTCCTGATTTGTCATAGCCAAATTAGCCCCAATCATACTGTACGTATAGTTGGGGTTATTTTTCCCAATGTGCATTACTTTACACTTATCCACATTAAATTTCATTTGCCATTTTGCTGCCCAATCACTGAGTTTGGTGATATCATCTTGGAGTCCCTCACAGTCTGCTTCTGTCTTGACTATCCTAAACAGTTTTGTAGCAATTGCAAACTTTACTACATCACTGCTTACCCCTTTCTCCAGATCATTTATGAATAAGTTGAAAAGGATTGGTCCCAGGACTGACCCTTGGGGGACACCACTAGTTACCCCTCTCCAATCTGAAAATTTACCATTTATTCCTACCCTTTGTTTCCTGTCTTTTAACCAGTTCTCAATCCAAGAAAGGACCTTTCCTCTTATCCCATGGCCATGTAATTTACACAAGAGCCTTTGGTGAGGGACCTTGTCAAAGGCTTTCTGAAAATCCAAGTATACTATATCTACTGGATCCCCCTTATCCGCATGCTTGTTAACCCCTTCAAAGAACTGTAATAGATTAGTAAGACAGGATTTCCCTTTACAGAAACCATGTTGACTTTTGTCCAACAAATTATGTTCTTTTACATGCTTCACGATTTTATTCTTTACTATTGTTTCGACTAATTTGCCCAGTACTGAAGTTAGACTTACCGGTCTGTAATTTCCAGGATCGCCTCTAGAGCACTTTTTAAATATTGGTGTCACGTTGGCTACCTTCCAGTCATTAGGTATGGAAGCCGATTTAAAGGATAGGTTACAAACTACCGATAATAGCTCAGCAATTTCCCATTTGAGTTCTTTTAGAACCCTTGGATGAATGCCATCCGGTCCCGGAGATTTGTTAACATTAAGTTTTTCTATTTGTTCCAAAACCTCCTCTAATAACACTTCAATCAGGGACAGTTCCTCAGATTCACCACCCACAAAAGACGGTGAAGATTCGGGAATCTCCCCAACGTCCTCAGCCGTGAAGACTGAAGCAAAGAAATAATTTAGTTTCTCTGCAATGGCTTTATCGTCCTTGATTGCTCCTTTTATAGCTTGATCATCTAGGGGACCCACAGGTTTTTTAGCAGGCTTCCTGCTTCTAATGTACTTAAAAAACATTTTGTTATTTCTTTTTGAGTTTTTGGCTAGCTGTTCCTCAAAATCTTTTTTTGCTTTTCTTACAGTTTTACACTAGATTTGACAGTGTTTATGTTCCTTTCTATTTATCTCACTAGGATTGGACTTCCACTTCTTAAAAGATACCTTTTTGTCCCTCACTGCTTCTTTTACATGGTGGTTAAGCCACGGTGACCCTGTTTTAGGTCTCTTGCTATGTTTTTTAATTTGGGGTATACATTTAAGTTGGGCCTCTATTATGGTGTCTTTAAAAAGATTCCATGCAGCTTTCAGGGATTTGGCTCTAGTTACTGTGCCTTTTAATTTCTGTTTAACTATCCTCCTCATTTTTGTATAATTCCCCTTTTTGAAATTAAATGCCAGGGTGCTGGACTGCTGAGGTGTTCTTCCCACCACAGGAATGTTGAATGTTAATATATTATGGTCACTATTCCCAAGCGGTCCTGTAACGGTTATTTCCTGGACCTGATCCTGCACTCCACTCAGGACTAAATCGAGATGTAACTGACATCTAAGTCACAAAGCCCAGCAATATGGCCTTTATACAGGAAAGCAGGCTTCACTTTAATTTGCCTAAGGCAATTACACTAAGACTGTGGTGTCCAAAGTGCTAGCTGCTAGCCACATGTGGATATTTGGCTGGTTGAGTGTGGCTAGCTCGCTCCAGCAGTAGCCAAGACTTGGGTGGGCACCCGGCTCTATGAGATCAAATGCCAAAGAGGGTCATTCAATGCTAATTTTCTTCAAGGGGTTATTTTTGTGGTATTTTCTAAGTGGCCAGTCCCTATATCACAATGTTCAACCAATCAACCTCACCCTGCTTCGGATCCCAGGGAAATTTCTGATGCATCATAGCCAGGTTATTTCCTCTGGTTCTGCCAAGAAGTGAAAGAGTGGGAGGATGTCACCAATTTAAGAGGGAAATGAAACACTGTAGTGTACGTATTCACACAGGAGAAGTGTGTCACACACTGTACTATACTACACACAGGGCACAGCACCCAAGTACTGGAATGGGGACATGGCAAGTCGCTCACCTAGGAGTTCAAACAATACAGCAGAAGCACCCAGGAGATTTTGCTTGACAGATAGTGCTGACTTCTTCTGACTTGTGTGGTTATGCACCATAAAATCAAATGCTTTATTTCCCACCATGTCTTATTTCAGGTTTCCCTTTCTACCCTCAGAATAACATTTGCAATTATTCCTGGCAAATCAGAGTCAAGTGCTATGTAATCAGACTAGGACTATCCAAAGGCTGACTCAGACTCGTTTTGCTAATTATCTTCTAGACAATGAATTTACACTCAGAGAAGTGAACTGTCACTATCAGTCATTTCTCCCACAGTCCTTAAGTACCTCATTATTTGATGAACTCAGTAAAATGGAATTGCTTGTGCACGTAATGATCAAATGCAAACTCAGAACACTGATTTTGGAGAAAAGGTTCTTCATTCTTACTTCTTGAGTAACGGTTCTAGTTTGAATTTTGAGAAGCATGGTTGCAAGATCTCTGAGCATATAGTGGCTTTTCTTTTTCTTTATTATTGATGCCAACACTGATATTGGAAACGTCCATACTCTACAGTTGTTAAGAACCAAGATGTGCAAAATTAAACAGCTGGGCTAAGAAACCCCCAAACATGCACTTAAAAACCCCCTACAACCAAATGTTAAGAGACCAATGCAAGCATCAGATCACACTGACCTAGTTTCATAGCAGTACTTAAGTTAAATTTGAACATTTAGATCTGGACTCTCATTTTAGCTGCAGGGCAATATAACAGAAGTTAATTTTTCAATGGGAAATCAGAGTTAGCCAAAGAATTTAACCAAGTAAACCAAATGACATAAAATGCAAATAGCTAAATATTCTGAAGAGTCAAACCAAAACAGACTGCAGTTCTATAAAATATATGGGGAGATATTAAAGGAAAATATGGTCTAAGTGAAGGTAATGCCACAAAAAATTTCCAGATACTATAAGGCAGTGTCTACACTGGGCCACTTATTCCGGAAAAGCAGCCGCTTTTCCGGAATAACTTGCCAGCTGTCTACACTGGCCGCTTGCTTTTCCAGAAAAGCAATGATGATCTACTGTAAAATTGTCAGTGTTTTTCTGGAAAAACTATGCTGCTCCCGTTCGGGCAAAAGTCCTTTTCCGGAAAAACTGTTCCGGAAAAGGGCCAGTGTAGACAGCACAGTAGTCTTTTCTGCAAAAAAGCCCCGATCGCGAAAATGATGATCGGGCCTTTTTTCCGGAAAAGCACGTCTACGTTGGCCTCGGACGCTTTTCCGGAAAAAGTGCTTTTCCGGAAAAGCATCCTGCCAATGTAGATGCGCTTTTTCCGGAAATACTTATAACGGAAAACTGTTCCGTTTTAAGCATTTCCAGAAAAGGGTGCCAGTGTAGATGTAGCCAAAGTGTTTATTTTGATACTATAAGTGTTATATTGATATTTGGGGGGGGATTCTGTATTTAGTTACACTCAGTAACCTTTAAGCATTCTTGTAACTATCCGCCTTTCTACTAACAGGGCACTACAAAATAAAATGTATCACTTTACCTTTGTGATGAGAATTCGGTACTTTTCCACCAGGTGGTCATTGTTATGACATCCAGCTAGCAGCTGCCACACCTCGCCTCTTAGTGCTTCAGGAACACCACTTCTCACCAATGCTGACAAAGGCTTTGGCCTCACACTCAAATTCAGATGCCTTGGGGGAAGAGGGAGAAGTTATGCTCCATTACTATGGGCCAAGTACAAACATATGAGCGGTCATGTGTAACACCCAAATGCAATGTGGAATGAGAGAGATGCTGGAAAAAACGTCATGACCGTCTGTGTGTTGCTGGAGGAGCTCTCTGGGCCATCAGAGACGTAACAACAATGTGGGAACATTCAGGAGTCATGAAAAAAGAAAATTAACTGTACACCTTTCCCATCTACTTCCATAAATGCTACTAAATGTAGCATGAAGGGGAACAGCCAGCAACGTTCATGCACGAATTGGGTGCCCGAGGTAAGGGGCTGGTGCATTCCCAGAAGGTAGGGGGCGTACACCCAGGCAGCCCCTTTCATCTGCCTGGTGATTCTGTCTCATTTCCATACGGTTTTATGAGAAGCAGTCCCATTCCAGGCAAATCTTATTTTCCTGGTACAACCAAATCCTGACTTTGCTTTAAGCTAGAGAGAAAGCTGTGTACTGAATTTGGTGGTCCTAGTTTTTACTTTTAGGAGGAGTTCTTAAACAAGCAGACAGACACACAAACTCTCAAATATATAGTAGATAAATAAAAACTCAGCACCAAGGTAAGGAGTTAGACCATCTACAACAAATACAAACCCTCTGAAGAGACTATGAACTGCCTTGCTCTATATATTAGTTCTGGTAATAAAATAAGATAGGTTTAATAAAACAGTATCACACAATATAACCTATGTGCTTTATTGGTAACAGACCTTTCTAGTCTGGCACTCTTGGGTCCAGCAACATCTGTGGTCCAGACTGACTTTAGTTAGCCTGTCCACAGATCATGGGTGTGGCCGAGTTTCCCGCAATCTCATAACGTTTGCTTACAACCGCCAGTCCTCGCTCTTAGCTTCCTGTGCTGTTATTTAGCTCTAATTTACTCCTAAATGTCTTCAAAGATGCCCAGTCAGCAGTGGAAGTGTTGGTGATGCTGCTAGACAATATTGACCTCCTGTTGTCCAGGAAGTTCTCTGGCTCAATAGCAGTAAGGTCCTAAGGGTGCCGGGCTACTGAGGTTCAACCTGTACCAGATATTCTCAACTATTGGATTTTGGAATGGGAAAAGCATGTGACTTCTCTAATAAAATACAAGCCATACATGGTAAAAAAAGGAAGTTAAAAGAATACCAACAAATCCCTAGTTGCTATAAAAAATCTGAATACGAGATCATCTAACCACCTGAACTCTCCTTTTTAGGATTTTCAATCCTCTAGTATGCTAAAAACTCAAGGATCATGACCTGCAATATTTGTAAGTTTTAAAAAGGGAAGAAGCCCTTTAACCCCACACCAAAAGTTGTTATTGCCAGCATCAGCACAGAAGAACTCCCCATCCTCTTAGAGCTGCCAAAACATTTTCAGTGCGAGTGTCAGGTGGCTTAATTACTTTTCAGCCTTGGAAGAGTTACAGAAGAACTGAAGTATATGACAAACATTCTTGCTGAGAGGGGATTTGTAGAGCTCATCTGATCAAACTGTTTCTAAGGGGATGGGGGAAGAGAGGACATAATTCTGATGCAGTCTTTCTACTCTTTTGTTATCTTATTGCAACAGTTACATATGTCCAGAACTCTTATCAAATAAGCATAATGTATGTGTGTTAAAAACTGGAAGTAAAAACCCTATCAAATTGAAAACAATTATATAGAAGTGCAATAGATCACCACTCCCTATATTAGCCTCTGAGTAGTTTAATGTTAAGAAAATCTCTGAATCTTTATATTAGACATTTTCCTAACACCTACATGCTGGATTTAATCCGTCTCTACTGCACTGTAGCTTTGTTTTTCCTCCTTCTCGGATGCAGTATTTCATTTGCTCTCACCTTTCTGGCTGCTTCTTGCTCTGCTTTTCAATGATGTTAGGAAGCACAGGAAGAGAAACGATACTAGATGGAGACCAAGGGAAATCTTAAAATGCTCCATCTGGTACTGAGTATGTGTGATCTCTCTGTGCAATGTTGGCAGAGTTTTGCAATAACTTCCAGCAGTAACCTCCATGATGGAGGCTCACCTTAGTATGCAGAGCTAACTAGCTGTTGCCCTGGCAAGGGGGAGTAGAGGCTGTATCAGAATCTCTACTACTTCGAAATGCTATGCTAAATAAATCAGCACCTCCTAGAAAAGCAGAACAACTCACATAATCCCCTGATGGACCCAGAGTTTATCTTCCTTTAACGAGGTGGCCACATTCTTAAGACCCAAAGGCTAAGGATAGATATTCAGTTAGGGTAAATGGTTCAACTCTGATTGTTCCTGGAGCTGGAAGGAGGGGAACTTTGCTGGAAAATTATCTTCAGGGAGCCAAAGTGAAGGAAAAGCTGTAACTTCTTTATTCTTCTTTTGATAGATTTTTTTTTATTAGCAAATGTAGAGCAAAGTAGTACTATGGTTTCCAAAACACCTGCAGCTATAGTAACCCCAAGAAGCTAACATGTTGCCTGAATGCTTTGAAGACATTCAGATATAAAAATTAGAAGTACAAATGGTATCAGACAAATCCTGGAATCGTATCAGAAGCCGGGATTCTCAGAAGACTTCATCCACCCTAATCTATTCTCAATTAATTTTCAGAACCAGTGGCCACTCTGCAAGGAAAGAACACACTTAGCTGGCAACCTCTCATGTCCGAGAAGACTCAAATACCATTTTCAGAACGCACATTCTTGCCTCTTACCATTTGGACAGAAGATCTCCCCATGTTTCAAGAATTTTTTCGGCACACTCTTTGGAAACATCCCCAGAACCACTCAAGAGAGGCTCATCGTTATCTATAATGAACGTAATGAGAAAAGAGGAGAAAATGTAAGCACAGAGGAGCACTATCCTACCAGATTAGCATTCAATTCTCAACTGAACCACTTCTTGGGATACCCCTGGTCAAATTTTAACACGGAGGACTACTGCAGGTGTAGACTCAGTTCTGACAGAATCATTACGAGGCACCTCACAATTCAATCCAGAACAAGTCAAAATGCAAAGTAGGCATTAACCTAAATGTGACCAATGCAATCATATTTCAGATGTTATCTTGAAAGAAATGTATGATACTGCTATCAGCGAAATGCTCTGCCTTTTGCACTACTAAAGCAGACAACTGAAATACTGCCAATGATAGATAACTTAATATCCTCAAGACCTACTCTTTCAAATGATATATTAAGGGATCTTGTTTTCTTTATGAAACATAACGAGAGGCCATTATAATGTCATTGCATTCATGGCAGCCTGAACTGCTTTGCACTTTTCCTTTGAATGCTATTACTTTTCTGATAGCTCCTAAAGCTTGAATTATGTAGTTTTTAGATTGTAGCACATTCCATTGCTGAAGTGAAAAAGTAGATAAGCACGATCACAATAATAAGACCAATCTCATAGCTGGTCTATTCAGTCATGGACATTGTGAAACCCTCATTATGAGTCATGTAGATACAAGCTCTGCTGCCGTTTCAGTATTTGTCTGATGCCAGACGCCTAGTCTGACACTGCTGTTGCATTAAATTATTTACACAAAAATATATTCCTCTGGAATGGGCCTCAGTTATCTTGGCTCATGTGTGAAAAATCTGGAACAGCCTAAGCAGATCTCTGATGTGGGTGATGCTATATCATTCAAACGTGCTGATTACTTTCCTATCAGTAACAGAAACTCAGCAGCAGTTCACAGGCCTGTTCAAAAAATGAAATGGCAACAGAGCCTGTCGAAAACACACAGACCTCAGAATGAACAGCACCACCAAAACTGTGAAATAGCGCCTGGTGTGTGGCATTTTGCACTACAAAAGCCTATGCTTACACACATGCCACTCGTAGACACCTCAAACCAATGCCAACTCCTCATTCCTCACTGCTGCAGCCGTTTACATCTGTTCCAGGAGGGACAAACTATCTCAAGTGCTGCTTCAGGTGTTTTTAACTTTTCTGGGGTGTTTTGAACTCTTCAGTCTGTCTCCAAGGAGAGTCAAATGAACCAAGAAGCAGCATTTAGTTGGTTCACAGAAACATCCAAGAAAAATGAAGTGGCAGCTGAAGGAACTGTTTTTTGTTATCAGACACTCATAGCTTTCAAGTGTGAGACAAGATCCCATTCAAAAGGTAATTTCTTCCCAATAGCTTTGCTAGTCATCTATGGCAGCTTCCATTTCCTACAAAGTATGCAAATACTGCCGCTCCCCGAGTTACGACCGCCTCCACTTACGACCATCCACACTTACGACCAAAGTGGTTGTAAATGCGGATCCGAGTTACGAATGGCGATCCGCGCTTACGAACAGCGTGGTCGCCATGGAACTCTATGGGATCCGAGTTACGAACACTTCGAGTTACGGACCAAGCGTTGGTCCGTAACTTGTTTGTAACTCAGGGAGCGTCTGTAAAACAAACTTGACTAGACTCTTACCTTCCTCTTCATCATCCTCTGGAGGGGACGGAATCATGGAGCCCTGCGACCCAGACTGTGGCAGTCGAATAGAGGGGCTTGCTGTAGTTTTTCTTCTCTCCCTTTCAGATTCACTTTCTAGACACACAACTTCATATAATGTATCTGTATTGTTCTTCCTGTCCTTTTGTTTGATCTGGATTAGAAAAGCACAATTCTCAGTTAGGAGTTATCATAGGACTGTGTGTTTCACAAGGTTCTTTCTACATCCTCTCCTTGGGGAAGAGGGGGGAATGGTGAAGCAGCATTATGATTACAGTCCTTTCAGTGCCCCAAGGTAGCTTCCAGGGCTGTGAATGCTTGTGGTGTTTGCTGTCTGCCCCTATTTCATGGGAATGCGTAGCAAACAATATCCAAAATGCATCACTCAGAATTGTATAGCTCCCGCAAGTAAAATGTACCCCTTGGGACAAATGAGTATATTTCAGGTCCAGGACTCAAACAGGCTCACCTTTTCCCACGGCAGTGGACTGGACACACGAGTAGCATGTATTTCAACAGTATATGCTATGGGGAAGCAGTTCTATGAGAGGAAGTTCAGTGAATTCTTGACTGCTGGACAACCTTTCCATTTAAATATGATGAATGAGAAAACCCTCAAACTATAGCTCGCTTCTCACCAGACTAAGAGCACAGTGTGCATCTCAGTGATAAAATGGTTCACTCTTGTTTAGTGTCCCAGCAAGGCCACTGATTGACTATTTACTTCTTCAAAAGTAAACGTGTACTCTTCCCGATTACACAGGTAGCCAACTTTATGGGATCCAAGGTTTTTGCTTCATTAATTTTCAATGCTTCTGTTCTGCTAAAGGGAAGTTAACACAGACTTTCTATATAAATACTTCACAAAATTCTAACTTACTTCAAGACTATTAAAGCAGCTTTACCTTCCACTCAAAATCAAAAATATGGAAAGAAATAATCTCTCCCCCACAATTTCTCTGTAAAAAAATTCCAAAGCTCAGTTTTACCATTTTAGTAATTTTAAATAATGGGAATTCTTCCAGACTAAAAATCACTAAGTCACTGAATGTTATCTGAGAAAATAAAATCCCTCTGCTTCCACCACTTCCCAAACAAGAAACATTTGCAAACTAAGATAAGCTAATTCTACATAGTTGTATCTTTTAAAGACTAATCACATCTCTGTAGAAACAAGTTTCCCTTCCATGCTTATCAGGTATAAACGATCAGTCACTTCAACTATGAATTGTGCTAACTCCTCCATTAGTAAATACTGGAAGCTGGATAACCCATAAGGGCGGCAAACAAGGCACAGTTCAATGAGATAAAAGGTCACAATTCATGCAGCATTTAGTAAGACAAAAGATACAAAATTAGCTAAGTAAGATAAGCTTCCGTATATTACAAGGCAGAAAAACAGCCTGTATTACAAAACTTGTGACATATTTATAGCTAACTGCATTAATTGTTCAACATTTCCATAATCCACTTCAAAAAAAATCAGTCCAAATAGGAGAAGATAAGACTAATCTCCTACATGGAGGGATTTTCCCCCAGACTATATTTTGAAGGAAGGTTTCCATGACATTGCTACATACCAGTGTGTTCCTGGAATGCGCTGTTCTGCAAGGTAACTGGTTACACATGGAATTAACTTTAAGTAAAAGAGATGAATGCAACAAAGAAGCTCCCTTGACGAACCTGGCATTTGTTGCCTCTCAGAAACCGTGCCATTATTTGCTATTACTTTACAAAAACAATAATGATGACGACAACAACAATAATAAAAATTAAAAACCAAGTGCAAAAAAGGACATTAGGGAAAAAGTTGTCTGTTTCTCCTGAACCTCCTGAAGAGGTAAATCCACATAATTCATGAACAATGAGATCAGAGTGTTCCACCCCTCACTCTTCTTGACTCCGTTCAATAGTATTGGACTGTGTGAATTCATCCGCAGGATGGTTAGTTTTCATGCGTCCTCCATTGCTTCTGAAGAGTGGTTTTGTTTCGGGGTAACCATTTCATGAGCAATTTTGGGAACAGCTTTTTTCCTCCATCACATACTAACTCTCAGGTGACTTTCACCGTCCATTTTCAAGGCTTTGACTGTTTCTGGTATGAGTTATGATATTATTCAAGTGCATTTCTTAGACAATGTACCCATTCTGTCCAGCAGGTGGAGTCAAAAAGCTACGATGTTAGCCTTCTTGACATTGCTTTCCAGTTACATTTTTAAACAAGAAAAGTTGGGGTATTTGGTTCGTTGAAACCTTTACTCTAACCATGTGATGCAATAGAAAAGAGAGCAGTGCAGTGACCCTCCACAGTTCTTAGACAATAACAGCAAAAATAGTCTTGCTAGGTCAATTGTCCAATTTTCCTGGGACAGTGTTTCTCAAACTGTGCACCCGGGGCTCCACGAGGTTGACAAACTGGAAACATCGATGGGTACAACACATACAATCAGTGGACCGTTGGGGCTCTGCATAAAGTTTTACGCATGTAAAGGGCTCCAGAGCCCAAAGTTTGAGAACCGCTGTCCTGGGACATGTGCATTTAAATCCTGTTGGAAGTTCTGTTTATCTTTGCAAAAAGTAGCCTTTTCTATTTGTACGCGTATGGCATGTCAAGTAAAAGAACTGCAGGACTCGTATACTAGGAAATGTTGTAACATCCTAAATACCAGGTTTGAAGGTACAGAAGTTAATTACATGTGACAATCTGCAGCCTGATCCTGCAGGCCTTATACACGATTCATTCCAGTGGCTTCAACAGAGCACACACATGCATCAGGGCTTCAGAGCTGGGCCTTGTCCCCATATGTTTATATTTATCCTGTAATGCACCCTAAAACCTACCACTGAAGTCTCAGAAGAATTTAATTATAGGGTAGTGACAGTCAGTTAAGCTTATACCCAACTATGCCAAGCCCCAAATGTAATGGTAAAAAGACAGCATTACCTGTTTTAGTTTTAGGAAGAAGTTTTCAGTGGAGCTACGTTTGCTGAAGGGCCAGAACAATCTCTCATTTGGTGAGCAAACTCGGACTTTGGTCTCCAAAAGGAATCGCACAGGTTCTTGTACCTCAGTTATCACCAAATCAACAGCTGTAGTCATGAACAGCACTTTATCTACAGAGAGAAAAAAATCAAGCCAATAATACAATCACCTGCCGACAAATCTCAGTGGAAATTCTCTCTCATCTGTCTACCTTGTAGTAATGTTACTGTAAAAACTAATTCTGCAGAAAATTAGCAGAATTCAGAAGAAATTAGCAGACCTAACACCCCAATATAAAGCAAAGGTTTCGGTGACTGGCACAGGTCAATTAAGATGGGCTATTTGCTAGCAAGAGAAGCTGCCCTATCAGAATCTTCTCCCAGCAAAGAATTCTTCTACCACAGAAAGATAAAAATCCTTTGTCACGTTCTTCAAATCCCTCTGGAAAACTAGCAATCATGTTCCTTAAAACAATTTCAAATATTTAATTAAGACTCTGATTTAAATGGTGACCCTCTACTGTGCAAGTGTGGTCCCACCAAGTTCTTTTGCTAAACAAGTCTTTGGATGATGGATAAATCCTATCATGTTAAGGAGATTCTGAAAAACGTTTACAAGACCACCACAGCTGTGGAAAAAGTCTCTCCCTGACAGAGCAGAGCGACCAACAATAGGAGCAGGACTCTCTGCGAAATGGGAAAGACTAGGCCAGACAATTTTAGGACCACTGGCATTTCTGAGCTTTGGGCAATTCACAGGTAATGCGCCAATTTCCACACACAGCTATGATAACTGTGAAAATCAGGTGTGTCATTGTTCACCTAAAATATTTAGAAATGTATCCTTCAAGAGCCATCATTAGGCTTACGAGCCAAGCACGATGAACAAGGCTAGCTTACATTGCAGATGAACGAAAACACAAGAAGAAAACAAAGCAATGGATATGCCCTAATCACACTTGGAAGATCTTATTCGTAATTTCCTGGGCAAAAAGCTTCCTGTTTTTAAACAAACATTTTGATTCTGCAGAACCTGAATCAGTCACGGGGGTTGGCTGTAGCCTGGCAGCTGAGTGTACGAAATAGGCCTCTACCTTGATAGATTAAAATCCCCATTGGCCTTGATTATTGCCTTGATTAAGGACTGGAAGAAACAGCACTAGTGATCCTCACTCCCCAAAACGGAAATGGAGAGAGTACAAGAGATATCGAAAGCCCCATATATCTCCCAGCGTAGTGAATTTTTCTCTGCTACATGTAAAAATTTTCTTCTAGTGGTTTTCTCCACAATAACCTCTGTGCAACACTTGTTGGATTTACAGTAGGAATGAAGCACATCACAAAGGGAAATCCTGTAATAGACGATCTTGTGCAATTCATAATGGGAGTCGGCAGAAACTAAAGGGGAGCAGCTGGAATGAAGGACTAGACCTCCTGCCTCATCCCTTTCCACACCCTGTACAGCCTTTCCTTTCCCTAGTAGGATGTCTGATTACACTTTTGGTATGCCAAAGAACTGACTAGTCTCCCAGGCTCCTGTTTCATTTATTCGATTCACATGTCCCACGTGAATCAAACTCAGAGCCACAACACTGTTTTCACTACATGATGTTACTGAGGGAAAAAGTGAAGGAGGCCGCCCCAACCTCGCTCAGCAAGAGCCCTTTTAAACTAACAAAGAGAGACCCAGCGCCTGCCAATTCCGACACACATTCCTGCTGGTAATAACGTTATTTTTGTAACGTTGGTACCTTTCGGAGTTTCTTCATTTACAATTTGGAAATGTGGAGATTTTTGATTCCAACTCCCAGTGATGATGTACGATTTCCCATCAGAGCTTTTACCCATGGATTCCTAGAAGCAAAGGAAAGAGCAAACACGTTGCTATTAACATGAAACTCATTTTAAAAATGCCAAGTGCTCGGTGCGCTCAGGAAAGGGGTGAGTCCCAGCCCAGAGACCAATTCCTGACGTCTGTTCACAAAACAACTACTGCCTGGGCAGCCACAGGGCAACCTCCCCAAGTCCACATCACTCAGCTGTAACCAGGAAAGACCATCTCTGGGGAGGAGAGGAGAACTTAGCCTGCACCACCTTTGACCTTCCAGCTGACCCTACCAAGAACAGGGCGATGATTGTGTGTGACATGCACACTGACTGTGCAAAGAACAGTCGTTCATTTCAGAGTGGTCCAAGAGCCATCTGCAAGCTAGTGACTTTCAGGCCACTCCTAATCCAGGTCAGATTATCTACAGTGGAAAGGCCAAACCATACATGCTCCCCTCAACACTGCCCTAGAGGAGTCCAGGCAATTCAGTGCTTGCAGCCTTATTTCGTAATGTGCGGTCTCACAACGACAGCTACTTGAGTGGTTTATTCACTCCATGAAAACACGTGCACAAAGCTCCTAAACCAGAGTTTCTTAAACTTTTTAAGACCGAGGAACACCAAACAATTTTTTTTAGGAGGAACTCCAAGGCCGGGGAAAAATGGAGGAAAAACAAACACAGAAAAACAAAAAACCTCCCAGATTTTGAAATCTGTTCTCTGTGGCACACCTCCGACTGCCTCGCGGCACACCAGTGTGCCACGGAACACAGTTTAAGAAACACTGTCCTAAACTGTTTGCCCTGGGGATGCATTTCATTGCCTATCCTATATTGAAACCAATTAAAATCAAGAATACTGCCTTACAAACTGCTAACCCTAAAAAGCTTCCCAGCTGTTTCACACTAATGTGTCTTGATACATTGCAGGGCTGTAATAACAAACATCTGACAGTGTGAGATTGTTCTATCCTCAGTGTCCTTGGTGTCTCAAGGACATTAGAGGGCACATCTCTTATACTGGTCTTTTTCTAAAATATACACACAACATTAAAAGCTAGGAAATGCCAGAAATAAGGTTTCACAAGCAACCTTAATGAAATCCCCCTTGTCTGTATGATTGATAATATAAGTAAGGATGTTCAAATGCACCGGTTCCGGGACTGCCGGGGGCTCTTACAACGTTTAAAAAGCAGAAGCTCAGTATCTGGGACCCGACTTATCTGTCCCGGCTCGCACTGGCTCCCCCGCTGCATGTCTGCCTCCCCTGCCCCTTGCGGAGAAAGTGCTGGGGGAAACCAGCTTTTAAGCTGGCTCCCCTCAGCACCAGCTCCTGCTCCCCCGCCTTGCTGCCTCTGATATAGAAGCAGAGGGTGGAGATGGGAGGGAAGCGAGTAGTCGAATAGTGACTCAACTAATTGCTTACATCCCTAAATATAATCTTTATTTACAGGATCCCATTCTTTTCTTTCCACAAGATCCTCGCCCCACAATGGCCAGGACTCACTAAACAACCAGTTAATTCAAGATTTTGTTTTATCCTCATTGTTCAGCTTGTGGCCTCTGCTCTGAAAACGAAGTTATTCATTTACACATGGCACTTTCCTACAGTGCTTGCCCCAACAGAATCTGGATGCTTCACAACCATTAACAAATATATCTTCAGAATGCCTTTCCTGAGGCCAGGTGGTGGTATCTCCATTTACTGAAGGGGAACCAAGGCAGGGATGAAGGGCAGAAGTCTTTGCTAATTTTGCTGCCTAATTTGAAGCATCTCAAATCCTGCCTTTTCAGAGCACATTATATAGCCCTTGATATGTTCCAAGGACAACTACCATTGAGTTGTATACATCAGACCCTACATCTTATGTCAGGCATCCAGAAAATGAGAACAGCAACCAGCTGTATAAAGCTATCAAAAAGACTGGAAGCTGTACATTACAGATGATTGAGGGAGAGACTACGTATTTCATTGAAAGAGAAAATAAAAAACGTAAAGAATAAGGGCGCCGACAGAGCAGAATCTATTTAAACAGAAGAACTTATTCACACAACACACAGTCAATCTATGGAACTCACTGCCAGAAGATGCTGTTCAGGCCAAAATTATAACTTATTTCAAACAAAGAACTGCATACATTTCTACAGAATAGGTCTGTCAGTGACTATGAGCCAAGATGGGCAAGGATGCATCCCCATTCTCTGGGTGTCCTTAAACCTCTGACAGTCAGATGCTGAGAATAGACAGCAAAGGAAGGCTCGCTTAATGCCTGCCCTGTTCTGTTCAGTCTCCAAAGCATCTGGCCTCATCAGAAGACAGGACAGAAGATGGACCATTGGTCTGACCCAATCTGGTCACTCTTACATTCTTCCAGTTTCTGCAACAAAGTTGGGAGGTATTGCTAATTCAGAAAAGGATCGGGATATCATACAGGAAGATCTGGATGACCTTGTAAATTGGAGTGATAGCAATAGGATGAAATTTAATAGTGAGAAGTGTAAGGTTATGCATTTAGGAATTAACAACAAGAATTTTAGTTATAAGCTGGGGACACATCAGTTGGAAGTAACAGAGGAGGATAAGGACCTCGGAGTCCTGGTTGATTATAGGATGACTATGAGCTGCCATTGTAACATGGCCGTGAAAAAGGCTAATATGGTCTTGGGATGAATTAGGCGAGGTATTTCCGGTAGGGATAAGGAGGTATTAGTGCCATTATACAAGGCATTGGTGAGACCCCATTTGGAATACTGTGTGCAGTTCTGGTCTCCCATGTTTAAGAAGGATGAATTCAAACTGGAACAGGTACAAAGAAGGGCCACTAGGATGATCCGAGGAATGGAAAACCTGTCTTATGAAAGGAGACTCAAGGAGCTTGGCTTGTTTACCTTAACCAAAAGAAGGCTGAGGGGGGACATGATTGCTCTCTTTAAATATATTAGAGGGATAATTACCAGGGAGGGAGAGGAATTATTTAAGCTTAATACCAATGTGGACACAAGAACAAATGGATATAAGCTGGCTAGTAGGAAGTTTAGACTTGAGATTAGACGAAGGTTTCTAACCATTAGAGGAGTGAGGTTCTGGAACGGCCTTCCAAGGGAAGTAGTGGGGGCAAAAGATCTATCTGGCTTCAAGATTAAACTAGATGGGTTTATGAAGGGGATGGTTTGATGAGATAACATGATCTTGGTAACTAACTGACCATTCATTATCAGTGGTAAATAGGTCAATGGAGGGATGACAGGAGTTACTATAGAGAACTTTCTGGGTGTCTGGCTGGTGAGTCTTGCCCACATGCTCAGGGTTTAGCTGATCGCCATATTTGGGGTCGGGAAGGAATTTTCCTCCAGGGTAGATTGGCAGAGGCCCTGGAGGTTTTTCGCCTTCCTCTGTAGCATGGGGCACAGATCACAGCTGGAGGATTCTCTGCATCTTGGGGTCTTCAAAGTATTTGAAGGCTTCAATATCTGAGATGTAGGTGAGAGGATTATTCTAGGAGGGGTGGGTGAGATTCTGTGGCCTGCACTGTGCAGGGGGTCAGACTAGATGATCACAATGGTCCCTTCTGACCTTAAAGTCTATGAGTCTATAAAGCAAGGCCAATGGCCAAGAAAGTCCCCAGGTCTGGCTCTTGTCCCTGCTGTATTTGAGGCCAACTGTTCTTGCTTCCCCTTGATTGGGTACAGGCAGAGAGAGCACTGAGAGTACAAGAGTGCGTCTGTTCTCAGCTCCTGTGCCCAGTGGCCCATAGCAGATGGGAGCAACAACTGCAGGGGAAGTGCTGCTCCGCCCTTATGGCCCTGGACTGAAGCCTGCCCAATACAGACAGACAGAATCTTTGCTACAACTTGGCTGCTAAACCTCTGCTGAGTATGAAAAAGCCTGGTTTGCACAGAGGCCTATAATTTGGCTAAATTCAAGAACTCTAAAGGGCAAATTGCTGACACAAAAGCAGCCTTCCCACTCCACCCCCCTCACCACCACCAAATTCAAAGACCCTGCTCCAAATCTTACATGTGCTACAGCTTCTCATGGAAACATTTGTACTTTTTAAAAAAATATAAAAGGGAATTTCTCCCCACTATTTTTGAATACAGCTTTGTCAAAGCATTTCAATAAACTTCAGACTTAGGAAGACACCAAGCGCAGAAAATTTCAACCTGAATTATTCAAGTTTGGCAAAATCATAAGCCACTGAAATCAGGCTCTTCACACGGGAAATATCAGCCAATTTTAATGATAAATGGCACTACCAGCTCCATTAAAACAAAAGAAAAAGTGACTTCATTTTAAATAGATAATTGACTATAAATGGAAATACTACTGGTTTCATTGCACTGCACAGTACAATGTGGAACTTGCATTCTGCTTCTTTTTAAAAGTTCCTCTAACTTTCTCTGTGGCCTCTTGGTGAGGCTATTAACCACAATCCAAGGCATTTCAGATGCATGGCAGAATTTAACGATAGGCCTTTGCAGAGCACAGAGGAAGCAAAAAAATTCTCTGCTAAGACGACACTAGCATGTCTGCGAATGGGTATCAGAAGATAGCTAATGAACACATACTGACACTGTTCACATTTGAAATAATAGCTACTGTCCTTCTAAGAGGGGATAGGAATGCATTCTGAAGCAAATCAGGAATTGACTGACATATGCATAAAGCACAATGGAAAGAGAGGTGTTTAGAAAGACTTTGTTCCAAACCAGTTTTAAAATTTAACTTGTCCAGTTACCTGGTTGCCTTTCAACATGAATTAAAACAGAAAAGATACTCTTCTACAGATGGTAATAGAACACTACTAAAAACACTATTCAGATTTAAAAAAAAACCACCAACACAAATTATGCCTGTGACACACCCAGCACCTTAGCAATTACTACATCAGCACTTTGCAGATATCTAACCAAAATACAATAAGCCATCAGTGAAACACCCATATGCTAATTCCAAAACTCTGAACTGAAATGATTATCCAGCTTCCCTATAAAAGTTCGCACTATGATCTGGCTGGAATGTGGAGGACAACGAAACATTTGAGGCAAATTGGGCTGCTCGTCTCAAATACCAACATGGATTAAACCCTTTTAAAATCGAAGTCATGGAACCCTTCTCTTTTGCTGTAGAACTCCATCTTTCAGATTAACGCATTATTATACTTAATCCACCTTCACATTTGGGGATGTGTGGGTGAAATGAACTGTGCCCTTTTATGATGCCCTGAGTGCATGCTGAAGAACTGGCTACTGGTGACCACACAGTCAGATCTTTCCAGCCTGTTCCCCGGGATCAGACATTAGCGCTGCTTAGAAATCATCTTGCTCTTTGTTAATAAAAACCCACTTTACCAAATCTAAAAGGTGCATGTCACCACTCCGAACGTCCTTCCCAGGGCTCAGGAGAAGGCCAAAACATCTGCAAAAACACCAAAAAAGTGATTATAATTCAGGGACATGCTGATACCACTGCCTACAAAATACCCATTTACGTACATCTCTGCCTGCGTATCGCACTGGGCCTTTGAACACTACACAAGAGCATGCAATTCCGTTCCCATAACTGCTCTATCACATGGCTCTCTGTCTGCTGTGGCCCTGGAAGTTATTTAAGAATCTGCACTGCAGGAACAGCCCAAACGTAGCTGTGACTAACAAGGTTAGCTGGTTGGCCAGGCCTCTCTCACTTCCTATTGCTCAGGATATTTGCATTAGGCACTTTCTATACCTGTCCACACAACCACCACATCCAAAATTGAAGTGCAAAGGTATTTTATGCCTTTATTTAGGCCTGCCAATGGGAGGGGGAGCAAAAGGGAGCAGTTACACCGGGCCCCCGCGATTCACGGTAGTGGCAGCATCTGGAGCACCGGGCCCTTTAAATTGCCACCAGAGCAGCAGGCAGCATGCTCCGGGCAGCTCTAAGGGCTATGGGGTGGGGGGGGTCGAGCACTCCAGGAGGCAGAGGGCCAGCTGCCCCCCAGTCCCACTCCATCTGTCTGAGGTCCTGTTCCTTCCAGGAGTGCAGAGATCCTCCCTCCCCCTTTGCCTAGGGGCCCAGCGTGGCTGTTGGCTCCCCTGCTTTTATTTCACAGTAATGTCAGGCTCAAGTAGCAGACATGGCTTTATTTTCCTGCTTGCATCACAACCTCAATTTGTTGCATTTCTTTTCAGACTGCAAATTCCATGGGGCAGAAGCTCTGGCCTCCTCAGTAGTATGAACAATGCAGAGTAGACTGTTAGTGCTTGGATAGAGAATAAATCTCCTTCCAGCCAACAGAAGGTCATGAGAATTCCTTATCCCCCTCCACTTTATATTCTCAACTACTACAGATTCGGGGTATGTGTAGTGCTGTGCACAAGGTGACCAGATCCTGCAGGAATGCTAAAAAAGGACCACCACGCGCGCTCAGATTTCACGATCTTTCCATCCGTGACCCGAATAGGCCAGTTATTTATGAAGGAATGCAAGGGAGATTACAGAATGATCTATATGATATGCAACAGATTCTAAAATTACATAGTTTCCAACCAAAATTTTTTCTGGTTCCCTTGAAATTGAAGTAGCATTTAACACTCCCTGCATACAATCAGGAAACATAAAATAGGATAAGTACTTTCCATGCAAATTATAAAAAAACTCATATCAACACAGGATGTTCACCAAGAGAGAGATTACGGATTTGCTGCCTTTGAATTAGGAACAACATAACTAAAAAGAACACAGTTAAAGAATTCAAAACACAGGTTTACCTCTCAATGGCAAGTTCTTTATTAGTTGTCTGTTGAACATAAATCACAATCTTCTTGTCAATTCCTTGGCGGAGTTTAAAACATTGTCTGTCTTTGTCTTTGGGAACTGCACTGTTATTTACCAGAGAAGGGAGAAAACGACAGATCGGCATTTATCTGTATCCTTTCAATAATCAGAATAGCATCAGACATTTGTTGATGTCAGCTCTTACACACAGGTACTCAGACCTTTCTTCCTCACTCACTACAGTCAGTAACAGAACAGAGCTGGCAACGTAATTCAGGAAATGGTATTCCCTTGGGCTTTGAAATTAACTAACATAACTCTTTGTATTATGTAGCTGGTTCTTGGATGCTTTCAACAGCACCACACAAGGGGTTTTAAAATACTGAGGTTTAAAGCAATTTCATTATGTATTCGAAACTGTGAATCATCCAGGTGCACAGTGTGACAGCAGGGGCTCACCTGCATTCATTTTTGCAGATACCGATACAAAATTATGTATCTGCGCAGGGTTCTAATTCTAAGTGCCCGGGCTGGGCTGATTACATTCTGCTTCTTCCATATTACTCCCAAGCATCTGAATTGGGTAAGATTTTCTCTTTCACTTCCTTTTCCTAAGAAAAGATTGCTTTGTGGTGTTAAAACAGCAGCTGCATTCCACCCCAGGGGAAGCTGCATTTCTGGAGCTGAAAAGATCCTTGCATACAGCCTGACCCTGAGGCCCTGAATTGGTATATCAGTTTGTTCCGTTTGAGCTGTGGTTTGGATGCTCCTGGATGGGAGATGCCATAACAAAGAGGAGGGGGGAAAGGGAATTTGTTTTTAAATAATATTTCCATGGGACATAAATCCAAAAAGAGAAACAGCGTTGGACTTCTGGTGAGCAGCCAACCTGCTTCACAGTTCCAGGAGCACATGACAGTCATGTTACTGTGAGATAAAGGCAACCCCAGAGTTATAAAATTCCATCCATTGCTGCATACAACAGCACAGAGCACTGTATATGGGCTAAACAGAAACAAAACACCAAAGAAGGCCTCTGAGGAATCAGGGTTATGCAGTGTTAGACACAGCCGCCCCCTTTAGAACTGCTACATTGTCTGTGGAGAGCAGAGTCTCAGGAACAGACACAGAATCCAGCAGCACTTGGACTAGAAGACAGAACAAAACTGGGTGTCTTTGAGAGACAGGACCCAGAGGACAAGCATTCAGGAACAGCCACAAGCTCCATTTAGAGGGTTATAATTAAATATCTGCAGCTGGTGGAGAAATTTAGCATCATCATCACAAGCAGAGGTTTGAATTTCAGTGAAATGGTTCATGCGACAAGGATGAGTTGTTGACATCTAAGCCTGTGACAATGAATTTGAATTCAGTCTCCTTCACCCCTGCTGCCCTGAAACAAAGGCTGGGTCCATGCCTGAGGAAATCCCAAAGAAGCAAACAGGAACAGAGGAGCTTGGCACGTCTATTTCTCGGAACAAGCCACAGGCTAAGAAGCAGTGGGCATATGCGGCAGCAATGAGGAGCTGTGGTCTGCCACCAGGAATGAATGCAAGCCTCCGGAGGTCCCAGGGAGCAGCATCCATACAGCTCTATGCTCCAGAGAAGCAATACAATCCACAGACACTGCTGGGCTCCTAGGATACATCCACAGAGCAATGAAACACCCACAGCTGCCCAAGTCAGCTGGCTCAGGCTGAGGGGGCTATAAAACTACTGTGGAGACATCTGGGCTCAAGCTGGAGCCCAAACTCTGGGACTCTCCCGCCTCACGGGGTCTCAAAGCCCAGGCACCAGCCCAGTCTACACAGCACTTCTCAGCCCCACCCCATGATCCCAAGTCAGCTGACCTGACACATCATGGCTGTGAAATGGATTATACAGCTCTATGCTCCAAGATATATGTACCCCGGGTCACAAGATAAAGGCAACAGTGGCAGCTATTGATCTTAGAGGCACAGAGTACAAGCTCAAGATTCCAACTTTGTAGTCGCTGTCTCTTGGTAGAGAAAGCCTCTTTCACATTGTATTGGCACTATGCTTCCCTAGGGGTTACTTCTGCTGGAAAAATTCTGACACGTATAAGCACAGCTTAATTTCCTGAACACGCTCATAGCAAAATCAAGGCAAGTGCTAGAAGCAGGAAATGAGCTTCCATATGTTTCTTGAGAGGCCAAAGCTTCCGCTCTACAGGAACAGACTAACTCCTTTTCACATATGAAGTCAACTGTGGCTTTTGAAAAATTATTCCATTTCAAAGAATGTTCACATTAAAATCCAAGGTCCTCATGAATAATAATCTGTACAGATTTCTATTCACTCTTGGGGGGGCTGATTTTTGACTCCACGTGGTGCTGCAGTGCTAGCTCTTCAGAGAGGAAGTCATGAAAGGGGCAGACGGTACCAGATGGGAATTGGGCAGGGAACACATTTCTGTGCTGCACTAGTAGGGTAGCTGAGGCAGGTGCTTGTGGTCTTCGTCATCAGGCTGCTGAAGCAATAACAACACTGTACTCGCCTAATTATTCACCACGTATCTTTGGGACAGGAAACAGATTTCAACATCATATGAAGAGTCATTTCCATCTTTGCTGGGCAGTTGCATGCTTTTAAAAGTTCTGTGTTCAGGGTTAGTGGATAAAAGTTTTGTGCACTAATAAAAATATTGAAAGCCTGCGACCAAGTGGAAGGGATACCTGGGTCTCAAAGAATAATCCTGGTAAATACTGCCCTCCTCATGTCTGGTCACTGAAGAATTTTGAGCATGTGGAAGCCCTTGTTTGCTGCAAGCCTTCTCTGACATATCTTGCCAAGTTTTAAGTCCAGCTACTTTTCTGATTTACCCAGACCCCAGGTTTCGTGTTAAGGTGGCCAGAGTGGGTTTAACACTTTAATAAAGCAAGCTGATGGGAGCTGACGTGTCATGTCCTTGCAATTTTTTAGAGGGGAGTTTATGCTAAGTGTGTGGTCAGACTTTCAGAAGATGTTTAATACCAGGTTGCTCCCACTGACTCTAATAGGATCTATGGCGTTGCGCACTCTGACCAGTAATATTTGATATTACAATTGAAATATTACATGTTTAGGCTCAACCATGCTGCTACGAAATGCAATGAGCTGCTTTGCCCACAGCGTTCTAAAGACAAATGGGAACACGCCTGGCAGATGACCTTAGACTCGATGCAATGAAAACCACAACAAACAACAACAAAAAACAGGAAGGTCCTGAGCAAGGTAAGAGAATCTAGAATTCATCACAGCTTTATTTTCCAAAAATGCTCTCACCTGGGACTGTCTTCAAAAGGAGGATTTAGGGGTAAGCCCGCACCCCTTTTGCAATCCTTCAGCCACCCCCACCCGATGGCAAGTAAAACTCAGGAAGCAATACCTGAAATAACCTTTCCCATCATCTTCCTTGATTTCCAGGGATACAGAGAATGTGAAAATATCGCTGTCCGGAGTCTGTGGGGCTGTAGTGGCAGAGAGCGGAGTCTGTTTGGCAGAACGGCGGAAGGCAGTGGCAAAACTGTACAGTATTCGGCTCACCTGCATTCAGACAGCATCAGAGACATTAGAAAAGGTTCAAGTAGGATGGCTACCTGTGTTTTCATTAATCAGTGCAATGAAAAAATACAGCGGCAAAATATGGAGATATATTCTGGTTCTACAAAAGATAAAATAGTAAAGGTGCTAGCTATCACCTCATGGCTGCAATTTCTATGCATTTACCATCTTCTGAGTTATGAAGAGACCACGTCTTCACAATATTCCACAGTACTTCCAGCATTTCACAATGTATTGAACTAATCAGACCCTGATTCTCTAACACACAAGGAATAATTTGTCTTTGAAGCTCTGAGAGGTGTCCAAAAATAGCACTGTGAAGCTAGATGTTTAATAATCTCAATGATTTCTGGATCAAAGGTGAGTATCTGATATGGCAAGGCTATTTTTTCCTGTGGTTCTGCCTCCGTATTTAACTAAGGGTGTGATGATGCTGCACTGATTTTGTCAAACTGGTGGTACCTTGTGAGCGTCCAATCATGCACATAAGCACCAACTTCCTCTCTAGCTGGGGGGGGGGGGGGGTGCTCGATCTGCCCTATCCCCATTCCGTTGCTTCCACCAAACCCCACCCTTGCTCCACCCCATTTCACCACTTCCGCCAGGGCCTTGCCCTGCCTCCTCCCCGGCACATCCCAATCCCACTTCTCCCGCTCTCTCGCAGAGCTTCCAAACAGCTACAAATCAGCTGATCATGGCACTCAGAAAATGCTGGGAGGGCAGAGGAGGAGTTGGTCAGTGGGGCCACCGGCGGTGGGAGCATGGCTAGTGGTGGGTACTCAGCAGGGCACCCACTAGGTGTGTGATGCTGGTGTAACACTGCATTCAAACCTTCTTGCACCAATATAAGCCTGGTTTACCTCAGTTCAGCCTGCTCTTGTTATGCAAACCATTAAGGCAAGCTAATTTGATGTAAGCCAGATTCAACCTGATCCAAAACACACACACACACACACACACACACACACACACACACACGGATAGCACCAGTTTAACCAAGACAACGCAATATCGCACCTTTTGTTAAACTGATGCAACTGGATGTGTAAACAAGGCCTGTCAGCTCCAACAACAGAACTAAAATTTGATCAGTTTATTTGCTACTGTTCAAGCCAGAGCAGACAGTCTCTCACTCTTCCAAAGTGGTGTTGGCAATGCAGAATTAAAAAGGAAAAAACAGGTTTCAGAACATCTTCCAGGAGCTCAACAAATCAGCAAGATCATTTTTATGTGGTTCCTTTTTCCTGGACACTGCAGTAAGCATGACCTAAAGTCTGCATCACTCGGATGGAAATTCTGAGGTAGCTTCAGATTCATTTTAATATTATTAAATGTTACTTTTAATTTAAACAAACCTATGCATTAGCCTTTGTTGTTTTCTTTTTCTATTAAATGCAGGTGGTTTTGCATTATTTCCATATTTTCAGGTTTTTTTACATTATGTAAGGTTTTATAATGATAGTGAGTCTCAACAGTCCAGCAGCTGCCAAGGGGGAGATGAAAGTAAGCAGCTGGGAAGGTGAGACACATCTGGGTTTGTGGGATGTAGCATGAGATATTTCTGCTAAGAGGAAGCAATTAATGCTGAGACAAACTATTCTCTTTGCTTTCACAGCTAACACCCCACTGGGCAATCCACTCTTCAGAGATACTGTTTCAGGCTGCCTAAAAACTCAAGCAAATGTACCGCCTCAGATTGAACTTGACACTGGTTTTTGAAGGTATATTTTGTAATCGTAAATGCTGAAAAAACTTTAAATGAAAGTTTAGATTCTGCAGCACAATTATTCAGCAAGGGGTGATTTACACAGCTGTAGAGTTATGGAAAACATCGATACATAGGTCCTTGGAAGGAGCCTTGAAAAGTCATCCAGTCTAGCCTTCTGCACTGATGCAGGACCACATAACACAGATGCTCTCTGACAGGTGTTGGTTTTTAAAAACTTCCAGTGACTGGGATTCCACAATCCCCTTTGGAAGCCTGTTCCAGAGCTTAACTATCTGTTTCATTAGAAGGCTTTTCTAATATCTAACCTAAAAGCCACCAGCAGCGGAACCAGCTTAGAGACAGAGTCTACCATGGCATCTATACCTCACAAGGAAAGAACACCTTAGTTACCCTTCACTTGAGAAAACAAAAGATATGGAGCACCCTGAGCTCTGTGAAGGGACCAAGCCAGAGAGTCTGGTCAGTCGTACTGGAAAACATACTTAGTAAGAAACACGTCTTTTAAAAAAGAGAGACATCTGTTAAATCAGGTGGTAGTCTGAGAAGTGTATTTCTACTTTTGTTGCTCGTCACCTTTTCTATCTTCACTCCCTAAAATGTGGTAACGCTTCAACATATGTCTTTTTGTTTAGTCAACTTGTTTTATTATAAAGCAATTCAGTGCCTTGATTAACAGAGCGTCTGATAAGCCCAGCTGGGATAATAAGTTGCTGGGTACCTTAATGGAAGCACGAGCCAATTGAGCAGACGTGGGCGCTGGAGTTCTCGGATTGTTACCTGCAAGATTCGGCAAGGTGGACAAGCTGGGGTTCCAGTGAAATATCACACAGCTTACAAGCAGCAGCTCTCACTTCTAACACAGTGACGTACAATTCTGGGATCCCCGGCAGGCTGACATTCCTTTGCTGCACATTCCTTTCCTTGTTGTCCTACTTTCATTTGTTCTCCATGTGCTCTGATCACTGCCCTCTTAACAGCCCAAAGCATATTTGAAGACTTATCAGGTGCCCCCATAAGTCTCCTCTCAAGACTAAATAGGCAGTTTTTTTAAAATCTTTCCTCGTAGGTGAGAAATCCTGACCTTTCAATCACTTTTGTTGCTCACCTCAGGACTTCCCAATTTGTTTGCTCAAAACTGCACTACTATTCCAGCTCAGGCCTCACTCATGCTGCCTAAAGCAGGACAATCGCCTTCTGCATCCTACATACAACTTTTCTCTTCACATGCACCATAACGACATTAGCCTTTTTTGCAGCTCCATTACGTTGTTGATACATTCAATTTGTGTTTCACTACAACTCCTCTGTAATCCCTATAACAGGGGATTCTGAGCAAGAGACATTTAATAAGACTTAAATGCAACACAAACCAATTGATATTGAAGAGTAAGTTTCATTTGTTGCTATTCGGACCAAATTCTGAACTGGGATGTTAGTGAGAGTTCTGAGTGCAGTCAGCGTACTTGGTCCAAAAGAGATTTCCAACGTGCTGGTAGGATATGCTCTTAACGCCAGTAAGGTCAAGAAAGGATTCAACTTACAGCTTCTTGGATTTCACATCGGAAGACATGAATCCTGAACAGCTCTGCATTATAGTGGCTTTCGGTGAAAGCGAAGCAGTCACTCTCCTGGGTCCCGTCATGCCCTCGCACACAGAAGAGGATTTTATAGATGGGATAATTTGCTATTTCTGTGTGTGTTTGAGGATCTAAGAGCCTGTTCCAAAAAAAAAAAAAAAAAGGGAAACTTAAGTTTTGGGCTTTACGAGGATAACTTTGGCCCACCATTTATTTGTGGGACTGAAGGATTCCACTGATATTGAGAGAAAGCACAATACACAGCCCCTACCTGCCCCAGACTGCCATTTCTCTCAAGGCCTTAACCATGTATGAAATACTGACCCATCCCCAACTCAGGTAAATACCCTCCTCCCATCCCCCAACAGTGTCAGTCAACATTAAATGGAATCCTATTAAATGTGTCAGGCATTTCCACCTGGCCTGAACCATGTTATCCAGAGGTGAGGGACAGTGAAGAAGAGCAGTGCTGGATCTGAATGCAAGTTATTCTTTTCACTTTTTTTCTTATGCCTAAAGAAAAAAGCGCAGGTACCTTAACAGCAAGACACTTAGGTCTATTAAATCCCCTGCAAAGTTCAGACTTTCCCATTCAGAAATAGGGATGTTAAAATGTCATTTTTGTGATCGTGTAACTGTTGTAATTTTCAGCAGTTACACATGGGGAGGGGCAGGCGGAAGCTGGCTTTTAAGCAGGCTCACCCCGAGCACTGGCTCCCGCCTGCCCCCCCCCCCACAGTTGCCTGTGGGCAACACAGGGTGAGGGGTAAGAGGAGAGAAAAGCATCCATGCCTCGGGGGAGGGGGCAGAGTGAGAGAGACACACACGTTAACATCCCGTCTTAGAAAGCTGACCTATCCTACAGCAGTTGACATATTTCAAGTCACACAATTCTCCCATTCCCACAATAGCCCAGGCCTGCCAGGCTGTGGCATTCTTTGGGGAAGAGGACTGCAGCCTGCTCCCTGCCCCAGACTTTGCACAACAGCTTCACAGCCCTGGTTCTGCATCCCCCAAGATCAGAAGTCAATAATTTATAAATGACACTTCCAAATTTTCCAGCAAGGAACTGCCTCAGCTGTGATTCCCAAGACAATTCCGATATTAAGGAAGCGTCTGTGCTGCCCCTTGTGCTTGAGAATAGGGATGTTAAAATGCAGTTATTTTACTAATCAAGTATCAACGGAATTTTTATTGACTACTCAATTAGTCAATAAGGGAAGGCAGCTGGCTCAGTCCCAGTTCACACTGGGACCAAACCCCATTGCAATTTAAAACACAGTAGGAAGCAAGAGGGCAGGGGGGCAGGCTGCCTGGCTCCTACTGTGTTTTAAATTGCAGAGCCGCAGTAGAGTTTGGTCCCAGCATGAGTTGGGACACAGCCAGGCTGCCTGCCCTGTCAGTAGCAGCCCCTGTCCGTAGGGGGTCCCAGAGGGCAGTTGGGACCCGACACCGAACAAGGGTTGCTGCCAGAGCAGCCTCCTCTCAGAAGTTCTTTGCCAACTGCTGTAAGGGCACTTGGCCTTCTCTTTAAAAATATCTCACAACCCCCCCCCTTCTGCCACACTGAAAAGAAACCCCACATTGTTCAGATCTCCTCATTGTGATTAGCGGTTTGCTCTCCTAGGACAGCTGGAACTGATCAGACTGAGGGCATCAGACTCCTGAGTACCCGTGAACGAGCGTCGTACCTCACGGTTCCTTCAGACACGTTAGGCACTGACAAGGTCACATCTAAGGAAATCTGGCACTGGCTTCGTAAGATAGACATCATTCTCAGGGCTTCCACTTCACTCCTGGGGGCATTCACCGAGGCACAGCCCAAGTAGGTCAGCTTGCTGAACACCACGCTGTCCTCATCCGCCAGTGGTGTAAAAGGGCTCAACTCCTCGCAATCTGCAACAAGGCACAAAGTGACCAATGAAGAAGTAAGCCAGATGGTCTGTTCGTAAGTGCTGGGAGATTGGCTTGCTTGCAGAGTCTGCAGGCATGGAGCCTCTCAGCTCCCACTGGCTACTGTTTGCAGTTCCCAGCCAATGGGAGGTGCTGGAAACAGTACAGGCTAAGGGACATGCTGGCTGCCACTTCCCACTGCTTCTGTTGGCCAGAAATGGTGAACCACAGACACTGGGAGCCTGCAGAGGCTCCAGGTAACAAAACGTCCCAACATGCCAGTGGCTTATGCTGATGAGCTGGGCCTGGAAGTTTGCAAACTGCTGACCTAGAGTTGGCTTATCAGTGGGTCACTGCGTTTTTAACCTTTTGTTCCTTTTACTTGTGGCGATCAGCTTATGAACAAACGAGCTTATGATCAAGCATATACGGTAACGTAAATCGCCGTTGGGTCAGATGAATCCCATTACTTCCTGTCTTATCTTCAGTTGTCATACAGAATGATCAATCACCATCCTCTTTCCAACAGCCCTGAATGTATTTAAGGACTGGTACCACTCTTCCATTCTCAAGACTAAGAATGCCCTTTTTAAAAAACCTTTCCTTAGAGGCCAGGCTGTCTAAACCTTTGATCAGCTGTGTTGCTCTCCTCTGGACACTCCCAAATGTGTCCATATCCTCCGTATCTTACATATGACACTCTTGCCAATACACACTAAAACAATATTAACCTTTTTTGCAATTGCATCACACTGCTGACTTCTATTCAATTTGTGATCTATTATAAACTTTCAGATTCTCTTCAGCAATACTGTAGCCCAGCATTTCTCCCTCATTTTGCAAGTGCACATTTTTCCTTTCTAAGTAAAGTACTTTGTGCTTATCTTTACTGAATTTCATCTTGTTGAATTCAGACCCATTTTTCAATTTGTCAAGGTTGTTTCAAATTCTTATTCTGTCCTCCAGAATGCTTGCTTCCCAGGTTGCTGTCACCTGTGACTTTTATAAGCATACTCCCCATTTCACTATCCCAGATATCAACGAAAATATTAATAATACCAGACACAGGACAGGGGTTCCCAAACGTTACCCGTAGTTTGAACAATGCTGTAGATGGTCTCACGGGTCACTTCCCTTCCCAGTGCCATCACTCTGGCAGTTACAACATTACTCGGACAGAAAGCTGGTTTCAGAAGAGTATTTTTAAATTTCTGTAATGCTATTTAGCAGCTAAAAATAAGAATGAGGGAGCTTGTGTTGGGAGAGGATTTTACCGGGGATCACTTGGAGAGCGAGCTCTTTGAGTGATATCAGAACTATTTATGAGAACATAAGGACGGCCATCCTGGGTCAGACCAGGCCCATCCAGCGCAGTGTCCTGTCGTCCGACAGTGACCAATGCCAGCTGCCCCAGAGGGAGGAACACATCAGGGAATCCTCAAGTGATCCCTCCCGCTCAGCCATTGACAGCCCCTGACAAACAGAGGCTAGGGACACCATTCCTACCCATCCTGGCTAATCAGCATTGATTGGCCTAACCTCCATGAATTTATCTAGCTCTTTATTGAACCCTGTTGAAGTTCTGGACTTCAAAACATCCTCTGGCAAGGACTGAATTCACACATTTTATAAGTCTAAACCTTATGAACAAATGCCCATGGGACAGGGCATCTTTACACTTTATCTTCTGTAGACAAAAAGATTAATCAGGCGACACTTCTTAACACGTATGTCGCTGTTTCAGGTGAGACCTTAAAAATTAAGATCCTGGCTAAATTTTTTAAAAGCACCCAAGTCACTTCAGCATTTTTGAAAATGTCACCTCATCTCCTCTGCCATCTCTTTTAGGACCCTCTCCATGCCAATTTTATAAGAGTAGAAGCTTTAACTCAGTATCTTTAGGCCAAGTTCCCTTTCTTGTCAGCCTGACAACTGTCTCCTGCCTTCTATCCCTGAAGCAGCTGCATTTCATTGGTAATATACATATGGAAGTGAAGTACTTTAGGATCCCTCCAGGTGAAAGTAGGGATGTAAAATCCCGGTTAATCAGTTAGCCTACCGTTAACATAACCGATTAACTTAACATTAGCATCCCCCAGTCCACAGGGCTCCCACCCCTGGCCCAGAGTGGGGCTGGGATTGTCGCTGGTTCCCAGCTCCAAACCCTCGCTGGAGTGGAGCTGCCCCTGCCCACAGCGGGCTCCCTGCAGGGCTGGACAGCCGCCTGCCCGCAGTAGGCAGAAAGCAGCTCCAGCCCCCATAGGTTACTGGTTAACTGGAACCAGTAAGCATCACCTGTTTCGGGTGATCTTATTGGTTTAACCATTTACCCTTTCACATCACTAGGTGAAAGCAGACGGAGCAATATTATGCATCCACCCTGTTCATCTGCATTACAGCACATTGTTTTGAGTAACTAACTTACTTCTGAAGTTGTACATTTAATATGCAAGTGATGCTATACTGCTACATGAGCAGATGATATGACAAGAGCGTCATACATTGTACATCATACATAGAGAACCCAGAACTTCTGATGGCCCCTATAAGGTAACTCCTCAGTTTTTCTGACCTCCCTGTGTTGGTTGCACTGGCAGGCTCATCTCAGGTTTCTGAAGTCCTGTCATCAACACAGGGTTAACAGTAGAAGAAGCAGAAGCCTCAAGAAGGATGGGATCGTCCCCTTCTCTATCAGTCCGACTTTCTTCCCCATGTTCCCGGTCACTGGACTGGTCTTCCATGGGTGGATCCATCAGCACATCTTCAAGTTCTTTCTGCAGCTGCTGCTCACTCCCATTCCCTACAATCTAAGAGTTATAAACACAATCAGGAAGGAAAAGAGACTTCTCCATAGAAGCAAAACTCGCATATGAAGAATTAAAAAATTACTAGCATAAATCCTGACTTCCCACCAGCTCCAACTGCAACCTCAACAGACAAAACTTAAATAAAAGCCAGGCACGCAGCAACCAGTCTCCCTAGATTTATGAGTGCTCTTCTTTAGAAACAAAGCCGGCCTTGTTTAATACTTCAGTTTATCTTACAAAGAGCTCAGAGCAGGAATTACTTGGACATGGGAAAAAGAGAGCGAGGTGAGTCTCCCAAACTAATCAGACAACATATAAAGTATATGCAAATCAAGTATTAACCGAACTCAGCACTACTATAGTTTTATGAAGTTCTTCAGCGCCTAATATTTGATAAATACACTGTGTGTTCATGGGGGGGGGGGGGAGACCTCTGTCTATTGATAAACCAACGAGATTACACAGGAAAAGGGCTACAGAGAGGCGAGTCAGAAATAAATTCATACCCACACCATCAAAAGCAGAAGCCATTTAAGCAAAGCATCAAATGCATATTTGTGTTGCTTGCTGACATGAACCCACTGAGGCCAGTGGCAAAGCTCACATCAACTTAAAGGGTGCAACATCAGATCCTTAACCAGTACGAAGATGGAATCAGCCTTTAGTACTCTGCAGTGACTAAAGCAGACTGAAAATCAAGCCTAGGAAGAGGAACACTGCTGACTCGGATGTCCATAGGGACACAGAGGAACTCCACAGAATGTGGAAAGCATTTTGCCGAGTGGCAGCCAATGAAATTTACTAATATTCTAACAACTTGTTGGCAAACGTACCTACTCCTATTGGCCTTGGGCCCCATTTCCTGGGATCTGATGTCCATTTCCATAGCCACCCATCTTTTAGAACAGTGTTTCTCAATCTTTTTTTTTAAATGAAGTACCCCCTTTAAAAAAAAAAGTACCCACAGTACTCAGTTTTCAGACACACAAAATTTTTTTCTACCATTGCAAAACATTTGTTTAAACAACAATCATACCCAGGCAGGGGGGTGATGAACTTCTTGGGTATAAAAAGTACAAAGATGATAAAGCACTGTAAAATTTAAAACAAAAATTCAGTTTTCTCCAAATTTCAGTCATAACGTACCCCTCCCCAGAATTCTCTCAAAATCACTGGTTGAGAAACACTGTTTTAGAAGATACTGATTTCAGACACTGCTCGTAAGTTTAAAAGTCTTGAACAGTTCAGTTACATCAGCTCCTTAACACCTTTTATTAGCCTTATTTGTTAGATTAAAAAAAAAATCTTACCCAGAAAAAAGAATCGGGAGTTAGTTCCTGTTTTCCTCCTCTATTTTTTGCTTGGAAACTAGACAGCAAAGAATGGAGAAAGACTCAGTGCATACGGAAGTCTGCCACCACTACCTTTACATAAGGAAGTATATAATTCTATCTGCACCATAACCCAGGTATTTTAGTGGAATATTAACTCATCCTGAAAGCATCTGAAGCAATGACTTAGGTCCTCAGATTTAAACAGTAACTAAGTCAACCTGCAGTCCAGGAAAGACTGTTAAAATGATATACTGAACCAGATACCAGGAGACCTTCTCAAATTATAATTAAAGCACTGAAATGAAATCTACTGGATTGACAATATCTTTTTACATGAAGGCTCACAAGCTTATGGGATACATGCCCTCTAAAGAAAGTTACAGTAAAATTCCCAGCAGGAGATATTCATCTTGCTATGAGCTGTAATTCTGACAACAGCTGCTACAGGCCTTTAGGGATCAATCCCCACCCCTAACCTATGCCCAAATCTCAAAAACTTAAATTCAATACGGGAAAAAACAGAGAAATCTCAAACATGTCTAGCAGTGTCCCTCCAAGATTTTCCATCCAGGAGCGGAGTGAGTTTTGTTTTGTGTACCAATACAGAGTGCTTTGTGCCGGAGTGCGAAGGTACTTGATTGTATCATTTCACGTGATCAACTCAACTACATGAGTTCTTATTTTTCCTCAAAGTAAAGAATTGTATGTTTGTAGATTACGCTTATCAAAGGAATTTATGTAAAGCTAAGCTCATGCGGGATGGGTTTAATGAATTTCTTGCTGTTTTAAATTAAAATAAATCAAGCAGACAAGAAAACAAAGGACAGTTATAAGGCCTGTTCTGACATTCCTTGAAGATAATGAGAATCTTTCCATTAACTTCACTGGACTTTGGATCTGGTTCTTAAAGTTATTTTAAATAAATTAACTAAAAAGAGTGATGTATTATGGTATTTACTTCATTATATGTCCTCTAACAAAGACATTCAGAGAAAAATATTCTCTCTATCTTCTTGTATATATAGAAACAAGAACTGATGAAGGTCCCTGTAGGGCAAGAACTTTCATGGTCCTCTTATTTAAAATAGATATTGAGTAACATTTCTATATATTATGCAACCTTGGTGGTTCTGAGCTACAGACAATTGCTGTCTGATCACTATCTCTGTGTTCTTAGCTGCAAAGCCTCCGGTTGGACAAGTCTGTATTTTGTGTTATGAATGCAATAAGCACAATCCCCTGGCATCTGTCCCTTCCC
The DNA here is from genome assembly GCF_052426305.1 of Pelodiscus sinensis. NCBI lineage: Eukaryota > Metazoa > Chordata > Testudines > Trionychidae > Pelodiscus > Pelodiscus sinensis. Next base: position 23,666,515 of record NC_143074.1, on the reverse strand, counting down.
TTACTCCCTGCACCCTCAGGGTGCCTCTCCCTTCCCACACTGCCTCTGCCCTCTTTCTCCCTGGTACCCACCCCCTCACCACCATCTTTGCCCTCCATTCTTCTCATGCCCCTCTGTGACCTCACACATGACTTGCTCCATCCCCTCTCTTCCTCATGCTCACCCCTCCTTTCAACCCCTCTTCTCCCAGCACCCACTCTTCCACTCTCCTCTTCCTCCCTCTTGCCCCCACTGTCCCTCCCCTTTCTTCTCCCAGCATCACTCTGTCCCCTCCCTTCTCGCACCCGCATCAACGCCTTCCCTCTCCTTCCCCTCCTCCTGCCCTTGCTCCTCATGGTCTCCTCTTGGCCCGCTGGCATTTGTGTCTCTTCCACCCTGTTCCTTGGTGCCTTCCCCTTTCTTCTCCTTCCTTGACCTCCTCCTCCTCCTCTCCCCTCTGCACAAGCCCCTTCCCCTCCTCACCCCCAACTTCCCCTTAGTTCTCCTCCCCCTGCCCATTCCCTCTCCTTCTGCCTTCAAAGTGGCAAGCAGCTACCCAGTCTGCAGGGGTTGGAATTGGGGCCACGGTGCTATTTTCAGTACCAAAGTCCCATCCCGAAGCACCACACAGCCCCATCCCCAGTTGCTCCCAGGGTAGGGCCGCGTGCCAGGACTGGAACCAAGGCCGGCCACAATGCTATTTTAGTAATAAAAATAGCACTGCAGGCAGTCCTGGCTCCAGTCCCACCATGTGGTCCTTGGGAGCAGCTGGGGTAGAGCTGCATGGCAGCATCAGGGGCCAGGACCGTGGTACTAAAAATAGCACTGTGGCCCTGACTCCAGTCCCAATACACAGATTGCAGTGCAGCTGCTCCTGAGCTGGGGCCATGGTGCTATTTTTAGTACCGCGGCCCAGGCTCCCTCTCTCTAGCAGTTGCTCACGACCCGCCCTGGCTGCAGCTTCAGCCTCTGAGAAGGGCTGAAGCTAAGGACAGGGCCGCAGAGTGGCTGCCTAGCTGCTCCTGCGGTGGTGCAGTTGCCTGCCATGCAGCCTGCCCCGAGCAGCTGAGCAGCGTGTGAGCAGCTCTTGCGTATGCAAGAGTCAAATTCTTGGTGCGCGCCCATGCAGGCATGCACCTTAGAGGGAACCCTGATGTCTAACAACTTCCCCAGACTTCCCAAACCTTCACTCTTATCCCCATGACACGCACAAACCCCACAGAAATAAATATTACATCTATATCAGAAAACGCTGACGAGAAGCTTAGGGTTTAAACAGTTTCTTGACTTCCTAACCATCTGTCACACGTGAACAAAAACAAAAACAAAAAATCAGCTGCTCTTCCTCTTCTACATTATTTAAAGTGAACGTGGATCTGATCAAAGGCCTCACTTTGCCAACACTGCACTGAAGTTCTCTCTCTACGGCACAGGTGCAGCACATTTGGCGGTAAACCAAGCTTTCCACACAACTGCCAAGGCTGCGCCTTACTCCTGAAATGACTAGCCCTATCAGCTCATTCCACTCTTGAGCTCAATGCTGAGCCTGCCAAAGGAGCCTAATCAGTGCCAACCGTGGTGGTGGCGGCCTTGTTTGCGACCTAGTCATTGAACCAAGACACACACGTCACTGACTACCCTTCCAATGATAAAAGTTCCAATTGTTAGTGACCTGGACCACATCCAAACCAGTAACCTAGGAGGGGAAAGCACCAGCTACCATTTCCATAGCACAGTGGCTTGCATGCTTTTTTCCATTTGCAGACCCCTAACATTTCAACAGGAGCACGGACAATCTGTGATCTGCAGACCCACAATACAGATGTCAGGCTGAACACAGACTGAACAGAATTCAACAATATATATTACAGGTGCTCAGCATGGCATTTGAGACAGCATAATAAAAGGCAATAAATCGGTGGTGTCCAACACACTAGCCATTAGGGATGTAGACAACTAATTGACTAAGTCGACTAGTTGCTTCCCCCCACTCCCTTGCTGCCTCTGGCACCTCAGGCTCTCCCTTCCCCAACCCTCTGCCTCAAAATCCTGTCCCACAACTCCACATGCACCCTATCAGAAAGAGGCAGCGGGGGGGAGGGAGAAAAGAGGGGTGCTGGGGGGAGCCCATTTAAAAGCCGGTTCCCCCTAGTCCCAGCTCTGTGGGAGGGACAGGAGCGCAGCGGCGGCATTTCACCTCTGAAATGTACAAGAGTCCCCACTGGGGCTCTTGTACATTTCAAAGGCGGGACGCTGCGCGGCACTTCCACCTTTGAAATGTAGCAACAGCTGGGTGGGCTCTTGCTACATTTCAAAGTGGAAGCGCCCTTATCGACTAATCGAATAGTCAATGGAAATTCCATCAACTATTTGATTAGATGATTAATTTTAACATCCCCACTAGTCACATATGGCTATTGGGCTGGTTGAGTGTGGCTGGTTCACTCTAGAAGTAGCCACAATAGTGGCTACTGCTTCAGAATTGGTTGGACATCATGGCGCTTAACTGTGCTCTTCTATGGCAATGACAAAATTCCTAGGCTTTGCCCTATGCGTGAGGGTATTCAAATAGCTTTGATTGATCAGAAAAATGCCTCTTCTGGAATCTGAAAAATTTCACAGACCCCTTAGACCAGTGTGGGCCAGGTAGGCAACTCTCTGTGTCTTACGTGGGCCACATCCATACACTACCTGTATGGTCCAGTCAATGTCACATGGGTCGCAGCTATGCGCTAACTGGGTTGCAGGTGGCCTGAAGGCTGGATCCACTGCCTTAGATGTAGTCCGCGGAGCCCACAGGTTGAAAACCATTGCCTTAGCACAGGCCTGGGCAAAATACGGTGCACCAAGCCACGGGATCCAGCCTGCAGGGCTCCCCTACAGCCCCTCACACTGCTCAGAATGCGGCTGTGGGCGCTTTCTCTTTGTGTCCAGAGGGGAGGAGGAAGATTCAGATGCTGCTCCCACCCCCAGCACAATCCCATTGGACTGTTTCTGGACAGACACTAGCCAATGGGAGCTACCTGTTTGAACAACAGGCAGCCACAAACCACAACCCTCCTGCTCACTCACTCAAGCAAAAGACGGAGCAGGCAGAAACATTTAAAACACTGCAAGCCTTTAGCTCTGCAAACAGGCAGGCAGGCTGGTAAGTCTCCTGGCAAGACCCTGCCTCTGGCACCTCAGGCTCTCCCTTCCCCAACCCTCTGCCTCAAAATCCTGCCCCACTACTCCACATGCACCCATACCCCCTCCCAGATCTAGCACCCCAATATCCTGCCTGAGATCACAATCCCCTCCTACTGTAGGTCACATCCCAAAATTCTGCACCCCAGTGCCCTGCCCTAAGTCACAACAACCTCCTTTACCCAAACTCCCTCCCAGACTCCAGTCTCCCTCCTGCACCCCAAACTTTTACCCCAAAGCTCAATTCTGCACCCAACCTCCATCCCAGACTCCGCACCCCCTCCATTAATATAATGGAAGAGTTTGGCCAACAACCACTTTCCAAAATCTTGGGAGTGGCCCCTCCATCAAAAATTATTGCCAACCCCTGCCTTAGCAGATGGTACACGAGGAGTGAAACCAATCAGCAATAAAAGCAGCAAAGAACATATGAAACTGAAAGCAGGAAGAATCTAATGAGTATTATTATTGCAGCGTACAGGACAGCACAAAAATCCCCAAAAGCATCCACAGTTGGGTTGCCAATACTGTGAAAACACTCACAGGGTATGTCTACACTACCACCCTAGTTCGAACTAGGGTGGTGGTGTAGGCAATTGGAGTTGCAAATGAAGCCCGGGATTTGAATTTCCTGGGCTTCATTTGCATAAAGCCGGGCGCCGCCATTTTTAAATGTCCGCTAGTGCGGACTCCGTGCCGCGTGTAGGCGCGCGGCACGGAGTCCGCACTAGCGGACATTTAAAAATGGCGGCGCCCGGCTTTATGCAAATGAAGCCCGGGAAATTCAAATCCCGGGCTTCATTTGCAACTCCGGTTGCCTACATTACCACCCTAGATCGAACTAGGGTGGTAGTGTAGACATACCCACAGAGAAGAGATTTTCAGTACAGTTTCAAGGTTTCCTACATTTTATCCTGGCTCATTTGCCTGCAGCAGAGGAAAGAAACCACCTTACGGACATACATGGCCTTAGACGCCTCAGTAACTGGCAGTTGGCTACAAATGGTCACACAAGGCAAACAAAAGCCAAGTAGATACCAGTGCTTCTTGTTCCAGACGATGATAAAAAAATGGAACAAGAAATGTCAGTACACTTGAAAGCTGACACAGGGTGGGACTCTTACAGCTGCTTTCAAAAGTCCCAACATGGTAAATGCAACAAATGCTGTCCAGGGCCAAGATTTAAAAAGAGAGAGACCGACTGAAAGGTGAATTAGATTCCAAGGATAGGAAGACAGGCATTCAATGGTGCTACTGTTGAACCATGTTCTAGGAACAGTGGGGGTCATTTAAGATGCATCAGTTCTGCAGATCTGTTGGGAACACACTGTGACCCGTAAGAGGCAATGTCCAAACCCCAACAGAGGCAAAGAGATCAAGGATTTGGTAAGGATGTTTGTCTTTCTGTTCAGAACAGCTCTGTCTCAAATCAACAAAAACTGGAGCCCAAAATGACGGCCAAACGATTAACTATAAGATGTCACAATACCACAACACCCATGCAGGGGGGCTAACATTACTTCCATCCCAAAACAGATCGGGGGCAATTTTATCTACTCCTCCACCCTCAGGTGTGCACACACAGCACTAGTCTTCTCTGCTCTCTGATGGCTCAACGTATGGATATCCATTCTACAGCGTGTTCTGGGAATTGTCAATTCAGTTCATTTCAACTGCCAGCTTGCACAAGCCAAGTGGTAAGGGGAAAAGTGTTGCCACATATCAGCTGTTTCTGCTGTCATTTATGGCATGCGCTCATTGAAACCACCCCTTTAAATGGTGTGAACCATGTACCTCAGCATATATAAAACGCAAAAAAAGTTAAGTGTTATAAACAGCTAGCGAACGACAGAGGCCATGACTAGATTTCCAGGAGCAGATGTATAGAATCCAACAAGATATACTTTTTTTTCTCCAAAGAAACAGAAATGGCTCTCAGCTCATACGGAAGTTTATAACAAAGCAACACAACATCTGGCTCAGCCTGAATCTTATGCAGTTCACTAAGCCAAGTGAGCAACCACTTAAAACTCAGCAGGATGCCTGGTGAGGAAGTATGGGAAATAAGGTCCACATGCTACACTTCTAGAATTAGAGATAGTTAACAATGATCTTAAACTTTGCCCCAATCAGACTTTTTTTTGGGGGGGAGGAGGGGGAGAAGTCCCATTGCCTCCTTTGGTGGCAACATAATTGCAGATGGGCTTACAGCAGATACAAATACATGAGACTGGCGTCATGCATCCTGAAACAGATCTTCTCTCAGGAATTATTTTTCCCATTTCTGCCTCTGACACGCACACAATCAGTGGCAGTCCCTACTTGGGATCTTTTTGAAGCCAATTTCCCATGTATCTAGGTAAGATATACATAAAGTGACAATCAGTGTTAGCTGCCTCTTCCTGAACCTAGCTTTTCAGTTCCTCAGATAAAGAGCCAACTAATACAGCTGAATTGGTTCCTGGAAAGCAAAAGTCCGTTTTATGGAAGTAGAGGACCGGCCTCTTCCTCCTCAAGACACTGGGGTTATCATTCCAGTTTTCATTTCTGCCTAGTCCACTGATAGCAAGTAATTGATTTCCATTCACAAAGCAGCAACATTTCCAGTATTAGCCGTTTCTTGCCTCCTTCCACTAAAGAGTCAAAGTTAATACGAGAAATTCCTGCAGGAATGACTTTGAACTGAGCATCAACTTGCATTAACTAAGGTATAATGTTTCCATTAATCATTCAGATTGCAGTTACAAAGGAACAGCAAGCTCTCTCAAGAGACAGAACACAAAAGGAAAAGCTCAAGATGATTCACTTTGTTTGATGATTGTGCCCAGCCTTTGCACGGAATTTATGCTGAACTTTACTCTTGAAGCACAACACAACCATTGTGTTGAGTTCCAGATCAGGAAATAGCATAGTTTTGTTTGATAATTACTTACCATGGAATTTAAAAAAAAATCACAAACAAAAAAACCAGCTACATGGTAGTGCCAAAGCTCCTGATTCTGAAGTGGGAAATATGGAACTAACAAAAGATTCTGGAAGAATTTCACTATTTGGACTCCACTTTGGAAGTAAATGTGTCTGAAAAGCAAAGTTGGGCCACAACAGGGCTGGCTGAAGAAGATTACTATTATTATTCCATTATATATTTCCAAACTTTGCGAGGTGCTGTATTTGCCTTGCAGGTCACTTCATTTCTTTTTATGTTACAAGCCCAAATGTTACTGCACTAAATACATATGTGCATCCTGAAAATCCAAAAGCATCAATGGGAAGTGCCCACAGCTGGATAATCTTATAACTGTCAGGAATCCAAGCATTTTAATCTTGAAGTGATGCTTGCTTCAGAGTGAGCCATTTCACAACTTCAAATATTACGTGGCACTAAGAGAGCGAAATGGATTTTAGGGATGTGAAAGGTTAAGCAGTTAACCAATAATTATCGCCTTAGAGGTGATGTTTACCGGTTAACCGGTAGAGACTAGCTGGGCACCCGCGCCGAGACAGGAAGGCCACTCCAATGCGGCCTCAGGAGGTTAACCAGATAAATATTGTCTCTTTTACCAATTAACCAATTAAATGGGATTTTACATCCCTAAGTCTGATAGTCTTCTCTCTTCTGCAGTCTCAGATAACTCTCAATAGTTTACTATATTTAAAAATGCAGAGCCACAGCAGTCCCAGGGCTGGAACAAGCTGGGACTGCTTAGTCCCAGCTCGCACCGTCTCTGAGAAATAACACCACTGCGGCTCTGCAGTTTAAATATAGTAAGAGACGGGCTGCCTGCACACTCAGCTCCTACTACATTTAAACTGCAGAGCTGCAGCGGCGGTAGCAAGCACCTCCCTTTATCAACTAACTGAGTAGTCAATGGAAATTCCATCGACTATGTGATTAGCTAATTATCCTCTACTTAACACCTCTATTTTATATACGGCACTGGGGGGGGGGGGGGCTGTCTAACGCATGCCATGGCCACACTAAGTTTATGCACTCTTCTGGTTGTGCTTTAAACTTTTAAGTGTAAACAAAGCCTCACTCCCTTTGAAATTTAGATTAGACATTCTGTGCATAACAGATCTAATTGACCTGAGATCTCAAGGTCTCTTATGCAGGTGAGATAATTTTTCCTTCAACTCCCCCATACAGAATATTCTAACTCTGCTCAGCCCTGAAAAAAATCCACTTTATATTGCAATACTGATGCAAGAGAGTTCAGAGTGACCCTCCTGTTTCTGTCACTATGTTTTAAGGTAGGGAGATTAGATAGCAGGTAAGAGAATAGTCAACTAACCACATGAATTCTTATCGGTTACATGACTATTCTATAGTCCCTGGGGGCGGGGCCTGGTAACCAGAGCACTCTTGTCCCACTTCCAGGTAGCCCCTGCCACCCCGCGCTGTATCAGAGGCAGCACTGTGGGGTGGCAGCAGCCCCTGTCCGAGAGGATCCAAGCTCCTCATAGACAAAGGCTGCTGTGAGGAAGGGAGGCTGTCCTGAAGCACCCTCTCTTAGTAGCGGCCTAGACTTGCCACGGACAGAGGCTGCTTCAGGGCAGCCTCCCAGCAGCCTCCTCCCCTCCACACCCCGCACTGCTGCCTTTGATAGAGACAGCAGTGGGAGAGGGGCAAGCAGCACTAAGGAGCCGGTGCTGGGGGAACCGGCTTTTTAACTGGCTCCCCACAGCACCAGTTCCTAAGAATGTGAGTAGCCTAGTCTTATCGGTTAATCATATACTCGACTACTCATTTACATTCCTATTTTAGGGCCACTGAAATTCAGACAGGACTAACAGGTTTCTTTTATGGTAGACAGCCCAAGTCAAGGAGACCTCTTCCAAAAATCTGAGTGTCTTTTTCTAGGGATACTAATCCCAGAAATTGTGGGCATTGACTTATTTTCAAAGTTCACATTACTTGCTTGTGGCCTGTGTTCTGAGGTCCAGTTACATGCCATATGTGTTTCAATTTTCTTAAAGAGAAACACCTTTTACATTGGGAAACTTTTGTACATATTAGAACCAATGGACAAAGTGGGGACATATATGCATTTACATGGGCAATCTCCTCTGAAAGCTGCATTGAAGCTAAATATCTGAAAATAATGATTTACTATTGTTTCATTCTAAACACAGGAAGACAATGCTGGTGAAGGGCTCAGCAAAATGAAAAACCAAGTAGTGATGGTGAGAGCACTTATTCTATCCATCCTCTACACTGACATAAAAAATAATTCAAAAAACACCAGCAAAAGACTTTGATTCTTGAATAAGCTCTCTCATCTTTCAAGTTTTCCACCACACAGAAATGCCTCTAAGCTCTTTATGGTTAGTTTGGGTTAGAAGAATGAATAAACTTGGGTTATGGATTCTTACCTTCAATCCTGGTTTTTCATCATCACTACCATTATTTGTAGATGGTGTTTCATCCCCTTGCCTGGAAACCAAGACAAAATCTTCACTGTTAAGAGTGGATACCGAATCTGAAGACACACTGATTTTTCCAACAGAGGCTTTGTCATCCATGTCTTAAAAAGGAAGTTCGACTCATGAATGAGATTAAATATTTTATATACCCCTGAAAAACAAAAAATAAAAAAATACTTACATAGAAATTTGTGCTTGAAGCTCAAATGTTTCTTTTCAAAAACTTCATGACTTAATTTTCAGAAACTTCATAACTTTTAAAAATCAACACATCTGACTGCATAGCTGAGTAACAGCTGCCAGTACATCATTATGTACTCGTGGTCCTGGCTTTTCAATTTGCTGGGAAATGCTTTACTCTGAAAGTGCTGCACTGGTTTCTACACAAAAACAAAGTTTTACTTTTGAAGTGTTTCATGATCACCTTTCCCAGCAAAGCATCCTCTACAGTACAAATAGATTCACACTGAGGGCCTGCTTATAATACTCATTGTGCAATGTAGATGGGGCATGAAAATCATACCCCCAAGCAGTGCTGAAGTCCAGCTGTTTAAGGAACATGGTTAAGATCTTGTCTACGCTGCCAAATGAAAGTGTTGCAACAAAATCTCAGACACAGTACTGTCTGTAGTGTAGAACAGGTTCCTGGAGATGTGCCATGCCTGAAGAGAAAAAATGACGTTTTAAGGCCAGCATTAGCCCAGTCATAACCTGGTGTACCCTTTATCTGTATGAATTAAAATATCATGCTAGGGTTTTATAAATCTCAGGACATGCCAATCATCAAATTCCACACACAATGATCTCAACATTATATAATTTAACTTCATATGCTGTACTGGAAGCACAATGGACCCTTCAAACGAGCAATATCCCATGATTCTGCAATGGACACCCCACCAAGAAACAGGAAGAACAGCAGGGGCCGGATCAATGCTGCAAGTCAGAGCCAATAGATAGGCTAAAAAATGTCAGAAGAACTGGCACTGAGATACACACTAGATAAAGGGAACAAAAGGTGGAGGCCAACTACACACCTCCAACATCAAGGGTTCTTCGAACCCATGGCTAAAAATAGGAGTGCCATAGTAGAAACAGCCAGTTTAATTCCTTAGAAAGTCCACAATACGTGCTCATCACAAGAGTCATGTCTTTGCTGACTCCAAAGGCTGACCAAAGCTGATTTTTCCCCCCCATTTGAATTGTGCCCTCTGTCCTGTGGGGAAGCGACCTCACCTGCCTGCCAACATAGCAGCCAAACATTGAGACAGCTTGGCACAGTGTGAGTATAAAAAGGATACACAACCATATGAGAGGATGGCTTTTTTACTTGGAACCCTACAGAGACCATAAGCACTGGAGGTACTTTGGAATTAATATTGGATGAATTTTTCAACATCCTTTTAGACATGAATTTTTAACCGTGAGAGTAATTAACCATTGGAACAATTTACCAGGAGTCATGGATTCTCCAATCACAGGCAATTTTAAATCAAGATTGGATTTAAGATATGCATTAGTTCCAAAGGAATTATTTGGAGCATGTTCTATAGTCAGTTATAAACAAGGTCAGTCTAGATGATTAAAATGATCCTTTCTGGCCTTGGAATCTATGAATCATCCTGCTTAATGAATGGCAATTGTAGTGCATGCAAGAGGCCTAGCCCACTCCACTAAAGGGCTGGCTGCACACTGGGACTCGGACAGCCAGATGACTACTCCTTATTTTGAGAATGAGTCTCTCTGCCAATGCAAAGAAACATCTGAGATTAAAGTGAGACAACCTCCCTATAAACATTTGCTACCCCAACTCCTGCAAAGTTATTGCCTTTGATTTTGCCGTAAGTAGATTGTCTGATTGCTCTTAACATCTTACGAAATGCTCTCTTTGAATTCCAAGTATTATTACAGCAGCACTTTCTTGCAAAGCATAAATGCGGACAGAAACTGAGTCATGAAACTCACCAAAGGAAGGAGCATTGTAGGATTCTCCTTTGGAATACACAGAATTTTTTTTTTAAAGCAACAACATCCTACTCCTGTCATATTCAGGCAATTACACGCTAACAAACAAAAAGGCTGCCTAGAAGCCAGTTGCTGTTTTTTCATTATATGGCAAATGCCTTATGTGACCCCAAAAAGGCTTCTAGGTTTGATTGTTCTTAAACCAAATTAGAATTTTTAACTACTGCTGTTAAGTAATTAATAAAACAGCCACTCATGGCTCTCTGGCTTGTCACTGACTTGAGGGAACAGTGAAAATTTAAGAAAACTGTAACAGTTAATACATGAAGGAGCAATTACAATATCATATCCCCATCCTCATTTACACAGAACACATCATCGGACATCAACAGTACCAAGAAGAAAGAGCAGGACCAACAATGACAGACACAACCAGAAAGTAGCCCAAATATTTCATTAGGAGTATCCCAAATACTGATGGACGGAGGGACAATTTAAACTGATTAACATATCTGCTTTCCAGAACTATCTGTACAATTTTCCACGAGTGATGTACCCAAGTACTTGTTTCACGAATACCTAAAGTGTACTGCTAAACTTGCACACCTAACTCTGAATCAATGCTGATTATGTGCTATATGGATTGTGTGGTTTTTTTAAGCAAAACTTTTAATTTTAAATAATCCAAGCATGACATTCAGATACACAGATTTTTTTTAAACACGTGTACCATCTCAATCTATTTCAAAAAGTTTAGCTTCAATAAAATGTATATGCGTGACCTTGTTCTTAAAAGCTACAATTTACACAAAGTACACTGCTTCTCAACAAAACCATAAAAGTTTATTCATTAATTTCCTCTCTTCCGACCCACACTGGCACGATCGTCCCTAATATTACCTGTTCACTTGCAAAGTTTTCCTGCTGCTCTATGTTAGAGTAAAAACTGCCCCCCCACCCAGTAAAAAAAAAAAAAAAGTTTGGCCAGGCGGCTCTTGCTATAGTGGGCTGCAGTACTCCTTGGAAGAAACCGGCTGCACCCTTCCTGCATACCATTGCCTTTAAAAAAAGGGAAGGTGTGAAAAGGGGAAAACAGCCTCAGACTCTCCCACCTGTCACCTTGGCGTGAGAACTGCGGGGCTTACCTGGTTGCATGAAAGCTGCTCAGTTTCAGCCCAATCCCTGGGACACAGACCCCCCACTTGGTGACCATTGGGCCATATATGGTAATATGCAAGCGCAGGAAAGCGATGTGCAGATTTGGGGATAAATACCGATCGCACAGTTCGCTCGAGGAGGTCTTTGCAACATACGCACCACTGTGCGTGTGCCTTCCCATATACTTCAAAGCGCTGCCAGTCTGATCAACCGACCAGCCACCTCCCCCGACTCTCGGGCGTAACCAAGGCCTTCGCAACCGAACCGATATCTTTGAAATGTTCCGTGTAAGTTGGTATGTATGATTTGATTTTTTCTTGTTGTATAAGCTTAGTGTTGTAGTTTTTTTGTATAGTACATAGAGTTTGTAGTTATCACTGTTATTTAATTAGTGTAGCTGGATATTTTTAGAATAGAGACTATTCCCCTTTCCATTCCCATCCTTGTATCTCTGACACGTTTAACTAGAAATCATAGAATAAATATAATAAACACTGTAAATTCTTTATTAATACGGTCTATTAAAATCTTAGAATAAATACTATAAATTCATCACTGTTATAAATAAATATTTTTTATTTGCTAAAACGGTCCGCCTGGTTCTGTCCTTCCCCCCTTAGGTATGCATCATCGGACCTGTGATTCTCGCGACACTCTACACAGTAGTAAGCTTGGAGAAAGTACCTGGAAATGCTCACAAGCCCAGACAATCCCCCAAACTTTGCCCAATTAAGGGGTTCCACTGACCCGCTGCCAGAGGCCCAAGGAGTGTGCTTTATTTACATAACGCAGACTGCAGTCACCTGTCTCTAAGATGAATTGTGGTCCACAGAGATAACTGCACAGTTTACAATCTTTCAACTTGATCTAAGCAGCCTTGCTACAGGCTGAGACTTGCAGACATTGCAAACAGCATCATAATGAACTAGCAGAGGGCAGCACAGATCACCCTGCACTAAAACGGCGTAGCAGCACAGAGAACCTTATCTGAGGAAAGAGCTTTATGAGTGACAAGCAAACAGAAGTGATGAAAAGAGTAAAGTCCCATTTCAACTGTAATAGAAATGTAGCCGTGTTAGTCTGGTGTAGCTGAAGCAAAATGCAGGACAATGTAGCACTTTAAAGACTAACAAGATGGTTTATTAGATGATGAGCTTTTGTGGGCCAGACCCACTTCCTCAGATCAAATAGTCAATAGTCACTATTTGATCTGAGGAAGTGGGTCTGGCCCACGAAAACTCATCATCTAATAAACCATCTTGTTAGTCTTTAAAGTGCTACATAGTCCTGCATTTTGCTTCATTTCAACTGTATTATCTAAGGGTGCTTCCCAGCAAATTCCAAGGTGATAATACCACAGGATTACTGCCAAAGGCTTTCTGATAAACCATCTCCATACTGTTCTCACCTATGTCCAGGAAGGATGACCTCAAATTTCGCATCACCTGATGGAGAGAGCCCTTTATTACCTTTGAAGCCTTTCCGTCTGTGTTTGTATTACTGGCCGCAAGTTTTAAAAAGTCTGTCTTTGCTTTTCTGTTTCTGATATCAAAACTCCAGGGTCAGTTTGAACCCGAGTCTGTCCATTCAAAGAGTTGAAAGTGCAACATTCTTTCATTTTACCCGGCTAGGAATATTAAATATGAAATAAATGGTTATTAGTAATGATTTATGAATTCTAAGTACCAAGTCTATTGAGAGACTCACAACTACACAACCTACAAAATTTGCCGCTTATCTGAAAATAACTAAATTAATAATAAAATGGAAAATAAAAATAAGCCTTCAAAATGTTTTTGCCAATTTTTTTCAAATGAAGTGTGAATGAATATCTGCACTCCTGAAAGACAACAGGCAAAGTAGACCTGGCTTTGATCACTGGCAGCTGATAAGGTAAGGTAAGGTAACAGTTTCACACTTTATTTTGGTATCCCGTGTCTATCTTGAAATGATAAATGCAATCTATTTTCAAAGCCTGACAATCTGGCACCTTTCACCAACACTAAATTTACTTTTTAGTGCTGTGGTTTCACTTACTTCAACCAGGCATCACACATAGTAATCAGGTAATATATTGTGATTGGTTAAATTTACCCCACACAGGAGTGTATCAATACCACACTTACAGTGCAACAAGAGATCTAATTGAGCCTGATTTTCCCATCCATACACTGAGTGATACCTTGCTTGCAAGCAGTCTCCCCAAAATCCCTGGGACCAAGTAGGAGAAAGTATTACTTTGCACAAGAAAGGGTTGGCCAAACCAAGAGACTTTGATGTGTAATAGTAAAATGTAAATTACTGATCTGTCACAAATAACAAAAATCTGTGTTCTGCATAAAGAAGTTATCAGATTTTTAGTTCAGAGAAAAGACATGAAGGAATTTTATCAATTTTAACAAGAATTTTTATCTGACCACTGATGCAGAGAAAAGGAGTGCAGCAGCCATAAATAAATGAGAAAGAACAATAATGAATTCCGCCTGTGGAATTTTTTTTTTTTTTTTTTTAGTTTTCCATACTCCCTTACATCTTTCAGCATCTTCTAGAGTTACTTTAGATCAGAAGGTTCCCTGTAGAGCACTCACTGGGACACCTTACCTGAACCAGAGGACGACTCAGGACGTCCGCAGAACAGGAAATCTATGAGCTCTCTAAAAGATGCCAGTCTAAAGAACTCATGTCAAAAACTTTGCAGAGCAATTAGAGTTGGCAGCACCATACATCTCACAAATTAGAAATCAAGAAACACGGCAGTAGGGACAGTGCTCTAGCTATCATGCCTGCTGCTTGTCTAAAACTCAGGATGTGTCTACTCACTCTGCATCTGGGAGTTAGCCTCCCAGCCCAGGTCCACCGATTTGTACTTGTAGAGCTCGCACTAAAGCTCTAAAAGTAGCTGTACAGACATAGCTTTGATGTCCTGGCCTAAGCTGGAGCTCACGCCACACACCTGGCTTCAGAGCCCAAGCCACAGCACCTATGCACCCATTTACAGAACACTAGAACAAGACCTGCTACCATGAGTCTGAGGACCCAGACTAGAGGCTCGCTTTCAGATACAGAACAGCCTTAATGATTTCCATTCTCACTGATGAGAGGTTTAGGAGGGAAGGTCCCTACCAAACAGAAATCTCAGATTATGTGCCTCACCATGGCTCCCAGTTATAACTCTAAACACCAACAGCATCCCTAAGCCTGTTACTATGGGGTTAATTTCAACAAATACATTTTCAAAAATAGAACGGACAACCTCCGAGACACCAGAAACTGCACCACAAAATCTTAATCCTCAAACCACAGGATTACGACTCACATCTCACAAGGCCACTCCATCATGGGTCCTGTTTTATTTGTTTTTGATTTGGTTGCTACCATTGTCTCCAGATTTCAAGCTTCTCTCCACGCAGAATAAAAGACCATTGAGGAAAACTGCATAATGAAGAATTAGAAGGGTAACCTGCTTGACTTTTTCTGTTCAATGTAGTACAATTTAAACATTCAAAATTCTACTGACATCAGCTTTGTGGTTAACCAGTTAACCTCTTACATCCCTAGTTTAAAGGAGAATCATGGTCACAAAATGGTGTCGCTCTTCCTGCTGGACTCCCTTCTCAGTCCATCTGATTTCAAGGGACACATGAAAAACAGGGGATTCATTTTTAAGAGTAAGTTTCCTCAAGTTCCCCTACCACAGTGATTCTCATGCATGAGAGAAGCCTGACAAGTAGAGATCTCCGGAAGGTGCTTGAATCACCCACAAAGCCAGGCACCAGAGAAAACACAAGAGTTCACACTAACACAACCTTAAACTTGTTAATATCAATATGGCTGATTCCATACGGATTTTATTTTTAATCTGGAAAATGTGCTTGGGACAAAACGCTTATGTCACACTCCAGCACAAAGTAATTGCTCTGACCCCTGAGTCAGACAGTAGGCTTGGGGAAACAATAGTTTATAAAAGAAACGCTGACACTGTCTTATCCAAAGCAGCAAAAAGAATGTCACTGAAATGAGCTCACTGTGAAGAGTCTATTCTCAGAAACCTGAATGATATTCCAATAGCAAGGCATACATCTACCGGTTCCCTTTGCAGGCAGACATAGGATATGGACTCATTTGTACAGATACGGTGTTAGTGTGGAAAATAAGGTACTTCAGCCAAAGGTTAGAGTGACCCCTTATAAGGGTGCAGTGTGCATTTATATCTCCATTCACTGGAGATTTAAACAGAAATGTATAGTTACATTTATTGGACCAGCATGGTTCTTTAAAAATAGAATTTGAAACCTTCAAGCAGCAGCAATGACCTCACAGTCTCCTATGATGCAAGCTATTGAAAACTATCTGCAGCTGGAATTGGAAAGCAGGCCTAATCTGTTCCCTGTATATCCATAGCCAAGTTTCGGGCAGACCTTGGCCTCCTAACGTTAAGCATGGACATAGGATTGTTATGGGAAAAAATGATAACATCCACAATATGTAAACAATTATGCAGAGTTCCATGGAATGAGACATTTTGCAACTGTGTAGCACAGAAGTCTTATGGAATTCCGAGCCTAAACAAATATATTATTTTTTCTATAAAATCCCTAGAGATAAAACCAATTTGAGAACACAAACCAGCCTATGCACTTTTGCAGCATGAAATACCTACACAGAATTGGATCTCCAACTCTGTATTTCTGCAGCATGAGAGGCAAGGTCTAGTATAAAGGTTGTTTCCTCTGTAACCTGAAGTCTTTAAAATATTGTTTGAGGACTTCAGGTAACTCAGCCAGTAGTTATTGGTGTACGACAAGAGTGGATGGGCAGTCTGCAGCCTGCAACGTAGAGGAGGTCAGACTAGACGATCAAGACGTTCTTCTGGCCTCAAAGTCTGAGTCTATGAGAAAGTCATAATTGTTGTCCCTCTCACCATCCACATTTTAATTATCCACTTTTTAAATATTACTTTAATTTATAAACAACACTGAAAAGGTGAATACTGTAAAATCTACTCCTACCAATGCCAAATTTCATTGGAAACTTTGTTGGATTTTTCATACATGTAAGGTAAGTATAGTGCTTTGTTGCGGATACTTATTTTCACTCTCTAAAAGTATAAAACAGCATGTGCACTTACAAACAGGATAACAAATGGGGGGAGGGACGATTGAGATTGGAACGTAAATCAAATGAAGTAATACAGTTCCAGATTCTAGCATTAAAGTGGTATCTGACAAGCAATTACTTATAAGTACTAGGATATGATGATTTGAAAATGGAATTGGACTATTTTGACAAACTTGGTACCCGTGAAAAATAAGCTCAGCACTATCTGGCAACACTGAAAGAAAAATGGCCTTCTGGTTAAAGACACAATATCAATTTAAAATCTAGCCACTTTCAACTGAACTACAATTGCATAGGAGTCTCTCGGCAATTATTATAATTTTACAAATGCATTCTCTTTATAAATGTTTGGGTGAGTACATAATGGGAAATTAATGAAGGAACCAATCCTGCAAATACATAACATGCGATTAACTTTACACATGTAAGTAGTGTCAATGAATGCAATAGCATTATTCACAGGCAGAAAGCTTAATGAATGTGAGTCCAGACATTTGGAGCACAACCAACTAAACAGGGGAAAGAGTGAAAGACTTGGTGTCACACTGGTATCTAAGCAACGTTAACTGATGCTCAACTAGTTACTATCAGACACTTTTAGAATGCTACCCGGAAAATGAAATGAAGGTCAGAATACTATTCTTAGAAACTACACTTTTTAGCAAGTGCCAACTTATGCCCCGAATCCCCACACTAGTTCAAATGTATGGGCAACAACTGTCCCATGCATACTGGATTCCTTGGTATAGTGACAATATCTACTGATAGGTACATATCACCCATCACAATGGCCAGCACATAAGTCATGTGTGACACATTTTAGGTGCACCCACCTCAGAACTGAAGAGGCAGCTGGGGTCTCTACCCATTTCTAGATCACAACGCTCTACCGATGCTCTCCCACCTCTCTGCATATACAGCTGTCCCCATGCAGACATGCAAGGAAAGTATCAGTTTTTGAGCGACTGACAGCGACAACTATAATCAACACGGAAGTGTTTCTCTTACACCTCAGATGCTCAACCCTCCCAGATATTTTGCAGCCTGTGCATGCACCCGAGGATTCTTGTAAAGTCCTAGCAACCCTGGTTCCGAGGCGCTGCCCTAGCACGCCAGTGTTGCCAGCCCCCAAGCCGCCAGGCACAGGCCGGGCTGAGAACGGCCCGCGCACATTCCAACGGAAAGCACCTGGCCTCGGGCCACGGGGGCAGAACTAGGCGACGCGCTCCTCGCTCGGGACGCTGGCAGGGCCCCGCCGCCCCACCCGCGCACTGGCCTGCGGCCGAGCGAGGGGGCGGGGGTCAGGACAGGGCCCCACCGAGACCGAGGCTCGCGCGGCAGAGAAGCGGGGGCGGTAACTCGGCGGGGGGGGGGGGGCGCCCCGGGGAGCCGGGATGCGGGGGAAGCTCCTGCCGGGCCCGGGGCTCCCCCCCCAGGAAGAGGCGGCGGCGCCACTCGCGCTCCGGGGCTCGGCCGCTCAGGCCCCGGGGGGACACGAGCCGGACCTACCCGCGCCGCTGCCTGCTCCGGCCGGGCCTCGGCCGCCGCCGCCCCCACCACGTGACCCAGGCCGGGGGGGCGGGCCAGCGAGAGTCTTCCGGGTCAGGGGAAGAGGCGCTTCCGGGGGCCCGGCGGCGGCTCTGGCTGCTCCGGCGGCCGCGGCGGCTCGCGAGGGGGGTCGCGCAGCAGCCGGGAAGGGGAAGGGGCAGGGGCAAGAGCCCCGGAAGAAGATTTCCGGACGGGTCCTTCCGGTTCCGGTGTCGCCCCGGCCAACGCCTCCGCCCGGGGCCGGAGAGTGGTCCCTTCCCCAGCCGGGCCGAGTAAGATGCGGCGTGGGGGGTGGGGGAGGGGCCCGGGGCGAGCGATTGTAGTCGGGGGGGGAGGGGAAAGAAGGCGGCGGGAGGAGCCGGGGGGGGGGGGAAGAAGGGGGAGCCGGGCAGCGAGGGGAGGGGGGAGCCTGGCGTGAGTCCCCCCCCCCGTGAAGACTGTTCAGGGTCATGCTCTAAACACTGGGGGGAGGGGGAGGAAGAGACGTTCTCGGGGGGGGGGGGGAATAACCCCATAACTGTCCTCAATGGGGCTTTTTGCCGTTCCCCTCGGGCTGCGCTGCCCCTGGGCTGGGGAGGTTCCTCCTTGGACTAGAGACTCGATCGCTCCTCTGCTGAGATGGCTTGTGAAGCGCAAGGGGCAGCCGCCCAGGAGGGGCTGCGCAGGGGAACGGAATGATGTTGCCCTTGCTGTTGCCTGCAAAGCTACCAGGAAAGACGGAACCATGTGGTGCAGGTGCTGTTGGCTAGGCAGGCGCAGTATTTTATACATGGAAGAGGTATTCTGACTAACTCCCATTAGCATTTCCAATACTGTTTTTTCTCAGTATTGGAGAGATGTGTTGCAAAACACGCGTAGAGTAGCGTGGGTGTAAACGCAGTTAATTATTTTAAAATCATTTTTCTGTCTCTGCAACCATTTTAAATTTGTAAGGCCAACAAGCCTTTTGCTAAATATGAATTTTCTTCTCTTTCCTTAGGTAATTCATCCAGAATCTTTTAAACTGATAACACATTGTCTTAGCAATTTACAGAAATTTTCTGTGTGATGTTTGATCAAGAAATCTAAGGTACCATATCTGGTTAATTTAGAAATGTGTTTATTGAACAAAACTTGAAAGTCTGACTCTTCAGTTAGACAAGGCCTGTCAGCTGGAAGGATGATGGCTGTGATGCATGATATTGAGTGGAAATAGCATGCAGAATTCAGAAAAATGCACAGAGTTTTCTCCTTCCCTCCCTCTTCAGGCTGCTCAAGAATATAAAATTGGAGGATACAAAGGTCTGGAACTTACATTTACAGTATGACCTACTTCTCGGGTAGGTCAAATTACTTGAAGGATGTGCTGGAAATCTTAACGTATATTTGTGGGATACTGTTCCTGGAATATCATTCTTGTTAATAATTAGAAACTTTTTATTCAAGCATTAGTAGACACCTACAAGTAATTACAGTTCAGAAAGTAGTGGATTTGATACAGTAAAACCACTCTCATGAGCAAAACCAAGTTATCCCAGTAAAAGCACACATGGATAGTATAGTTGCATCTCCATCAGTGATGACTTCTCGAAAAGCTGTGCTGATCAGGGATCCACACCTCTTCGCACTCTTGTCTGATATGATTGTGCCTGCAGGAGTCAGTAGCATATATCTGGACTTATCTTTATGAGAACTGTTCAAAACCAAATAATTGTTAGTGTATGGGGGTTGAAGGGAGGGCAGAACGAAGGATCATCTGGAGAATATCTTTAAAAAAGGAGCAAGTTTCCCAGGTGAGTAGGTGTTCCAAAGGAGCAGATCAGAAACAATCTGCAGTTCATAAGTATACAGGCAGAAAATGGAGTAGCTTGTATAAATAGAAAAGACAGCGTGAAAAGTAGTTGCTTGATCAAATTAGAAGGCACACTGAGGACTCTTACGTTTCTGAAATTTGACTTGGTGATTGGACAAATCTAGTGTTACAGATATCTGAAAGTGCCTTTCAGAGCCTCCATATTGTAAATGACAAGTATGTGAAGGTATGGTCACTTCCATTGTGACTACATCTGATCTAAAAAATAAACGTCAGTACTAGAGTTCTGTGCATTTTAGATGCAACACAGCCTGCATTTTATTTAGGAATACCACAAGATAAGCAGATGGTTTGACAGTGGAAGAATTCATTTGTTTGTTTCATACACCATATTTTTTCTGCTAAGTACATGAATGTTAATAAGCTTGTTTTAATATGACACTGTCCTCTCTGACAGGTGCTTCAGTATAGCAATAAAAGATCAAGTTCCCTGTGAAAAGTTGCTCATGCTTTAAAGCAAAACAATTGCTAAACATTAAAGGGATGCTGATGAATCAGACTGGGCCAAAAATTTAGTTTTTGTTAATATGAAAGGACGCTTTTATAGAAGTTTAAACAGGTAGAAATATTTCTATGGTTTAATTTAAATTCCAAAGAAATAGTCTCTCTCTTTTTCTCTCTCTGTATATAGAGACAGATAATATTACAAATAAACTTTCTTCTCTAGTGTTGAGAACATTGTGACATTATGTTAGTGCCCAAGAATTGGAATATGAAATAAATTAGAAATTGTTACTTTCACTATCCAAATTGTGTGAAATGTGAAAAGTAAACATCATTAAGAGATTAAAAGTAAACGTAACTTTTAAAATTCTTTCCCTTTTAGTCTTGGGTGTTTACTAACTTACTTACTTACATTATTACTTGAGTTAACGTAATAGTGTTTTGTAAAATCTGTATGTTTAACCTGTATCTTTGGCTCCTTTTTAATCTGCATGAGTACATCCATTAGTTTCCTCATTTACTGTTCCCTTATTTTGGTTTGCTTTTGTCCTTTAGGTCTGCCAAAATGTCCGAAAGATCAGATATCCTTCACTTCAAGTTTGACAATTATGGAGATTCAATGTTACAAAAAATGAACAAACTGAGAGAAGAAAATAAGTTTTGTGATGTTGTAGTTCACATAGACAATGTTGAGGTTCACGGACATAAAATTGTGTTTGCTGCAGGCTCCCCCTTTTTAAGGGATCAGTTTTTGTTGAATGACTCCAGAGAGGTTAAAATCTCCATTCTGCAGAGTTCAGAAGTGGGAAGGCAGTTGCTTTTGTCCTGTTACAGTGGCATTCTGGAATTTCCTGAGCTGGAGCTGGTAAATTATTTGACTGCTGCAAGCTTTCTTCAGATGAGCCACATTGTGGAACGATGTACACAGGCTCTCTGGAAGTTTATAAAACCTAAGAAGCCATTGGAGAGCAAGGAGGATTGTGAACAGCAAAGTGATTCTTCTGACTTGAAAGAACACCAAGGAGATGAGGATTCTCTGCAGCAGGATTCACTATGTATTCAAACCTCAGAAGACAGTATGGACATGGAAGATAGTGACATTCAGATTGTGAAGGTGGAGTCTATTGGGGAGGTGTCTGAGGTGAGGAATAAAAAAGATCAAACCCAGTTTATTTCTTCTGAACAAACTGCTTTACATTCATCAGAGCCTCAGCACTTTTTAATCAATTCCACTGTGGAAAACAGAACGAGCGAAATAGAACAAAGTCATCTTCACAACTATGCCCTTTCTTATGCTGGCAGTGACAACTTCATCATGGCCTCTAAAGACATGTTTGGTCCTAACAACAGAGGTATAGACAAAGGTCTCCAATGGCACCACCAGTGTCCCAAATGTACTAGAGTATTCCGGCATCTGGAAAACTATGCTAATCATTTAAAAATGCATAAACTGTTCATGTGTCTGCTGTGTGGTAAGACGTTCACTCAGAAAGGCAATCTCCACCGACACATGAGAGTACATGCAGGGATCAAACCTTTTCAGTGTAAGATCTGTGGGAAAACCTTCTCTCAGAAATGTTCTTTACAGGACCATCTCAATTTACACAGTGGAGACAAGCCTCATAAATGTAACTATTGTGACATGGTCTTTGCACATAAACCTGTTCTGAGGAAACACCTTAAACAGCTGCATGGCAAAAATAGTTTTGACAATGCCAATGAAAGAAATGTTCAAGATATAACTGTAGACTTTGATTCTTTCAGTTCTAGCACTGCCACCGACAGTAAGGTCTGTCAACAGGCTGATGCAAGCCAGATACTGGATGCGGGGAAATTGGCTCAAGCTGTGCTCAATTTAAGGAGTGATAGCACCTGTATCAATTAAAAACATTCATTCAAGCAGCCCTTTATAGGCCTCATGAAGCAAGGAACAAAAGTTTGGATTTGGGCCTGTCACCAAGGCAGATGGTATGACATAAAAGGTGTGCAGGTGGATGATTGAATTACAAAACCTAGCAAGTTGTCAGCCTTCATTCTAGTCTTGTTATTTTTTGTGAGTAGCAAACTAGAATGCAGGTTCCTGTGTGTGTCCCTATTGGTGAGCATGGGGTTATATTCTGGTTTTGTAACATTTTGGATCACTTAATCTGATTTGAAGATTTGGGTCTGTTATCTTTTTGAAGGATTCTTGCTGTGAGTAGTCACCAATTAAACTGTGCTGTGAAGGGCTGCTGTATGTATGGGAAGATGGAAGAAATAGCAGAGAGGATAAGCCTATGAGATAAAACCTGACTTTTTTTCCAAAAAGCACTGGATACCTGAGTTATGTAGTTCAACTGCTAATTTGTTTGTCTGTTAAATCTTCAGTTATTTGCCTTCCAGTCATACCCAAATCCCTAAAGTTAAAATTAAATACTTTTTTCCATGTATCACTTTTTTTGTCCCTTCTAAACTGTGTAATTGAATTTCCTCTGCAAATCAGCCCTATGTAGCAACTTTCAAGATCATTGGCATAGATGTGTGTTTATAAAGAACTAAGGCCCTAAATGATCTAGGTGGGTCAGATAGTGATTACATGGTACTGTTTGTAATGAAAACAAATTGCAGATCTTTAGAATATGAGGTTGATTGTCTAGAGACAGATATGACTGTTGTTGCTGTAGAGATACCCAGAGTGTGCTTTGACAACATAAATAACTCAGGTGATAACTTGAATGCTACCTCTAGCTCAGCTCCCATCTGCACACAGAATTCTTTAGCTCATGTTAAGTGGTGCTTAAACTCTAGCTGGCCTGTTGAGGGGCAGTTAGAAGCACAAGGGATGGTGATGCTAATGCTAGTAACTCTGGGGATGAGACAACAAACATGTAGAGGGCACCAAGAGACTAAACAACACGCAATGTGGACTTGTCAAAAAGAAATCAAGGCAAACCAAATTAATTTCCTTCATTGATTAAGTAACTGGCTAGTGTGGAAGCTAGTGTGGAAGCAATTGATACATCTCCCTCCCCCCCCCCCCCCCAAAACCCCACAGTATGATTTTCGGTAAGGCTTATGACTTAGTCTCTCGTTTTTTTCATAAGAAAACTTGGGAAAAGTCTAGATGAAGTTACTACAAGGTGGATGCATAACTACTCTCAGTATGATCTTTTAATCAGTCATCAGTGGCAACTGGCCAATGGGGAGGAAGTATCTAGTGGGCTCCTGCAAGATTGTCTGTCCTGTGTCCAATACTACTCCATATATTTATTAATGACTTAAATAATGTAGTGGAGAGTGTGTTTTTAAATGTGGTTACCACCTCCTAACTTGCAGGGATTGTTAACACTTGGGAGGATTGGATTAGAATTCAAAATGATCTTGCCAAAGGGAGATCTGGTCTGAAATAAAAATGAAATCCAATAAAGACAAATGCGAACTGTTACACTTAGGAACAAGAAATCAAATGCACAAATATAAAACTGGGAATAACTGGCTAGGTATTTATCCTGTTGAAATAAATCAGTAATTATTGTAGATCTCAAATGTAATGGCTCTAAAATGCATTTATGTAAAAGGCAAGTATTATTCTGGAGTGTATTAACAGGGATCTATATGTAACACAAAGGAGGTAACTGTTCCACTCTACTCAGCAGTGTGAGTACTGGGCACCTCACATTAGGAAAGATGAGGACAAATTGGTGAGAGTCCAGAGGAGAGCAACAAAAATTATAGAAGGTTTAGAATACCTGACATAAGAGGTAAGGTTAAAAAAAACCTGGGAATATTTAGTCTTGAGAAAAGAAGATTCCAGGGGATGTAATGATAAATAATCTTAAATTACCATTTTTAAATGTGTTGAGCACCATTATGAAGAATAATGGCCTCTCTATGTCCATTCGAAGGTAGAACAAGAAGTAATCATCTTTGATCTGCAGCAGGGGAGATCTAGATTAGGAATTGGGGAATATTTCTAAATATTAGCCGCTCTGAAATAAGCTTCTAAGGAAGGTTGTGGTATTCCTGTCATTGAAATATTTTTAAGAACAGCTTAGACAAACACCTATCACAAATTGTCTAGGAGGTTTACTCGACCCTGACTCAAGACCAAAGGGCTGAACTAAGTGATCTTTTGAGCTCACTTTCTGTGCTACAGTTCTATTGTTCTTAACTCATCAGCAACTAACAGGGCTGCCCCTCTGATTCTAATCAAATTAGTCTGTAAAACTCCTGTGTTGCAGTGAAGTGCAGTCACTCTCACTCAAGCTATAGTAGCTTGAATGCAGTAGCTGAAGCACATTAACTCGCAGTGAAGACAAGCACTCAAGGACCACCTACCACTATATGAACTAAGATGTGGTAAATATTTCAAAATCAAATTATTTTGTCTCCTATTAACATTGCTTCATATAAACCACAGCTATTGTGACCTTCATATTTTGTTTTAAAGCAAAGCTAGAGTGAAAAATATTGATTTATGGCATTATGAAAAGAATCTGTGTTGGCTGCTGAAAAGTGTAACTTCATGATTTTTTGTTTTTAACTTTTCCTAGGTCTATACTAAGAGCCACCTATGTCAGTTAACTGGGGGGAAAAAGTGCCATACTAATATAAACCATGTATAAAGTTAGATCATAGTCTTTGACTAAATAGATTAGAACTTAACTACTGCCCTACAGTTCATGAATCTTAAGAGCTTTACAGAGTAAGGTACAAATACCACTGCCAGTAGATTAATGCATCACTTGTTAACTATGCTCAACAATAGCTCTTTTGCACATCTTTGAAGGTCAGACAGAGAAGGAATGGAATTTTAACTGGGGACTGACATGATGCTGTACTTGTTTTGAAAAGTGTCATGAAAGTTTTCATCTAAATGCTTGCAATCCTAGTTGGAGTGAGAGAACTGTGCTTCAATATCTCAAGAAAACCATTTACAGATGACCACTCTTACTGAACTGAAATGCAGTGTGTTCCAATAACCTACTGTTTGACCATTGGTAAAGACCTGCTGTTCAAGTATTACTTCCAATGCAACTGCTTGTTACGGTACTAGACAATGTAAAGCAGGGGTGGAGAACCTCAGGTCCAGGGGTCAGATGCAGCCCTGGTTTATCTGGATCTGGCCCCCAGGGCTCAGAGCTCCCCTCAACATTGGGGAGCCCGTGCTGGTACTCTAGCTCCTCTGCCATTTCCCCACAGAGCTGGAGCACACAGCATCTACTAGTCAGAGTCCCCACCCACCCACCCCCAAGCTCTGGTGTGCAAGGGGAATTTGAGGAGTGTCTTTCTCCTTCTCAATCAGTGAGGGGTTTTTTATTTTGTTTTTTTCTTTGCTTCTCACTTGTGTGTGGCCCCCAAATGATTTTTTTGTGGGTCAGCAGCCCCTGGCTTAGAAAAGGTTCCCCACCCCGATGTAAACTAAAGGAATGTTCAAAGCATTTAATTCCAGAAAGTGTATATGTCATTATCAAAAGATAACTTAAGTCTTGAGAAAAGGCGCATAAAAAAGTCGGACGGCCCCTGCCCCCAAAAAACAAACATTACAGTGGGGGAAAGTGTTCTTTCATAGCATTTTGCAGTATTAACACAATCACCTTTTCAGGGGAAGAGTTTTAAATGGCTATATTGGGCTGTTGCATGTACAATTTTAGATAAGTAATGGCCAGGGGGAGGGGCAACAAATATAATGGAATAGTTATTCTAAAATATAACTATTTTAGGGCAGTATTTCTTTCAGACGTGGTACAGAGAGCTAGATTGCATGAGACAAACTAATTTTTAAAAGACATAAATAACCACTTGTGTCTAGAATCATCTTGATCTAAGTTACCCCATGATTATTTTGTCTGAAATATTGCATGTGAATTTGATTTCAGGTAGAGTCTTCTATATTGAAACATTTTGATGCTATAATATTTATAGTCTAATGTGGGTGAGAGAGACACAAAAACTGGTCAATGTTTTTTTTCCCTGAATTAAAATAGAGCCTGGGGCTAATAGTTATAAAATATAGTTATACAGACTATCCAAAGGCAGCTTTGTTATAGAATAAGATGAACTTAATATGTAGTCAGTCATATATGTATAACTTCATTCTAAGTCACTTTGCAAAGTTCTAAGCAGTGAAAGACTAGATACTCTTGAAATTGACAGTGCTCTTGTAGTCACATAAGTACCATGATAATTAATAATCTGTATGTTAACGTGTGAAACATCATTTACTGATAAATGGATAATCTCACAACTGAGTGTAATATACAACTTCCTGCCTATCCTAAGAATAATTAAGGGAAAAGTCTATTACTAAAATATTTGAAATACACTTTGGCCACATTTGTAAGGATTATTTTTGCTTTTAGAACCTACTTGCTTGATGAGCATGTAGGTAAGGTACTACTGTAGATTTGTCTCTATTTTTTATAAAAATTTTACAAGTTAACAACTGATGTAACTGAAATGTCAGGTTTTTTGTGGGATTTTTCCTCTCCTCTTCACTGAAAATACTTAAAAACTTATACAATTTGTTATACCAATAGTCTTATTTAATTGATGTGAAAATAGAACACAGTGAATTCAAAAGTGCAAAAATGAGGACCAGTGGTGAATATTGGGAGTTATTTTGAGAAGGAATGAGCAGCAGCAAAAGAGAGTTGAATTAAAAATGTGATACAAAGCAAAACTGCATTAAAAACAATTATTGGTATCCTGCAACCCTGTGTTGTCTGTCTTTACTTTTATGGTGCAAATGAAATGAGCACATGTAGTTACTATGCTGGTCTAATACTTTAAACAGACAAATTTTCCCTGGGCAAGAGAACATAATATGTGTCACAGAATAAGTACCTATTTGCCTTAATATATGTCACAGAATAAGTACCTATTCAGCGAGGAAGTTGAATACTGTTTGAGTTGAAATAGTGGGGTTTGAGTACTGTTTAAGGGAAGAACCTACTTCTGTGTCACTACTACCAGCTTCTTTAAAGAATATATTCTGGAAAACCAAACTCAAATATCCCATTTAGGATGTCAGGCATCTGAAGTTTTTACTCCAAATTGCAATAATTTTGTGAGTGGAAGTATTGTTGCTGAGAAGAAACTAATTTTCTCCCCACAGCTACCGAGCCTAAATCTGCCGCCTTATAAAATGCCTGAACCTAGGAGCCAGACTCTTAATTGCTTATAAATCCAAAAATCCCTATTGATGGAAAAACTCAGAAGATATCCCAAAGGAACTTGAATAAGTATCACTGAGAGCATACCAGATCCAATATGAGGTACTCCTCATTACTATAACTAAGCCTGTTACTCTCTCAATTTTTTTTTTTTTTTTAAGGGTTGGTCTTTGTGGTTAAAGATAAAAGGTGCTGAGTTTCTTAAACTTAGCTTCTACTTCTGACCTGCTCCCTGGCTTTGATTAATTCATCCGGGCTGCGTCTAGACAGGCAAGTTTTTCCGCAAAAGCGGCCATTTTTGTGCAAAAACTTGCCAGCTGTTTACACTGGCCGCTTGATTTTGTGCAAAAGCACTGACGGTCTACTGTCCGAAATCAGTGCTTGTTGCGCAAATGCTTTGACGTTCCCGTTCGGGCAAAAGCTCTTTTCCGGACATGTTTTTGCGCAAGAGGGCCAGTGTAGACTGCTAAAAACTGTTTAGCGCAAAAAAGCCCCGATGGCAAAAATGGTGATTGGGGCTTTCTTGCACAAAACCGCGTCTAGATTGGCACGGATGCTTTTCCGCAAAAAACGCTTTTGTGGAAAAGCGTCCTTGCCAATCTAGACGCTCTTTTCCGCAAATGCTTTTAACGGAAAACTTTTCCGTTAAAAGCATTTGCGGAAAATCATGCCAGTCTATGTGTGTCTGCCCATTTTCACCTGTTGCATTGCTAGCTGTACCTTGCTTTTGTTTGGCTAACTTAGTACAAGTCTTACAGGGGAAGCTGTGTTTGTCTGTACAGGTGACACCTTGAAGATCCAAATATTTATTTGGGTATAAACTGTAGTGGGTCAAAACACGCTCAAATTAGGACTGGATAAGGATTTAGAACCGCTGTGGTTTCCACTCCACGAATCGGACGAAGTGATTTTAGACCAGGAAAGCTGAAGCCCAGATCGCTGTGTTGCTCTTCACATCACGCCTTGATGTGAGTACAGTGCTGGGACAGCTTTAGCTCTCCCCGGGCTTGTTCTAAACGTGCCCCCAAGCCCCGTGCCTGGGGCGCGTTTTCCAGCCACACGGAAACCCGCCTGTGCCGGAGCGGTCTGTCGGCGTGGCGCGGAGGCGAGGCGGCTGCAGTAGCCCCGGGGCCGGGCCGCCATCCCCCCCCTACGGGGGCAGAGAGAATTTCGTGAGCGGAGCCACCTCCCCTGAGCGCCCCAGGGCGGGGTGAGTGTCCGTGGGGCGGGGCCCGTGAACCCCTCGGCTGCTCTAGTCCCCGGCAAGGCACCTCCCCCGCCCCGGCGCTGGGGGAAGGACCCCGGGTCTGCCGTCCATAAGCGGGGCAGGGGGAGGAGTCCGACAGGAAAACACATCCGCTTCCGGCCCCAACCACTTCCGGGGCGCCCGGAAGCCGCCCGGCCGCCGCCGCCTCCTATTGGACCGGAGCGGGCGGTAGCTGAGGGTCAGGGGCTGAGGGAGCCCTCATCCGAGAGGGTCTCTTCCGGTGGACAGGGCGGGCGTTGGGAATGTGCTTCCGGTTCCTCTGGCGGTGGCTGACGCTCGCTCGCGGGGCCGCCGGTGCGGGGCTGAGGAGCGTGGGGCGAGGCGGTAAGCGCTGAAGGGGGGGGGTCTACTTCCGGTTCCGGTGTCTCTAGCCGCCTTCAGCTGGGACCGGATCCGCCTGGGGGCTCCTGCGGAGGAAGGTCTGGGGGGGGGGGGGTGATTGTGCCGCTGGGGCGCAGGGCTCAGACCCGCATAGGCCGAGACTGGCTGATGCTACGTGTGTTCCTGGGCTGCTGCAGCCCCGCCCTGAGCGAAGGGGTGAAGCAGCAGGGATGCTGGCTGCCGGCGGCGCCTCTTACTGGGGAGCCCTGTCTAGACTGGAGCACGAAACCTGGCCCGTTGCCGGCCCGTAGTCAGCTTTCAAGCCACGCTCCGCATAAGCACCCCTTCGCTGTTGGCAAATGTCGTGGTGCCGCCTTCGCTGGTGACAGTGAAACTTGTATTCAGAAAACGTCGGATGGGATGGTGGAGACGGCGAAAGCTGATATGCTTGAATTGTAACCTTTCTGTTTGTGTGTGTTTCCCACAGGTTGTCAACATGGCTACAGACTCGGATGTACTCCATTTCCAGTTTGAACAGCAAGGGGATTCCGTGCTGCAAAAGATGAACCTCTTGAGACAGCAGAACTTATTTTGTGACGTTTCAATATATATTAATGACACTGAGTTTCATGGACACAAGGTGATTTTTGCTGCCTGCTCCACATTTATGAGGGATCAGTTTTTGCTCAATCAGTCGAAACAGATGCGAATCACCATATTGCAGAGTGCTGAAGTTGGCAGAAAGTTACTGTTGTCTTGTTATACTGGTGCTCTGGAGGTTAAAAAGAAAGAGCTTTTGAAGTATCTCACTGCTGCAAGTTACCTTCAGATGGTCCACATTGTAGAGAAATGTACCGAAGCATTATCTAAATATCTGGAAATTGATGCATCTATGGAGAATAGTAATCAGAATATAGAGAAATGCCATTCCTCTGATACTGGACTGAGAAATAAAGATGACAGTTTAGATAAAGATTGTGAAATAATTGAAATTTCTGAAGATAGCCCTGTTACATTAGAATATAATGTAAAACAGGAGAAAGGGGATATCTTACAACCAGCAATGCAAAGCTTAATATCGGAAAGAAAGGACATGAAATCGCCAGAGATTTCCACAGTCGAAATAGGATATAAAGATGATGAAATTTGTATCTTCAGAATGGATTCCATGAGCATAGATAATGTGGACAATGATCATTTTCCGCAGCCTTGCACCTCCTCTAAAACAAGCTTATATTTTCCAGAAACGCAACATTCACTGATAAATTCTACTGTTGAGAACAGAATTACAGAAATGCCTGGGAATCATTTTCAGGGGTTTGTCAGTGACAATACAGAAGGAACCTCCAGTGTAATGAGTGGATTTCAGAGTCTGGAAGATTCTGGTTATTCATGGCGGCACCAGTGTCCTAAATGTCCCAGAGGATTTGTCCACCTTGAAAACTATCTGAGACACCTAAAAATGCACAAACTCTTCTTATGCTTACAGTGTGGGAAAACATTTACCCAAAAGAAGAATCTCAACAGGCACATCCGAGGGCACATGGGCATCCGCCCATTCCAATGCATGGTTTGTCTGAAGACATTTACTGCTAAAAGCACACTTCAGGACCATTTGAATATTCACAGTGGGGACAGACCTTACAAATGCCATTGTTGTGACATGGATTTTAAACACAAATCTGCCCTAAAAAAGCACTTGACTTCAGTTCATGGAAGGAGTGGTGGAGACAAACCAAACCTTGACGTTATTACACAAATCAAAATAGACTATGATTAGTGGATTTCTGGATAACTGTAAAGACATGCTGTTGTGGTGAAATGCCAGTTTTCCAGCAAATCTCTATGTAAGGGCGACAAGTGCAAATAAATACCTACTCTCATTTACTGTGTTGAAATCTAGTGTTGGTACAGTTGTATGGATGGTGTTTGCTAGCTAAAAGTAAATGGCAAAATAGAACAGAATTTGTGTTCCTTTACTGGTGCTCGTGGTACAGATAAAAGACATCTGCACAAAACTTTTTCTTCTAAAAGAGAACTCTTGCTGCTTTTCTTTCACACTTCCTCCTCATGTTCGAGGACACTGCCTATTTCTGGGGGATCATTGATCTCTCAACAAGCTAAAATCTGAACTGTTGCTTTCCCAACCTTTAATAGAAATGTCAATACCTATTCAGAACGTTAATTATGAGTGCTCCAAGAGCGATAGTTAATGTATCAGTCTATGTGAGGTCATTTTCTCAGTTCACCAAATTTTTGGATCTTTTAGCAAAAAGAAGTCAGGGCCTATTCTATTCTAAATAGATTTTTCTCCCACACTCCTCATATCTGATTGCCAAGTGTGTAGTTTAAAAAAAATAAAAACAGGAGAACTCTCTAAGGAAGCTTTAAAGTTTGTCTTAGAGGAACTGAAAAAGGCACAAATGTAGTATTCAGTTCACTTTTAACTGAATAGAGTAGGGGTGGCCAACCTGCGCTAGCAAGCCACATGCGTCTCTTCTTCCCCAAAAGTGAGGCTCGCGCAGCTGCTTCTGCATGTCCTTCCTCCCTCCCTATGACCCGTGCTCCTGGCTCCTCTGCTCACTGGGGCAGCCGACAACGGGAGCCCGATATGGCCAAAAAGCCTCAGCTTGTTTCTTAAAGAGGCAGCCTCTTTCCCCCCCCCCCTCCCCCCCCCCCCCCAGACAATTCTGGTGCGGCTCTTTGCATTTTTCCCTGCTGCTGTTTTGGCTCTCTGCTAAATGAATAGAGTCTCATTTTAGTCATGTTCTAAAGGTTTCTAACAGGATTGTTCTCACTGACACAAATTGTTTGGTTGTAAGTTTTGGTAATCAATTCTTTGTCTTCTGATTGTATTTTATGTTTGTCTTAGTTTTGTAAGTCTCAGATGTATACTTATGCTGTGAAAATCCGAGCTACGCTCTATATTAGGATGTTTTTCAAATAGACGTAGAGGCCTTTCTATATAAGGAACCGTTTGGATATGGAGGACTCTTCAATCTGTAAATGTATGATATTGTAAAACACTATTGAATGTGTCTGGATAGATGTTACACTTTATGGTTTTACCTGCAAGCATCAAAGTGCTCTGTAATTCAAATTATTTATCTTGTGCCTGTCCTTGAGTGGCATACATGTTTCTTCCATTTAATGTGGTATAAATAAAAATATATACTGTTAGAGTGGAATAATGCCAGTTATTCTAGATCCTCTTGAATTAGCAAAAACAGTAGTGCTCTTTCTTATGTATTTACACTATAAAGCTCTTATGTCACTTGCAAAAGGATCTCTTAACTTCTAGTATGTCATGTAGTACAAAAGTCACCTTGTTGGGTTTCACTCACCATCCAATTAGATGGGGTTTATGTACACAATATATGCTGTATAACTTCCTATTATTCATCTATAATAGCAATGTTCAACTGTACTGGTGTGATTGCATTCTCTGTCCAGTTTTGGCAGGTTTAATATTTTAGCCATTTTTTACCATTGTTTCAGAATGGGTTTATAATAGGTTCTTTACTTGATAGTTAGAATTAAGCTTTAAAGAACTGATTTACCAGTCGCTTATTATAACGCCTAGAGGTCTTAGCTGAGTTCATGCATAAAGCTAAGCATGGGATGCAGAGTTAATTCCTGTCTCAAGGTTTACAATATATATTATAGATGGGAAGTTTTGCTATCTCTATTTTACAGAAAGGTGTGCTGAGGCACAGAAAGACTAATGACCTAGGCCTGCATAAACTCAAGATGTTTCAGTTCATTTTATGTACTGTGAAGTAGTCCTACTGAAACGAATGGCACTATTTGTTGTGTAAAGTTAAGTGTGTATATATGTCGCAGGAGGAATGAGGCCTAAATGATATAATCAAGGAAGGTATAACTGTAAGCATAAGACCTCTCTCATCTCTCTGCCCTTATCCTGGATATATAATTTGGACATGATTGTTTTGGGATTCTTAACTATAACAATTCAATCCTTAGGTTCGGCAAATATGAGTTTTGTTTCCTTTTGTGCTGGATATTGATGCATGATTAATTTTGTGAGTTTTAGGTGTGAAATTTGGCAGTTCCACAGTAGTGGCAATTGCTTTTTACAGCACTTTTGTTAGTTTGGCTTGTATTCCTTGGCTATTTCTGTGTTTGCAGTCTTGATGTCATTGCATTTAGTGGTGGCTGTATTGGTCCCTCACGTGGTAACAAATGCATAGGGTTCACTATTGGTTTGGTAAATGTCTTATTTTGTTTAATAGTAACATTAAGGGCTTGCTTGACTTCCAGAACATACTCTTACTCTGCACTCTTGGCTTCTGTATTATATTAAATAATGTGCATACACTCAAATTAACAGGTTTATAGCTATTTTTTGTGCAGTGGGTAGTCCTGTGGCACCTAAAGCCATGTCTTTACTAACAGAAGATCAATGTTGATGTGATAGATCTTCTGGAATTCAAATTAACGGGTCTAGTTAAGACTTGCTAATTTGAACTCTGAGGGTGCCCCCATCTGCAGCTGATACTCCTGCTTCTGCGACCAGTAAGGGAAGCCAACAGAAGCTGTTGGCTACCTGCTGCGGGGATGGTAGGGAAATTTGAAACAAGATGCATCAACTCCAGCTACATAATTAACATAGCTGGAGTTGTCTTTTGATTCAATCTTACCTTTAGGGTAGACCTGGCCTTAGAGACTATCCAAAATGTATAGAATCATGAGATTTCATGGGTACTACTCACTTCATCAGATGAATTGGAGTGAAAATACCAGAAAACGAGATATCAAATATAAACAGCAGAAGTACCTGTCAGTTGTAGGACCCATATTAATGAGGCTAATTAAGTGGGCTGGATGTATCCCGTTCATAGTTTTTTTTGTGAAAATGAGGATGTTAAAGGCAGGAGAAATTGGCTTTGTAATGTGCCAACTAGTTAATGTCTTTATTCAAGCCCAGGTAAGTGTCGCATTTGAAGATTAATTTCAGAGTTCTGCAGACTGTAATTAGTGACATTTCTTTGTAGAAGACTGGCTGCTTTTAAATTCATGACTGAGTGACCTTCAGTTTTGCACTTTAAAAAAAAAAAAAAGAAATCTGGTCCTACATGTTAGATGTCAGAAAACATTGGAGAACTATATTAAAATAACAGAGGGTACGTCTACACTTGCTCCCTAGTTTGAGCTAGGGATGCAAATATAGCTGACTGAAATTGCTAATGAAGTGAGGATTTAAATATCCCGTGTTTCATTAGCATAATCTCGCCAACAGCTGATTTGAACCAGGAAGTGCGCCCTGGGACAGTTCGAATCAAACCCCTGGGGTGAGATTATGCTAATGAAGCGCAGGATATTTAAATCCCTGCTTCATTAGCAATTTTGGTTGGCTACATTTGCATACCTAGCTCGAACTAGGGATCCATGTGTAGACATACCCAAACTAAGGAAAAAAATTGTTGCTTTTTAAATGGGATCTTTTATTGTAGTAGAATAATTAAATGTATTGTGATGTTTGGGGACAGATAGAGCCTTGTTTTGGCTGACTTTCAGTTTGTTCTACCGCAGTGTCTTTTTGTCTTTTTGTCAGCAATACAGAATCAAACAATCATTGTCCAATATACAGGACTATGTAGCACTTTAAAGACTAACAAGATGGTTTATTAGGTGATGAGCTTTCGTGGGCCAGAACCACTTCCTCAGATCTAACAGTGGAAGAAAATTGGCACAACCATATATACCAAAGGATACAATCAAAAAAATGCACACACATGAAAAGGACAAATCAAATTTCAGAACAGAAGGGGGATGAGGAAGGGAGGTAAATGTCTGTGAGCTAATGATATTAGAGGTGATAATTGGGGAAGCTATCTTTGTAATGGGTAAGATAATTAATGTCTTTGTTTAGACCTAGGTGATAAATTCGACACTTACCTAACTAATAGAGGCTATGATCTTGATATGCACCTTCTGTGTGAGGATTGGTAAGTTTTTTTGTTCAGCTGTAATAGTATAGGTTTATGTTTATCTCTTCAGTTGCTCGAATTTCTTTCCTGATTAATTTTGTTGAGAGAGAGAGAAATTCACTTATATGCATACATATGTCTGAGTCCCCTGGTGCTTTTCTTAAATGTAATTATTTTTTTCTATAACCTGATAAAATGGGATGGAAATAAGCATTGTTTATATATACACAACTCTTGAGGAGTGTGTGTGTGTATGTGTGTGTATGTGTATATATATATATAGAGAGAGAGAGAGAGAGTCTGAAACTATCTTAAAAGTATTGAATATTATGTTAAGAAATTGTCCATGTACTTAAATTATAGCTAACTTGATATTTTAAGTACACTCTCAATTGTTAGTCATGTTCAACACACAGTCAACTGTAAAACTCCTTGCCAGACGGGGAGGGGTAGCTCAGTGGTTTGAGCATTGGCCCCCCCTAAACCCAGGGTTGTGAGTTCAATCCTTGAGGAGGCAATTGGGGCAAACAATTTGTCAGGGATGGTACTTGGTCCTGCTGCGAAGGCAGGCAACTGGACTTGATGACCCTTCAAGGTCCCTTCCAGTTCTAGGAGATAGGCAATCTCCATTAATTTAATGTAGGATGTTGTGAAGACTAGTACTTTAACAGGGTTCAAAGAAGAGCTGGATAGATTCATGAAGGTTAGGTCCATCAATGCCATTGGCCTCTGTGGGTAGACAGGATACTGGGCTAGAGGGAGCGTTGGTCTGACCTAGTATAGCCATTCTTATGTTGGACTCCACAGTTCTTTTATATACGTATGTAACTGTCCCCCCCCCCCCCCTTAGTTTGTTTCTAACCAGTTAACTGCCCGAGGGCTGCTTGTTGTTCTGACCTCCTGAGGTCTCTGTGGCAAAAGACTGAGAAAGCAGGCTTGGAGTCTTTATTTCAAATAATGCAGCTTGTGATTTCTTTACGGCTGCGTCTAGATTAGCATGATTTTCTGGAAATGCTTTTAATGGAAAAGTTTTCCGTTAAAAGCATTTTCGGAACAGAGCGTCTAGATTGGCACGGACACTTTTCCCCAAAAGCGTGTCTAAATTGGCACGGACGCATTTCCGCAAAAAGCCCTGATCGCCATTTTCACGATCAGGGCTTTTTTGCACCAAACCACTCTGAGCTGTCTACACTGGCCCTTTTGCGGAAAAGTTTTGTGCAAAAGGGACTTTTGCCTGAACGGCAGCAGAATAGTATTTCCGCAAGAAGCACTGATTTCTTACAGTAGGAAATCAGTGCTTTTGTGGAAATTCAAGCGGCCAGTGTAGACAGCTGGCAAGTTTTTCTGGAAAAGCGGCTGATTTTCTGGAAAAACTGGCCAGTCTAGACACAGCCTACTAGTTTACCGAGGAGGAAAAGAAGGCCCTTGCGAGGAAACAACCATGCTCAACTAGCAGCATCTGTACCAAAGGACTTCATCCTTCCTCTGGCTGCAGCCTGCCGCTCTGCTCCCCGCCTCTCTTCCACGAAAAAGGGGAGCAGCAGTTTTAGGGCTGCAGGCAAGGCCCACGCCCCTTCTCTGCTGCAGGCCAAGTGGGGTCAAGCAGAGCAGCAGCCCCCTTCCCCTGGGGCAGCTGCACCGAGCTCCTGCTCTCTGGGGCCGGCAGGGGCAGGGAGAGAATAACGCCTCGCCCAGGCAGGCGGGGGCCTGGGGCCTTTCCCTCCAGCCTGGCGTAGGACACGCCCACTCCCTGGGCTGGGGCTTCTCTGCTCCATCATCTCTATGGTTCTTACCCACAGTGCACTAGGTCCGCCGCTCACCCAACCGGCGCGGGTCTGGCTGTCATGTGACGCGAAGGGGCGGCCCTGGGGGGGGGGGAGAAAAGGCTCCCGTCTCACGTGACCCGGCCAGCTCTCGCGATAGTAGCGGGGGGCGGAGGGGCTGGGCTCCCGGCTGTCACCGCGATGAGGAGGCGCCGCCGAGGCCCCCGCCGCTGCCTCCGCCGGGCCGCTCCGGGCTGCCCGCCCCATGGAGTGTGAGAGGCCGGCGCCGCCTCCTGCTCCCGGCCCGGCCGCCCCGCGCAGGTAGGGCCGCTCGGCGGGCGGGGCCGGGCGGGGGGAGGCGCCGCGCGCTCGGCGGGGGGGGGGGCGCAGCGCCTCTGGAGAACGCGGCCGGGCGCCCCCGCCGCAGCGCCCCCCCCCCCCAGTGCCCTGCGGCAGCGCGCGGCGGGGGGGGGGGCTGTCAGCCCCGGCCTCGCCCCCTCGCTGTCAGCAGCGCCCCTCCCGGCGGGGGGGGGGGGGAGCCGCCTGGGGCCTTCGCCGCCTGGTCCCGGGCTCGCCGCGCGGCTGGGGGCGCCATCCCCGGCTGCTGCGCGGGGAGCCGGGGCCCCTCCTCCCCGGGCTCCCGCGGGACAGGGCCGCCCCCGGGGCCGTGCCCCTCCGCTCGGCTGCTGTGGCCCCGCGGGCCCTGCGCTAGACAGGCCCCTGGGCTCTTCGCTCCGCCCGCCGGCTCACCCCGCTGCTAGCCCGGGGCGAGGCGTCACGAGCCCTGTGGGGACGCCCGAAGAGAAATAGCAGCGCAGACAAAGCCCCGGCGATGGTACCTGCTGGTGCTTAGGAGACGAGCCCAGCCCGCATCCTTCTGTGAAAGAGCAGCGGACTGTTCAGTGGAGCCCTGCAAATCCAGGCATTGGACGCGGACGTTCCGCAGCTCGTTTGGGCAGCTGTGGATGCAGATGCAAGTTTTGTATGTCGAGCCCAGCAGATGTGCGGGTAGCCGCTTTGTATCTGCGGGTATTAGCCTCTGCAAATGTCAGGGCGGATATCTGTGGTTCTTTGGTGGATACGGATGCGGATACAAATGTTGTGTCCACGCATAGCTCCGCTTTTAAGTACAAGAGCGGGGAGGGATTGTAGAGAATAACAGCAATATGATTCTGTGGTAGAGGTATTGATTTAGTAGGAAGGATTATAGGAGTTATTGGGGGAGAAGCTTATACCTAGAAATAAGTGAAAATTAAAACAGTCTAGGTTGAAAATTAGGAAAGATTCTGATGGCAAGATCTTCTGGATGTATTTTCTGTCTCATATGTGATGACAAAGTTGGGCCTGACCCTAATTTGGCTATTTTTGTGGCTATTGCCAATTTATCTTTTTCACATAGGTTTATTTTTCTAACCAATGATCTTGTCCTTAATTATCAGTAAGAGAAAAAAACGGTGATACAGAATTTTAAATGAGAACATGCTAGTAAAATTGTAAATAGAGATCTATTTGGATCAATTAGTTATTTGACCCTCAATCTTTTGTTTAAAAACATCACTGGAATTCCAGAATTTAAAACCTATTGCACATTGTACTGTTTCATTCTTATTCTTTGTCACTAACTATGCTTTCCCTAGGTCTATATGCCTTTCTTATTGAATATGAAGAATATACTTCAATATATACTTTTCAACAAGTAATAGCATTAGCATTTCTAGCTTGTATGGGATAATACACTCCATACAAAAAAATGAAATTCTGTCAACTTAATGGAAATATTAGAGATTGCTTAAAAGATAATCTTGGTTGGTTTTCAGTATTGATCTTTATTTACTTAGCTATCTTATAAATATTGGCATCCTATGCCATATCTTACATACTTTCTGGAAAATCAACTATTAAAGATAAATAAAATGCAGCTTGCTGTATACAAATTTTACAGTTATTAATGAACAGAACATGAGTAATAGCTCTGGCTTTGGTTTTCATGTTGGATGGAGGATTGCACTGAACATATATCCTTGTATGAGTTTATTATTATTTGGTCTCGGCTCCAAAAAGTCTTGATGTTGCTTGCATGAAAATAATTCTTCAGGGAATTACTAACTCTTGCCCAAAATGTTATTGTGAAATTTGTTAGTGTCAGGACTGTTCACTTGTAAAAGGGATGTTTTAAAAAGTGCAACTGGGGTGAATGGGAGAAGGTTCAGGATAAATGCAGAAAGAATTGCCCCATGTGATCCTTGGTCTTGTGGACATCACCCTTTAAGTGCAGATGTACTCTGAAAAGTAAAAATAGCACCTTCTTAAACAACAAACATATTTTTTTGATATTCAAAACAAGCTCCTCTGATTTTAGCATCAAACATTTTTCCCATTTTGTCCTTCTGTTAGTCCTGAAAAATCTATGGGAGATGGGGTTTTTTGTCTGTATTTTAGGAAGCCAAAATTCTGCTTTCTGTTACACCCCCTGCAACAAGCCAGAAAACAGATGTATAACTCAGTGAACATCTTAACATACGTTGCTTGAACAGGAAAGAGAATCTTGACTGAGGTCCTGGATGAATGGTTCTGGCATTTAGGGAAAAAAACCCAACTAAACAAAAACACTTTTACATGTGAACAGCAATGTTTATCTAGAAATCACAAGCAATAATAAATCTTGCGTGCTGATGCCATTTTTATATTAATGTGTTACATAGTATAACTACATTTCAACAAATAGTCTAAAAATTGTGTTTTTTAAAGTCTCTGTGCTAGGAAAATTGCAAGTATTGCAGTTTCCAAATTTCCCTATGGGTGTTTGGCAAAGGCTAAAGTCTAAGACAATTTTATAATAGGTTATGATAATGATCACCACAGAAATGTGCATAAATAAATCCAGGAAAAGTGCTAGATTGTTGGTTGTTTAATTATTAGCTCAAGTCTGTAATATGGGGATCCCTGAAAAAAGTACCTTGTTGTTTTGGTCTGTTTTAAATTGAGGTACATGGATGTGATGTTTCTTAAATAAAACAAACATTTCTCCCTGAAATATAAGCTAAGGATGTTAACTCAGTTTGTATTGACTTGTATTAGTCGATAAGGGAAGGTACTCAGAAGGGGCTACCCCAACTGCAGAACTGCAGCGGCGATAGTTCCTGGACTCAGTGTGAGCTGGGAGCGAGCTAGGCTTGCTCAGTCCCAGCTCATGCCAGGTCCAGCATCCCCTGTCTGGGGGTGGGTCCCATCAGGGAGCTGGGGCCCACCGCGGACAGGAGCTGCTGCCAGAGCAGCTTGCTGTCATGTGGACAGTGGCTGCTGCTGGGGCAGCCTCTTTTCGTGGCCAGCCCCAGCTGCCATGGAGTCAGGGGCTGCTCCAACAGCAGCCCCTGTACACGGAGTGTGAGGGTGTTCCTGTGGGGAATTGCAACCCCCTGTGGACAGGAGCTGCTGCGGCGAAGCTTCCCCTATCTGTGGGAGGACTCAACTTCCTACTGGGACCTCTTACGGACAGAGGCTGCTGCCAGAGCAGCCTTCCCTGGTCCCCCTGCATTGCTGCTTCTGACAGAGGCAGCAGCACGGGGTGGGGGGAAGTGGCACTGCAGAGACATTGCTGGGGGATCTGGCTTTTAAGCTGGCTTTGCCCCCCCCCCCTCCTCCCGAGCACCAGCTCCTGTTTCCCCCATCCTCCTTTCTGCCTCTGATTTAGAGGCAGCAAGGAGTGGGGGGGGGGGATGCAAGTGGTCAACTCAAATACCCAATAAGCCTAGGCCCATTGTGTAGTTGACTAATCAACTACTCTTCTATATCCCTAATATGAGACTTGTACTTTCCCCAGAGA
The DNA here is from genome assembly GCF_052426305.1 of Pelodiscus sinensis. Classification (NCBI taxonomy): domain Eukaryota; kingdom Metazoa; phylum Chordata; order Testudines; family Trionychidae; genus Pelodiscus; species Pelodiscus sinensis. The sequence continues at coordinate 23,625,562 of NC_143074.1, read as the reverse complement.
TAAATTCAGGTTTCTAATAAAAAGTCCTATCAGAATGGTAGCTTGGAATATTGTCTTGTAGTGGTCATTGAACAGCTCTCTTTACATTTAGGCTGCTTCTCAGAAGATTTAAATGTGACGGATATTACGTGATATGCCGAAACAAGCAAGTCTGTTCTATCTAAAGAAGATTTATTTTCACTTTAAATCATCATAGCTAAATGATGCAAAGTTATTATTGGGACTGCCAACTTCCTTGGCCTTCAGTGTGCACCCAGTTTCTTGGCTATGTATGTTGTGGTGGTTAGAGTAATAAATGGAAGACTGAAGTCCATTTAGAATGTAATTTGATACTAATAATTTGATAACATGAGCAATAAATTACTGAGATAGATGAGAAACTTTCAACTTAAGTAACTTCAGAAGGAAGGCTTGACAAACCTACTTACTGTAGTCTAAACAAGTGATTAATTTGCTTGCACAGATGGAAAATTGCAATGGATGCCTTGACATTTTCCCATTTTATAATCCCAAGTTGTCTGCAGCTAGCTACTATGTAAAGAGCATCTCAGCCTCAGAAGCATGGTTAAAATCGTATAGTAAGAGTGTATTATATTAGAATAAAATCCATGTAGTAATTTGCAGTGCCTAATGCACTCAGTCCTTAATAATTCAAAGTTCTCAATAGTAGGACTAAAAATTGAGTGGAATCGAACTCATTGAAGTCAATAGGGAAGGTTAATAGGATTGAGAGAATGTGCCAAAGTTGGTTTAAAATGTGAGCCTCATGTACCATACAGCTCCATTGTGAATCAGCTTCACAAATTATAAATTAAAAAAATCTAATGTTTAAAGTAATTTCATCAAGTAGTTAAATCCACATTTTTTGTGATTCAAAAAACAAATTCAGGTTCACTTATTGTGATTGATAGGAAAATGTAAACATCCCCTGGGAGGATTATGAATTCAAACTCAGTAGCATGTAGCTACTGCAGTAGAAATAAAAAGTGAAACTTGATGATTTGGGCAAGTCTGTCCTCTATGCAATAGTTTCATAATGAATAGCAAACAGTATATTTAGATGTCTAAATTCTTCAGGTTTAGTAATCTAAGGTGGTCTTAATATGATGTCTCAACTGATAGCATTTCAACATATTGTTAAAAAAATGAAACCTTCTTGCTGTGTGCTTAATCATTTTCTGCATTGTGTTGGTGGATTTTTCACGTAGAAAGATTAGGTTAACTCTCTTTGTTTAAAAAAAAAAAAAAAAAATTCCCTTGGGATGACAGTGACATCATCACATCACTCTGTGTCTACACACCCCACCCTCTCACGAGCTCCCTCACAGCGAGGCTAGACACGGGCTCCCTGCCCCTTCGGGGATGGCAAAGTCACCTGCCAGCCCAACCTGGATAGATTCTGCCTCCCAAGAGTCCTGCCCACTCAGTTCTGGCCACAGCTTTTCAGGGGGCCTGTCCCCTGGCCCAAAGGCTGCTTTGGCTTATGCGAGGCCCACTCATGCTGGGGACAGAGACAGACTCCCATGCCCCTGGGTGCCATGACTTGCTCCAGGGCAATGCCACAGTCATTCTTGGTGCTCATGGGCTGCTGGGCCAGCAGGCTTAGGAGAAGCGTCAGGCACAGGGCGAGGCCCCCAGTGTGCCCAGCTGCCCACTGCCTGATCCTTCACCACGACCCAAGTGGCCATTTCCTGAGTTCAGTGCCAAATTACCCTGGGGGAGACCCAAGCCCAGGCTGGCTCCCTCCCACCCAGCCATGCATGGGGCTGCAGAAATGAGTGGTGCTTCTGCAAGGCAGGCAGGAAGGCACCCAGCAGCACTGACTTGAGTGGTCTGGGCCCCCTTTGCCTGGTGCTGCAACCTCGCCCTTCCTCCTCCCCCAGTGATTGGAGCCCCTGAGCTGGCTTCCCAGTGTGGGGAGAGAGAGCCCCAAGCCTCGCTGTGTGGGTAGGAAGCGCTCCCCTCCCAGGCTGGGGAAACGGCAGCTCATGAGCACGCTGTCTGGAGGCTTTCCCTGCACTCCCATTGGCCAGAATCCAGCTGGTGGGAGGCTGAGCATGGGACTGATGTGGGATCTGAAGAACAGTAAGTGCCGCTCACTCTCGTATACCCAGCCGCTGCACCTCCAGCCCCTCACTTACCCCCCCCAGACACCCTGCCCCCAAGACTCTGTTACCCCCAGCCAGACAGCCTGCCTTTCCCTCCCCCCCCCCCCCAGGCCAGGAACCCTGCCCCCAAACCTGCTCCTGCCCCCTCCCCCTGGACAGACCTCCTACCCCCAGCCTGTTCCTCCACCCTCCCTTGTTCCTGCACCCTTCCTCCTGGCCTGTCAGCCTATTCCCCGGCCTGCTCCTACACCCTACCTCCCACCCAGACCTTTCACCCTCAGCTCCTCCTGCATCCTTCCTCCTGCCCAGATCCTGCACCCCTATCCCTATTCCACTCATTGGAATGGGAACTGAACCCCTCATTTTTGGCCCCATCTCTGGGCCCCCAGGCTCTCAAAATTCACTAACCCTGGAACCCCAGAAGAGTTAATCTAGCCTGAGCCCTTCAACCTCAGTTCTGCCCCCACTCCATGGGGCTGGGGCACCAGGGCAGTGAGGTGTTTGTGTGGGGGCTACTTCACTGAAGGTTGGGAGCTTTTGGAGGGTCTCTTTTTTTTTTTCCCTCCTTGTGTGGTCCCCAGCTGACTTTTTCTGTGGGTCAGTGCCCTGACCCAAAAAAGGTTCCCCACCCCACCATAAATAAAGACAACGTGGAAAACCTTTTTGTGTTGGACATAATATTTTACTTTATTTAAAATGAAGCCTGGCCAGCAGGACCCCATTTGGGGCCCAGCATCCATCTGGCCACAGTGTCCTGTCCTAGCCCCGATCCTGGGGCAGGACCTGCAGTCCAGCTCCCTTCTGGCTGTAGAAAGGGCTGGTGGTGGGCCCCCTTCTGCTGTGGCACGGGTAGGAAGAAAGGCGATCTGGCTGTGGTGGACAGTAGTGGCTGGCGAGCAGGGGGCACAGCCCCCGAGTAGCATCTGAAAATACTTTCAAATTGTCCCTTTAAAAGTCACTAGATTTTTAAGTTGATAATTATTGTCAGGATTTTTGACAAGTCACTTTTGAATTTTGTTAAGTTTTTAGAGTATCAGAGCAATTTGTTTTTCAGCAGGACATCCCTAAATACATTCCTTGTCAGAAAAAAAACAAGTCTGTTATACCTTTCTAAGAAACTAATTTGATAAGTAGGAGACGTACATTAGACTCCTATTTGAACGTACTGGAGAGCAAAAATATCAGAAGAGTTGGCATGTGTGAAACCGTACTGAAGACTTCTTTGAAAATGTCTGCTGGAAGTTTTGGGAGTTGAAAACTTTTCCTGCTCTTGCTTATTTAATTAGATGCCAGCCTGACAAGAAATCTCAAGGTCAGCATGTGCTCAATGGGCTTCTCCTTAGCAATATTAAAACGGTTAATCAGGTAAACAATGTTGCTTAACCTGTTAACTGATTTAACTTAGCTCCCACCACCCAGCCCCATGGTGGCCAGAGCTGCACTGGCTGGGTGTGGCTGGCCACCAGTGGAATTAACTGACAAGGGATGGTTAACCAATAAGCATTGTATGTTATGCTGACCAAAGCGCCAGTGTGGAGAGGGCAGTGTTAGTGGGAGAAGCTCTCCTGCTGGCTTAATGTCCACTGTTTGGGGAGGTATAGTAATTTATGCTGATGGGAGAGCTTTCTCCCATTGACATAGATAGAACATCTGTACTAGCCGTAGCTAGTGTATTGACAGCACAGCTGTATCGGTGATTTTAGTGTAGACTGGCCCTTAGAGGAGCATACAATTACTTTGAAAGCCTGGAAAATGAGCTGTAACTGTTACCTGCAAGTCTCTGAATTAATTGTGGAAGCCAAGCATGTATATGCTCTCTGAAGAAAGATTACTGCCCTTTGAATCTATTCATGAGGGATGTGGGAATGGAGACTGTTCATTCAGTGTTGTATGTGTACTAGACTTCTTTATTTCCCACTTGCTACTCAAGCCAGCAACGGCAGAAGTTTAGAATTGTCCAGGTGCTGTCACTTGTGTTGTCTAACCTGACAGATATGAAAATGCTATTGGTCACCAGCAATCAGTCTTCACTGGCATTAGCGGTAGTTTGCTGCCACAAGGGCTACTAATCTAAATATTCATGTCTGAAAGTGCAGGTACTGATAATAGGAATTCAAATGCCTAAAAAAGTTTGTGTCCCTCCCTTGTAAAGTGTGTGATTTATATTAGGGTTAAAACCCAACATCACTCTGTGTCTGACTAGGCTTGTTTGGTGTTGAAGATGCTGGATTGATGTTTAGGATCAATGGCATTAGTTTAATGTATGCATTGTACATTTTTAGATACAAATTAGGAAAAAAAATCTCTCGTGATGAAAATCTCATTGAAATAAGAACATCTTGTACAAGTATTCTATGTCTGAAAGGACATTGGATGATCAATGCTAAATAGAATTTTGGATGGTCATAATTAAAATAAAATGCATCAGCTTTTCATGTTTTTTGCAGTGCTCTCATAGGTATTTTAGTGGTCCAACGTATGCACCGGAGCCTCTGTCCTTTGGGTGTCCCTAATCTGGGAATACCTGTAGTACGGACCCTGGCAGAGGCAGGAGGGAAGAAGCTGGGGGAATGGCAGCACAGTGTTGTGCTTCCTGAGGCTTTTCCCTGCTGCTCCCATAGTGGCAGGGGGGTGAGGAGCCAGGTGCCCGATAAGTGCCCCACTCTCATCCCCCTCATACCCAGTCCTCACAAGGCACTCCCTGGTCTGGCATATTCTTTAATCCAGAATACCCTGTTTCCCGGGGTTGCTGGATTAAAGAGTTTCAAGCACTAAACTGTAGAACAGCCAACAGTTGATTTGAAATGAAAATGAAAAGTTGTTCAATTCAGATGGGATAGGGCAAGGGCTGGGAACCTCAGGCCTGGGGGCTGGATGTGGCCCCTGGCTTGCCTTGATCTGACCCCCGAGATTTGTGGGGCCCCTCCCAGCACTGGGAAGCCCTTACTGGTGCTCCAGTCCCACCGCTTACCCACCAAAGGACTGGAGCACATAAAATCTACTAAGCTGGGCCCCCCTAGGCTCCGGTGTGTGAGGGGAATGTGGGGAGTGTCTTTCTCCTATTCAGCCAGGGCCACGTCAGTGAGGGTTTATTTTTGTTTTTGTGCTTCTCACTTGAGTGTGGCTCCCAACTGACTTTTTTTTGTGGGTGGGCGGCCTCTGACCCAAAAAAGGTTCCCCACTCCTGAGAGAGGAGAACCGTTGGCTTTCTCAAAACAATAACATTACTTTATTTCCACTTTTGAAAAAGAAAATATGGTATTATCTATATTTATAAAGAGGTAATGTGAGTTCATCTGCATTTTTGAAAATTGGACAGGTTAATTAATAGCACTTATGCAAACCATCTGGCTTCTAGGTTTTTTGGCAACATCAAAGTGGGGAGAGAAATTGTTGCAGAGTAGTTATGGGTGTGTCTGTTTAGCTTTAACCTTTACAAGCACCTACTAGTCAGATAGTATCCGTGATGAAGGCTTCAGTTTAGATAGTTTAGCTGAATTTCTTAGCTTGAGTCGCTTCTAAATATCTGAGCTTGCGTTCTTTTTATTGATTTATGTCAGATGGGATATGTCTTTCAGAATAAATGAGTAAATTTTCCCTTTTCCCTTCAAACATATTTTTACATAGGATTTACGTGGAACCTCTGCACAAAGAGATATTGCAAAGGAAAGACCTGCTAATAATAAGCTGAAGTTGTTGCTTGTTGGATCTAGATGGAGTTTTGGTGACATTTTCCGTGTTGTAATTTGGTCTCCATTTTTGTACCTTTCCTTGTTGTGGAACCAGCTACAGTGCTATGCTCTGCAAACAGTTGTGTGAACAAAGTATCAGCTGTGTAATTGCCCCAAATACTTGGATTTCCAGTACAGCAGACATCTTTTTGCCACAGACTTACGTACGTGAAGTTTCACTGTTATGAATATGAGGTAGTAAATGCGTGAAATGCAAATTGAGAAGTGTCCCCTGGAGCAATCCTCTGATGGGGTATTATCTGGGTGGGGATGTGAGCACAGAATTACTCTCCCATTCCAGCAATGAATGTTTTTACCACTTTTAAAAAGAAAAAAGTAAGTGATAATAAATTCTGTTTATGTAAAGCTATGTGTATCCTGACACCTGATTTAAATTTGTATAAGATAGGCAGGATAAAACATCAGTCATCATGTTGTACTCCACTTTGTATGGTAGTAAAACAAATATAATCTTTTTTTTTTAACTTCCCACTGCCCTTCCATTGTTAGGGAGTGTTCTTAGTTTTTGAAAATTGTGAACTTCATTTGTATCTGAGGTTCTGCCTTTTTGCCAACCAGTGTTGTTTTCATAAAATGTTGTAATCCCATGAGAATACAAGGAACACTGATGATAGTTTGTGAAGATAGTCTCACAACCTAGATTAGCATACTAGCTGGCAGATTATTGAGCTGTTAGCATAGACTGAAATAATGGGGGCGAGGAAGTAGATTCAATAGATGGGGTTTTCAATAGAAGATTTTTGGTTTTATTTAATAAAATGTTCAAATCTTGGTTTTTTTTTGTTTGTTTTTTAAATGAAAAGCTAATTATAAATGACTGCAAAACGTTATGTAGAAACACTGCATCCTCTGTTCACTTTACAGCTGCCAAAATACGGGACCGTGAAATAATGGTCTGCTAGTCTGCTAAATAAGAGTCCGACTTCCACAATGCCTGTGCAGGCAGCTCAGTGGACAGAGTTTCTGTCCTGTCCAATCTGCTACAATGAGTTTGATGAGAATGTCCACAAGCCCATCAGTTTAGGTTGCTCACACACCGTCTGTAAGACCTGCCTGAACAAACTTCATCGCAAAGCATGTCCTTTCGACCAGACTGCCATCAACACAGACATCGATATGCTTCCTGTAAACTTTGCTCTTCTCCAGTTAGTTGGAGCCCAGGTATGACTTAAGGAGCTCTTTACTTTTTCCCAGCATTATCATTTATGTTTTACCATTGCAGCAGGAATAAATCTTTACTGTTCCAATCTAGGAAAACAAATATCAGATGTTTTCTGCCATCAGAGGGCATGTACACACTACAAAAACAATCTCAACAGGGGACCATCTTACCAGACAGTTGTTCCTAGTCACAATTAAAATAATGTTTCTTCATCTTGCATAGACAGAACTCTGGGTTACAACGATGACCCTAAAATGTGCCGCAGTTCTGGACAGAATATGTGTGTAACATCATTTTAAGACTGTCTTTCAATATAGCTGGGTGTACAACTGTGTGTCCTCCTCAAGGACAATCAACAGTGTCATTAGAAAAGTAAATCTGCAGATTACACTCATTTATCCTTCATTGGGAACTAGTTTAGTCAAAACCTCAGGCCAGGTTTATATTGGTGGATAAGATCGATGCAAGATACGTAACTTGAGCCACATGAACTGCATATCTGGAGTTGACAAACCTTGCATCGATTTCCCCCCCCCCCCCCCCCCCCCAAGAGGACAACAGGAGAAACTCTCCTTTCTACTTCCCTTACTCCTTGCAAGAGTGAGGAGTACCGTAGTTGACGTGGTGACCCTCTGCATTTGATTTTTTGCGGGTCTTCACTAGACCCGCTAAATCGAACCCTGGAAGATCAATTACTGGATGATGGATGATCTGGCAAGTGGAGACATTGCCTCAGGTTCTTTCTTACGTTGAAAAGTATCTGACCTCTGAACCCAGGTTGAGCCATCCCATTCTTTTGAAGCACCCATGATGCGGGTGTTGAGGTTGCACTTTGAGAGCGAGTCTCATCAACTAACTGATTTAGGAACACTTACCTGGTGACACAGGAATGTTCATAAAATGAGTATCACACTTCAGGAAGCTTGTAAGTAAATAATGTCTTTCTCTTGTGCCCTTTCACATGTATTTTCAAAGGTCACCTCTTCACTTGCCATGCCGGAGATCGATCTTCTGGCATTCGATTTAGTGGGTCTAGTTAAGACCCACTAGATCAGACAATTAGGGCAGCTGCATTATGTTACCATAGCTGTCGTCTTCAGTAGTCCTTTGCTGTATTATGATTACCTTGGAGTTGAACCTGTCTTTCACCATTTTTGTGAAGAACAGTGTACACCTATGGTGTTGTGTAGTTAGTAATAATGATACTTAGCATGTGAAAAATTGTTTACCAACTACAACCAGAGTTCCCTGTAAGCTGAGTGCTTTTGCAGCCACCCAGGAGAGATTCAGGTGCCACCCAGCTGATTAACAGTGCTCGCAGCAACCGGCACCATGTGTTTCTATTGGTGGTGCACATAACAAAATGTGTTCTGCACGTGAATGGAAAAAATTAGAGAACACATTGGCTATAACTCCCTTTTCTTTCCTTTGCAATATTTGTAGGTACCAGATCATCAGACAGTAAAGTTAAGTAACCTAGGAGAGAACAAACATTATGAGGTAGCAAAGAAATGTGTTGAGGATTTGGCACTCTACTTAAAGCCACTAAGTGGAGGAAAGGGTAAGTCTTCTTAAAACTCTGCAATTCTTGGTGTGTCAGACAGTCTTACTCTTTAACAACCGTATGTTCTCCGTGCTAATTAGTGTCATGCTATGAAGTGATAGTCTTTCTGATTTTCTGATAAGTTTTGTCTTTTTACTGGTTCATGCACATATATGGTGCTTTGTAAATAACAATCTAACAACTGTATTGTTTTTGCTTTTGAAGGTAACAAATGTGATTTTCATTTAATAGAGTTCTCACCTGAGCATAGGAAAGAAACCCATGTTTTCTCTAAAGGCTTGTCTAGACTACGCTGAAGTTCCAAAAGAGGAATTTGCATATCTTCTTCTGATCTCACTTCAAAAGCAGAGCTTTCAAAAGTGAAAGTAGTTGGGACACTGCTTCTTTTTTTTTTTTTTTCTTCTTCTTCTTCTTCTTCTTCTTCTTCCGGCAAACCTACCGCCCCTTTTGAAAAGCCGTGTAAACCTCATTTTTTGAGGAAGAGCGGCTTTTCAAAAAAGGGGGAGGTTTGCAAATAAAAACCGTGTCCCGACTACTTTCACTTTTGAAAGCTGTGCTTTCAAAAGTGAGATCGGAAGAAGATATGCAAATTCCCACAGAATTTGCATATCCTCTTTCGAAACTTCAGCTTAGTGTAGACATAACCATAGTTAGACAGGTTTGGTTTCACATAGCTAGATATACAATTTTAATTTTAATTCCTTTATTAATCATCTGTCCAGCTATGATTGCAATGACAAGGGGAGGACTAAACAAAACAGTGCCAGTAATCCTTTTTGGTGGTCTGCAGGGAAGTAAACAATGTTCTGCAATCCGGGTTGAAAGCTGCCCAAAGTGTGTTATGCTCAAAAGTGAGTCAGGGATCCTAGATAAACCCTAAAATTGTCTAACTTGGCACAGAAATGGGGTATAGAGCAAAAAGAGATTAATTTAATACACGTCTTGGTAAGAAATGGACAGGGCAGTAGGATCAGTATTGTGGTGGTGAGTGGTGAATTAGCTCTTACCCCATCATGTTCACGTTTAGCCCATGGCATTGGTCTGTGACTTACACTAGAAATGGTTGTTCACTTTTAACTTAGTTGTCTATTTATCTCATTCTTTAAAGGAGTTGCTAGTTTGAATCAGAGTGCACTGAGCCGTCCAATGCAAAGGAAACTGGTGACGCTGGTGAACTGTCAGCTGGTGGAGGAGGAGGGTCGTGTTAGAGCTATGCGGGCAGCACGCTCACTTGGTGAAAGAACTGTAACAGAACTGATTTTACAGCACCAGAACCCTCAGCAACTGTCTGCCAATCTCTGGGCTGCTGTTAGGGCACGAGGATGCCAGTTTCTAGGACCAGGTAGGACACTTGCAGAATGGATCTGGCTGGGTTTTTTCTTACCAGGAATAATGTTCCTTGGGAGTTTTGTCATTGCCATTTGGAAGATGACGTGCTCTTGTTTTTCAGGTTATGGGAATGGGCTACGGGAAAGTGGAAAAGGTTGAGCATTGTAACCAATATACCTCTTGGCTTTGTTATGATCTATTCCTGGGTGCAGCAGGGAAATGTTCCCCAAATCTCAGACTATTATAAACAGATGTATTTTCCTTACTGTCTGTAGCCCAGTATTTAATATACTGCTAGTACTGAGCAGTGAGAGCATAGGCACCTGGTTCCTCATTGAGATATGTTTGTGTTTCTACCTTAAGCCATGGAATCCAAAACCACCAGCCCAGGTTGCATGGTAATACTGTGCTACAAGCAGTTAAGTTATAATTTATTGCTTTTGACTCTGTGATAAAATCCAGCTATATCCAGTAAATTGATGCCAAATGGAGTGCAGGCTCATCAGAAGATTCTGTTTGTTGGTAGTGCTGTCAACTTGTAATTCTTATGGGTAGTTCTAACACTCCTGTGTGATTCCTACTGTTCGATTTCATGCAACTTCCTAGTACAATATTGACACGCTATAGGAAATGAAAAGGGCTGAATGCTGAGACTGTCAATGTAAAACCAAAAGTTAAAAGAAGCCGGTATTATTGAAAACAAGGAGGCCTGAATCATTGTCTCCTTTTACTAGAACCATTTACTGCATTTCAAGCACTTCTGTGTTTTATATCTGAACTAGCAGATTTCTGAAAATGGGGCAAGTTTTCACTGACTGTATCTTTAAAACCCTGCACAAGTACAAAATTGGTATGTGCATCTGGAAAATTATGCCCCAGGATATAAAATAGATTTGCAGGGTTCTGTATATTTTGCTATGGTTGGTTGTTGGACTAAAAATAGTTAATATTGTGGACAAGATCTCTCAAACAAAATGTTACTGTGTACACCGTTAGTGTGATAGTCTTGCTTTTCTTAAGACTATTTCTTTTTTATGTTTGAAGCTATGCAGGAAGAGGCTTTAAAACTTGTGTTATTGGCACTTGAAGATGGCTCTGCGCTCTCAAGAAAAGTTTTGGTACTTTTTGTTGTACAAAGACTAGAACCAAGATTTCCTCAGGCATCAAAAACAAGCATTGGTCATGTTGTACAACTACTGTATCGAGCGTCCTGCTTTAAGGTAAAAGATTGGGTCATTTCAAATGAAAATTTGCTTTTTATTTTTTGCAACTTTAATATCAGCTTTATTTTTTAAAGCTTTTTGATACATCAGCAATATTTAGCATATAGTTCTGAGGAATAATATGACATGACTCTATTTCACCTGCAACATGCTTCTCAAATTCAGAACTTGCCCATTCTAAAGATATAGTGAAGCATCAAGAAGTGAGCTAAAACTGATTGATAACCTAACACCACCACTGCAGCCTTAGCGCACACACACATGGTAAAACTGAAGTGTATGGAGAGTGAATCCTAATGCATTCAGTACTGATACATTCATTACAATGCACATGAGATGCTTAAATTTCTCATTTATTATACCCTATCTCTTTATACCACTGAATGCTCCCATTCCTTGTGCTCTAAAGAGTAAGAGATCAGGAACAGGAAGTGAACTCCACTTTACTGTGTAGCAGCATGGATCATGATTGTTAAGAAATGGCCTACAAAGGCAACAAAATGTCAGCTGACAAACAGGAGTCTGATTTAGGTATCTTTGATAGAATATCCATATTTGATACAAAAGCTCTTGTGTTCAATGACACAGGAAGATGGTTAAATTATTTCAACATATGGTATATTTTAAAAGGCTTAGTGTATACTTGATATACACATAACGTAAGCAAAGTCTCAGAGGGGTAGCCTTGTTAGTTTGTAAATAAAAAAACAAAATAGTAGTCCTGTAGCACTTTAGAGACCAACAAATATATAAACATATGTAGCAGGGGTCGGCAACCTTTTCAAACGAAAGAGCCAAACTACATCAAAATTCAGAACAAGTGGTCCATAAAGAGCTATATAAGAATGCCCGTTTGCATGACTGAAAATATACAACTTAATATTATTGATAATTGACATGATGATTAATATCCTAAATGAAACATTGTAGTCAGACTTTATTTAATGGGACTTCTACTGCTGCATCTTTTTGCATGTTTCTTTGAAGTTTACTTCATAACTGGTCAAATGCTGCTTCATTCTGGCTTCTTGTCAGTCTTATGGTAGGGGGTTGGGGTGTGTGGGAGGTGCAGGAAGCAGGGCAGGGCACTGGGGGGGTGGGAAGTAGAGTATGTAGGTGGAGCCCTGGGGCTGTATTACCTGACCACACTTGGGGCTGGGCTGCTGCACCCAGACGTGAGTGACTGGCCAAGAGGCCCAGCAAGGATTGCCACAGCAGGATCGTGGCCTCCCCTCCTACCAGGGCCAGCTTTAGGAAGTGGGGCCCAATTCGAACAATTTTGACGGGGCCCCACAGCAATTTTTGTTGGGGGGGGAGGAAGCACACAAGTTTCAACGGGGGGCCCCAGGAATTCTTTTAATTGAGGGGGGGGGAAGAAAAGCACAAAATCCCCCGCCAACACACACGCAAACACGCACCCTCCTTGTGTGGTTCTGTTGTTGCTTGTGTCACTGTTGCAATTATAGATCTTGAGCCACCCTATTATGGTTCACTTTGTCTCAGTTTACCAGTCAGAAACATGGGATGATATCACTCTGCTAAAGGTGTATTTGAGGGTTAATATATAAAATACACTGTGATCCACAGATAAAAGGTGCATGTAAGAGCCAGGTATTTTTCTTAATACTGGTATTAATGGGTTTTCTGTAACATATACTGTAAGTCAGGGGTGGGCAAAGGGGCCTCCGCGGGCTTAATCTGGCCTGCCAAGTGGGTTGATCTGTCCTGTGGCCGCCCTCTCGGTCCCCCACCCCCAGGCCAGTCGAGACCTAGGAATGGGGGAAATGTGCAAAGTCTCCTCCCCCCCACCAGGGGCACGTGGCACCAGAGGGAACCGCACACCCCTGGTGGGGCAGGGCAGGGCAGGGGAGCCAGAGACTATGTCCACTTCCCCCCCCCCCCCTTTCCAGTGGCTCAGAGGCACAGGGAGGCAAGGCGCCTTCCGAACAAAGGGGAAAGCATCCCATTCTCCCTCCCCCCCCCCGGATGCTTCTTTTTTCCTTCTTCCCCACCTTTCCCTGACCCCATTGGCCTGGGGGCAGAGGAAGCATGGGAAGTCTCCTCACACTGCCAGGGGCACATGGTGCCTAGAGGGAGCCCCCAGCTGTTCAAAACAGCTGGTGGTTCCCTCTAGGTGCTGGGGGAGGCAAAGACTTCCTGTGCTCCCCTACTTCCAGGCCAATCTGGGTCTGTGGGAGCACTTGAAGTCTCTTGGCCCCGCCCCTTCTGCCTGAGGCCCCGCCCCTTCCGCTGTGGCCCGCAACCACTTCCAAAATTGGCAAAGTGGCCCCCCCTTTAAAAATTATTGCCCATCCCTGCTCTAAGTTATAGAATGTCGCAACTTTTTAATCTCCTCCCCTGCGTTTACCAGTTAAGTCAAAGGAAAATTCCAGAATTTGTTTTTTAATATGGAACTGAAGGTCTAGTAATGACTGACTGTACAACACTGGATGATCTGGCGACCCTGCAGTACTGGAGGTGCCCTGCAGGGGGATGAATATTTGGAAGGACTAAGTGTTGATTCTTTATCCCATGGCACACTTGTTTATTCAAGCCAAACTACATAGCTACCCTGCTCTGCTGGACTCTGATGTAATAACAGACACATGAAGCTTTTAAACATTGTTGAATTCTTTATTTTTAGGTCACCAAAAGAGATGAAGATTCTTCTCTGATGCAGCTTAAAGAGGAATTTCGGAGTTATGAGGCTTTACGGAGGGAGCATGATGCCCAAATTGTCCACATTGCCATGGAAGCGGGACTTCGAATTTCACCAGAACAATGGTCTTCCCTCCTTTATGGCGACTTGGCACACAAGTCGCACATGCAATCCATTATTGACAAGGTGTGTCAGTTGGGTAGATGTACTATACTTTGGATTTAACAGAATACAAAACAGAAGCAGGTTTTAAACTAGTCTCTGATTTTGACTAAGTTGAATATGACCAGGGACTCAGGTAGCTGTTTTTGTACTTAGTCTTTATGTACAAAGCCCTTTCAGAATGTTTGCAAAGGTCAGAGAGAAACAGTGTGAAAAATCACTTAGTCTAGTTCTGTGTCTTATGATGAAGCTTCATAGGGCAGATTCTGAGCTGAGAATTTTAATTTCTCACCACTGATAATCACTATATGCAATCTGAAGACACTATCAATCTCATTTTGGAGCCCATTTCTCTTGAAAGAAAATGACAATACTTTTTCTGTTAAAATGTTTAATTTATAGAATTAAGAGCTTTCGTGTTACTCTTATTCTCAGCTCCAGTCTCCAGAATCATTTGCAAAAAGTGTACAGGAGTTGACAATTGTCTTGCAACGTACAGGTGATCCAGCAAATTTAAATCGACTTAGGCCTCATTTAGAGCTTCTGGCAAACATAGATCCTAATCCAGGTATGTGAATGGTGCTAATAAATGGTAAAAAAACAAAACAAAAAAACCAACACTTTTTTTCTTTATTTTTCATAAAAAATATAAGTATACTGGTAATACATTCTGTTTCTTTTCTAAACAATTCTCATCAGTTGATGTTTTTAAACTGCTATTCAAGATAGTTTCCTATTAATCTTTGTACTGGATGTTTCTTGCATAATATAAAAGTTGTCTCTTATTGAAGATGATGATATTGTAATTATTGTTGAAATAGGCTTACATTTATCAATTGTAGATGCAACTTCTCCAACGTGGGAGCAGCTGGAAAATGCGATGGTGGCAGTGAAGACAGTGGTACATGGGCTAGTGGATTTTATTCAGAACTATAGTAGAAAAGGTCATGAAACACCACAGGTAACTACATCTGTTTATTACCTGTATTTCTCAGTGTTCTGTGATGCTTTAGCAAAAACTCTTAACTTACTTAAAAAAAAAAAAATGTTGATTTAGAGTAGTTGTAGCCTAGTCAGGCTTTTGTTACCATGAAATACAGTAAGATTAATATTGGAGGCCCATATTCATGAGCGGAGAGTATCTGATGCCATTTACCAAGATCCTGTCTATCCATTTAAAAATAGATATTGATTGATAGCACAGGGAATCCAATCCAGTCTTCCTTTTGTAGGAAAAAGGTATCTGTTTCTACAATACTTTAAGGATACACTTGGGTAGAACCCCCAGGGTTTTAAAAATAATGCATTAGGACCTCTCCTGTTTGACTGACTAGCATGGGGGTAGGGACCCTTTTTTGGGTCAGGGGCTGTTGACCCACAGAAAAATCAGTTGGGGGCTGCACACAATTGAGAAGCAAAGTTAGAAGCTCCTTGACTGAGAAGGAGACAGGCACTCCCCACATTCCTCTTGCACACCAGAGCCTAGGGGCGCCCAGGCTCAGGGTGTGTCTAGACTACAGGGTTTTGTCGACCAAAAGTGGGCTTTTGTCGACAAAACTGTACCTGCGTCTACACTACCGCTGAGTTCTGTCAACAGAACGTCGACAGAACTCCGCAGTTTTGTCAACAGTGGTAAACCTCATTCTACGAGGAATAACGCCTTTTGTTGACAGGCGTCGTGGGCAGAAAAGCCTGGTCTGCTGGCGGGGAGGGAGCACTAGCTGCGCCCCCTCCCCCAGCAGACCAGGGAGAAACGGAGCAAAGCCTCGGAGGCTGCCCGCAGCGGGACAGCCCAGGCGCGCTGCGGCTGTCCCGCTGCGGGCGGCCTCCGAGGCTTTGCTCGCTGTCTCCCTGGTCTGCTGGTCAGACCAGGGAGATGGGGATCAAAGCCGCGGAGGACGCCCACAGCGGGACAGCCCAGGCGTCCTCCGCGGCTTTGCTCCGCGTCTCCCTGGTCTGACCAGCAGACCAGGGAGACGGGGAGCAGCTTTTCTCACTCCGGAGGACGCAGGCGGCGGGACCGCGGCTCATCTGGGCGTCCCGCCGCTCCCGTCCTCCGGGGCGAGAAAAGCCCCGTTTGTAACTGCGGATCCGACATAAGTCGGATCCGCGTAACTCGGGGACTGCCTGTGCTGCTATACTGGGACTATTTTAACCTGTCAAACCCCAGTGGTGCCACATTAGTTAGCTCATTACTTGCATACTAAGGTTTCTTGTCTTGCTTAATGAAGACAGTTGTTTACTCTAGTGTCTCTGTGAACAAATGAAGAAAAAGGATATAAGAACTTCTTAGCTGATGTGTCTCCCCGTACATTGGTATTCTAATTTATATGTAATGGCCTCGTTATACATTTGTTTTAGAGCTGCTGCACAGTTAAAAATAATAAATACCATTTATTTTAAATGTTTGGATGTTTCCTATATTTTTAAATATATTGTTTTCGAAGAATCATGAAAGCTGAACTTACAGTTATAGAATTCTGTACTAAAAAGGCCCCCCAAAACAAAACAATGTAAAACTTGAGAGTCCTACTTCTTGTTGAGCCAATGACTTGGACAAACAAGTTTGGTTGCAATTTGCAGGAGATAATACTGCATGCTGCTTCTTTACAACGTCACCTGAAAGTGAGAACAGACATTCATATGGCTCTGTTGTGGCTGGCGTTACAAGGTATTTTTGTAACAGATGCACTAAAGATTCATGTCTCTTCATGCTTCATCAAGAATTCCAGAGGCTATGTGTTTTTATGCTGATAGTGGGTTCTGCTTGAGAACAATCCAAAACAGTGAGGGCTGATGCGTATTCATTTTTATCATCTGAGTCCGATGCCACCGGCATAAGGTTAATTTTCTTTTTTGCTTGTTTGTGTTCTGTAGTTTCCACTTTCAGAGTGTTGCTCTTTTAAGACTAATGAACCCATGTTTCACACTTCATCCCTCTTAGATTTTGGATGACACTTCAGATTCTTAAACCTTGGTCGAGGGCCGTAGCTATCTTCCGAACTCTCACATTGGTACCTTCTTTGCATTTTGTGAAAGTGTTCTTAAAACAAAATGTGCTGGGGTCATCATCCAAGACTGCTACAACATGAAATATATGGCAGAATGCAGGTAAAACAGTGCAGGAGGCATTCCATTCTCCCTCAGGAGTTCAGTCACAAATTTTAATTAATGCATTATTTTTTAAAGAGCATCCTCAGCATGGAAGCATGTCCTCTGGAATGATGGAGGAAGCATGAAGGGGCATACGAATATATAGGATATCTGGCAGTAAATACCTTGCAACGCTGGCTACAAAAGTGCCTTGTAAACCCCTATTCTCACTTTCTGATGAAATTGTAAATAAGAAGCAGGAGCCGTCTCTCCCATCAGTGTAAACAAATTTGTTTGTCTTAGCGATTGGCTGAACAAGAAGTAGGACTGAGTAGACTTGTAGGCTCTAAGGTTTTATATTTTGGTTTTGAGTGCAGTTATGTATCCAAAAAAAATCTGCATTTGTAAGTTGTGCTTTCATGGTAAAGAGCTTGCACTTCAGTACTTGTATGAGTTGAATTAAAAAAAAATTCTTTTGTCTATCATTTTCACAGTATATATACACACACACACACACACACACACACACACACACACACACACACACACACACAAATAAATAAATAAAAAATAATATTGTGAGCAATGTACACTTTTATTCTGTGTCAAATTGAAATCAATACTGAAAGTGTAGAAAAGCATAAAAAATATTTAACACATTTCAGATGCTGTTTTATTGTTTAACAGTGCAATAGATCATGATTAATTTTGAGTTAATTGCCTAAATTAACGCCGATTAATCAGCAGCCCTTATACTCTTTATAAATAAATCTGTCTTTTTAATGCCATTAGTTGTGTTCTATCTATTTTTATACATATACATGAATCATAGAACTGGAAGGGACCTTGAGAGATCATCAATTCTAGTCCTCTGCCCTCATGCAGGACCAACCACCATCTCAATCGGGGTGGGCAAAAGGGCCTCCCTGGGCCGCATTTGGCCTGCCAAGCAGATTGATTCAGCCCACAGAGGCCCTGCTGCTCCCCCGCCCCCAGGCCAATCAGGGCCTAGGGAAGGGGAAGCGTGCAGCACTTAGTCAACCCAGGCAGTTGGTGCTAAGCACTGTGCGCCAGAGGGGAGAATAAGAGAGTTCACGCGCTTCCCCCAGAGGCCCTGATTAGCCTTCTAAGCGCACATGCTCCTTGCATGATGGGAGGAGACTTTGCACACTCCCCATGTTCCCAGGCCAGTTAGGGCTTGGGGGCAGGGAGAGAGCGCACAAAGTCTTCTCCCACCCTGCAAGGGGCTCAGCACTTAATCAACCGCCAGTAGCTGTTTAGCTGGTGGGTAACTCTAAGCAAGGTGCTTCCTTGCAGGGCAGGGAGCGAGAAACTTTTCATGCTCCCTCTCCCTCAGGCCCTGGTTGACTTGGGGGCAAGAGAGGAGCACGCGAAGTCTCCTCCCAGGGAACCGCCAGCAGTTCAGAGCAGCTGGCAGTTCTCTCTAGAGGGAGGTGGGGGCAAAGACTTTGGTTGGAGGCAGGGGAGCACACAATCAGGGTCTGTGGGTGGGGAAGCACAGAAGTGTCCTGGTCCTGCCCCTTCTGGTAGCCCGGGGCTACTTCAGAAATGTTTGAAGTGGCCCCCTGCTCAAAAATTATTGCCCACCCTTATCTAGATCATCCCTGACAGGTGTCTGTCTAACCTGCTCTTAAATGTGTGGAATGATGGCAATTCCACAGCCGCCTTAGGCAACGAAATACCAAAACGTTGAAGTTAATTGTTGAAACTATAGAGAAGAGGAAGAATAAATATTTAAGGGATAACACATTACAAACGAACTTTAGACCATCAACAGATCCAGCCTGCGAATCCTCCCCTGTGCCTTCTGTGATCTGAATGCCCGTATCGGTAACTACCCAAACCAAGCACGTAGCATCTCAATCACTCGCCACCCATTCAAAATTCTCTCCCCTGTATACAACTGTAGTGTGAGCCAGGATCAAGGATATCGGTATAACCCAATCATAAGACTATTTGGGTATGTCTCCACTGCATTCCTCTTTCGAGAAAGGAATGCAAATACAGCTGAGCGAAATTGCAAATGAAGCGCGGATTTGAATTTCCCGTGCTTCATTTGCATAATCGCATCCGGGCGCTTTCTCGAAATACTCACATGACCCCTGACAGAAGCAGAAAAGAAATGACACTCCCCTCACTCATGCAACTCGGAGCACCAGTGTTCCCCGGGTCCTCCAGCACCGCCGGCTCAGGGCTTCCCACCAGGGCTGGATTAGCTCTCCGGCTCTGGGCCCGGTGGATAGTGCTGCGGACTTATAATGAGAGGTTTTGAGGGTTTGTAGACGGACAGGGAGTGGATTCCTATCGAAGAAGGGCACTGGGAAGCAGCTTCAGCAACTCTGTGTCTCCATCACTTTCACTCCTTCCGTTTGAGTAATCCTACCAGGGGTAGCTCTTTCCAACTTCCTCTGAGGGGCTGTCAAAAAGCCACTGGGGCTAGAAGCAAACGTTCAGAAGGCATCCCTGGTTTCATCATGTATCTTGGATGCCTCTTTCACTGCTTTTCATTTCTCACAGGCTTGTCCTGGGAAAGCAGGCACCCAAACAAAGCATCTTCTGTCAGCACGGGTGAGACTGAGGGTGGGCAACAGAAGGAAACTTTTCCATCTGCAAGGCCATATGAGAAGGGAATAAAAGCCCAACTGTAAGGTCAGGCCTTCCAAGGCCATTCTATGAGCAAGAACCACTTAAGAAATCAGTATAGTAAAGGAAGATGTAAAAATAAATTTAAAAAACACTTTTCTGTCTTAGGATCCCTGACACGTCCATCCAGAATCCATCTCTGATTGGTCAAGGCTCTTCCTTTACACACACACGTCTGTCTGACACACTGGGTGAATAGGTGTTGGACACATAGTTGAACTAAGCAGACTATTCACTAAGCACAGATTTATTTTATGTCTGGTATTAAGTGTTGATGCATGATGTAAGGCTAGGATTTTCAAAGCCAGCTAAGGGATTCGAATCCCAAAATCTCCGCTCAGAAATATGCATCTGAAGGCTAGGATTTAGTTCTTATCCCTGTTTCCTTCTGTGTGGGGTGACAAAGGCAGTTCTTATCTCACGGGAGACATCCTTTTTCATCCGAGAATTGGTTGGATAATGGAGTGGTTCTCTTGCTGCCCTCTAGATTGGAGAGTAACAGACGTCTAGTGTGTGATCAGCCTGCGGGAATTGTCTTCTACCACATAATATTAGGATACAATACACTTCAGTCATAGTTTTGCCACAGAAACTAAGTGCTTTAAAACAACTGAACACAAATATGTTCCTTTTAGAGCTTCTCTCAGTTTTAGTGCTTCCCAAACTGGGGCTTGCGACCTTTCAGTCAGGAGAGGTGTAGGGAGAACCCTGGTTATATTAAAAATAAATAAAAAATTTAATTACAACATATCTAATTTATAAGGGGGTGTCCTACTCAGCCTTGCTCTGTGAAAGGGGTCGTCAACACAAAACATTTGAGAATCGCTGTTATAAGCCCTACCATAAGAAAGGATGTTATCTTGAACAGAAATTTTCACAGAAAACAAAGGTGTGCACACTCAAAATTTTGATGGGTGATTGTTAGGCAGTTGAGGTGTTATTTGGGCTCACTGATTCTGAGAGACATGGCATCTGGTAATTATTAGTAGCTGACAAATGCACGATGGTGAGCAAAACTTTCTGAATGCAGTAGAGCTAGTCGCAGTGAGCTCAGTGTGAGAAAATTCATGTCAGTAGAAAAACTCCTTTCTCTATAGAGGTGAGCAAGAGCATTACCAAAATTGTCAACACTTGCACGTCTGTATTTTTATCTAAAGCTGCTTATATTTAAACTTGTATGGCAACTTAAGTGGGATTTTTTTTTTCCTATTTTTAAGCCGCAACCAAATAGCAAATATAAAACAAGTATGTGTCGAGATTTGCGGCAGCAAGGAGGATGCCCACGAGGAACTAACTGTACATTTGCTCACTCTCAGGAAGAGCTTGAAAAGTAAGTCTGGGGACAGTATCCTTCTTTCCATCAAACCCAGGCAGCTTTCATGAAATCTTGAAAGTCATTTCCTTTTGTGTGTGAATTCATTCTGTGGATCCTTCATTTGCAAGAGAGCCGTTTTGTGCAAATTAGGCCTCTTAAAATAGCAGCATCTATAAATATATTGTCAGAATTGCCCTTTACTTACTCTCAAAATATAACAAGCAAAATTTTCTTGCACACAATTATTGACTATTGGCCTGGCACTTCAAGAGGTTTTCAGTGCTGCGTACTGAAGAATAATACCCATTAGGTCTTAATCTTCAGTTCTTTATTCCTAACTCAATTTACCAAATAGCTCATGTATAACTTCATAAAGTTAGTTCCACATAGACCCATCTCCACACTATAACAGCTCTGCTGCCTCTCAGAAGAGTTGGGTCTTTCACTGTAGAGTGAAATGTCTGATCTACTTGTTTCTGCAGCCTAGTGCACTCATGGCTTAAGTTAAATTGTGAAGTGCTGAAATTGTGGCCTTGTTGATGAGCTCCCTCTCGTTGTCTCTGTCATGCGAGTTTTACAAATGCATTAGCCTGCACAATGTAAACTCCTTTATCAGATTGTCTTTGTAAATACAGGTATCGTTTGAGGAACAAAAAGATCAGTGCGACTGTGAGAACATTCCCTCTCCTAAATAAAGCCGGTGTCAACAGCACAGTCTCCACCACTGCAGGAAATGTAATCTCTGTCATAGGAAACCCTGAAACAACAGGGAAGATGGTGCCGAGTTCCAATGGGATTGCAAATCTGGAAAGTGGTGTTCCCCAATTGATTCCTCGCTGTGCTGAAAACTCCTTAAGAGCTCTGGAGAATGTCAAGAAAGGGGGAAAGCCTGGAACCAGTGGTCAAAATGCGTCTGGGTCTCCTACAGAATCACTGTCTGAAAAGTATGTTCTGCGACAGGCAAAAAGAATTGGGAGCTAACATTGTAATGCCCACATTTTGCATTTTTCTTCCCCTTTGCAAGCAGAAGAGAGGTCTGTGTGTGGTATTAGTGGATGAGATAACCAAGCAATGTATCTGGTAGATGGGAAAAGGGAAGATGTATTTGAGATGCTCTTTGGTTGTGTAGCAATGCAAACTCTGACATAGCAGTGGAGACACTACTTGGTAGCTCAAAAGAGCTGCCCGAATTGTGTCAGCAGTTTATTTTTTTAAATAGAATGGCCAAATTGATGCAGCTTTCCAGATCCCTTCTCTTCCAGTTTCCTGTTCGGAATCTGATCTGTCCCTGGGATTATTCAGTTTTAAAAACAATTTGCATCCATGATTTGTTATTTCTTTATTGTAGAGTTGTGTGGAATAGTCATTGCTTTTCTGGTTATCAAAACCATTCTTCTCTAATCCTGGAGGTTTTCCAGGTATTACACGTTTTTAAAACCATTTGGGCATTGTCCAAACATCCCTGGACCTTAGACCGGTTTTTCAATGCCTATCTGGGGGGAGGGATAGCTCAGTGGTTTGAGCATTGGCCTGCTAAACCCAGGGTTGTGAGTTCAATCCTTGTGGAGGCCATTTAGGGATTTGGGGCAAAAGTTTGTCAGGGATGGTACTTGGTCCTGCTGTGAAGGCAGGGGACTGGACTCAATGACCTTCAAGGTCCTTTCCAGTTCTAGGAGATAGGCAATCTCCATTAATTTATTTATCTGTTGTTTCCAGAACATTTTTTCAGTACTTGTTATCTGAGTTCTAGGTACAAACTGAAAGGTTTAGATTAGGGATGTAAAATCCTATTTCATTGGTTAACTGGTTAAACGTAGAGTGGGATAGGTAGGCTGAGCTGAAGGCACACTCCTCCCCCCCCCCACACACACATCAGACAGGGACTGCTGCAGTCCGGCCAGACCAGCCCCTGCCTGCTGGGCTCCACAGGGCTGGAGCAGCCCACTCCTCGTGACAGGTGGGGAGCTGCTCCAGCACCCACTAGATAACTGCGACCAGTAAGCATCTCCTGTTAAGTGTGATGCTTATTGGTTAACCAGGTGATGCTTACCAGGTAACTCGTTAACTGGTTACCCATTCCCATCCCTAGTTGACATCTGCAGATGGATGCCTGTGGATATCTGTGGATTTGCAGGGCTCTAATAATAACTTCAGTATTGGATTTAAAAAGTATTTGAAGTGTTTAGAAATTCCAGTTAAGCAGCCAGTTTTGGCTATGTCCTACTGGAGTGTTTTGTATTTCAGTTAAGGATGTTAAGTATCGTGTAATTAACTAATCGATTAGTTGATGCCTTTTTGCATCAACTGCTTGATTAGTCGATAGGGGGGCGCTGCCCCTCTGAAACGCCACTGCAGTGTTTCAAAGCGTCAGTGTCACATGGAACCTGGGGACAGCTGGGGAGTCCTCAGCTGATCTGGGTTCTACATCGCGCTGCCCCTTTGAAAGACAGTGGTGGCATTTCAAATCGGCAGCTCCGCATGGAGCAGCTGACCCCAGGCTCCATGTGGTGCTGCCACTTTGAAGTATCTTCCTCTTGTTCCTCCCGTTGCTGCCTCTATCTGATCGAGGCAACGGGGGGGGGGGGAGCGACTAGTCAACTATCCTATCGACTGTCCGATAAGCATTTGCTTATCGGATAGTCGACTAGTCCTTAACATCCCTAGTTTGAGTTAGAAACAACTAAAGGTGAATGCCAGTAATAAGTAGTAAATGCAAATGCATTTCTTTTCTTTGCAATTCTTTTCAGTAAAATTTGTTCTCCACCCAAGACTCCTGTAAGCCAGGCAGCAGCTACCTCAGCTGGCGGTTCCAATATTGGAACAGAGATGAATTCTCTGCCTCCAAAATCCAGCCCGTTTGTAACCAGAGTACCTGTCTACCCTCCACATTCTGATAACGTTCAGTATTTTCAAGATCCCAGGACCCAGTTGTCCTATGAAGTCCCACAGTACCCACAGACAGGTGAGTGACTTGGTTGCTGTACCAGGATCATCTTGAACGTGTTTAAATATTTGTGCTGTCTAAATGTCAAATCCCAAAGGCACCAGGCATGTGTGAAGTTTATTTGCTGGGTCTCCTAGTTTCAGCAGTGCCCAATAGCACCCGGCTGTTTAATGCTGAATAGTAGGACTGTGTAAAGAGAGGGATGCAAAATGCAAGGCCATTGCTATGCTATGCATTATTTCCATCTGTAACCAGAAAGGGCTCCAGAATTCTTTAAAGGAAGCTCAGCAACATGTAAGCCCGGCCTGCTTCCTGGAGGGGACAAGCATGTTGAAGGCTTGTGGAGAAAAGTTCCATTTGCTTTCCGTATGTGAAACAAGTGTGACTCCACCTGCTTGCATCCTTCATGGAGCTGGCTTCGCAGTCTCTTTTTATGGTGTCGTACAGGAAACACCATCCTTCTCCATTCCTCCGTGTGGCCAGATATTTACTGCTTGCCCACAGTGAGGGCTAGTCTCTGCTCTTCCGTATGTATGGGTCTGACTTCAGGCTGTGTGCATTCATGGGTGGAACTTAGTCCAAGTTGTGCATTTCCTGCTAACATTTACAGACCTGAATAACTCAAGCTTTTTCCAAATCTTTTCTAGCCATCTGTGTACACAGACAGCCCCAAAGTGCCTCTTATAGACTGCACAAATGTCTGCATGCCCTTGAGAAATGACTATGTACCTAGTGACTCTGCCTCTGTGTACAGTGCTTGGTATTTTTGGAAGCAGACAAGCAATAAGCACTATGTAAGGTAGAAGAAAGCAGTTTCTATTAAGTGCAACCAAGGAAACTGCTGTATCGTTTGTTCTAACTTCAGGTGGGTCCCAGCTGTCTGAGTAGGGTTCAGGAGGAAAAGTGATGTGTTCTGCAGTGTGAAAAAAATAAACCACATGCCAACTGATGGCTTAAAGACCCTCAGAATTCCTTAGACCCAAACTGTTGATACAGTAACTTCTTGCTTAAAGTTGTAGTTGTGTTCCTGAAAAACTCTAAGTAAAACAATGTTAAGCAAATTTAATTCTTATGGGGGCTAGGTTTCAGGGAGATTTTTTTTCAGCAGACAAGTCAGAATATACACATCCAGTGTAAAGTTTTATTTTACACAGTTTCATACTGTATGCAGCAATGTTGATTATGAAGCTTGGTTGAGGTGTGGTGGAGTCGGATGGCGAAAAATTTCCCAGGGAATGTCTTTCTACTACATCACGAACCTAGCACTTGTCTGAGCCTCTAGAGCCGTGGTCACCAACCCATCAACCGCGATCAACTGGTCGATTTGTGAGGGCTCAACCAATCGATCGTGAGGCATTCAGAGCCCCCTCTCACCCTCCGTTTTCCTCCACCCCCAAGAAGCCTCACTACCTACCTCCAGTGACAATGGAGGTCGGGTGTGCCGGTTCCGGAAGTACACTGGCTGCTCCCCTCCCTCAGGTCTGTGGCATGCCGGGAACTTGCGGGGGGAGGGAGGGAAGTTCCCAGAGGAGGCGCACGCTGGAGATTCCCAACTCTGCAGAAGCGGGGAATTGGTCCCAGAGGAGGTGCATACCGGGGCTTCCCTCCTCTGTGGGGGCGGGGGGGGGGGTCTCTGTCCCCTGCTGCAGAATCCTGTCGCCTCTCCCCCAGCACCCTGTCCCCAGTGGCACCCTGCCTCCACCCCAGCACCCTGTCCCTTTCCCCAGCACCCACTAGCACCTTTCCCCAGTACCATGTCCCCTGCTTCCACCAGCACAGTTGGGGCCACATTAGTGAGACTTGGGGGGTTTGGGGAAGAGTTCTTTTTTTGCATCTCACTTGTGTGGCCCCAACCGACTTCTGTGTGTCAGTGACCCCTGACTCAAAACAGATTCCCTGCCCTTCTCAGAAATAAAAACAATGCAGAAACTTTTTGTGTTTCACATAGTATTTTATTTAAAAATGAAGCCTGGCCAACAAACGCCCAATTGGGGCCAAGCCCCCATCCGGCCGCAGCATAACAACACTCCTACACCCCTCCCCCCCGACCCTAGATCTGAGTCTATCATACACTGGACTCCCCCTGCCCTTATCCCCTCACATACATCAACCCAAATTACTGCACTCTCACATACACAAGCCTGTGGCTTGCTTAGTACCCCAACACTCCCCATCCTGGAGCCCCCTCCCCGAGCCAGCATCCCCTTCTCTACCTCCTCCTGCATCCAGATTTCCTCCCAGAGCTTGCACACCTCACCCCCTCCCACACCCAAATCCCTCATTCCCACCCCAGAGCCCACACACCCTGTCTCAGCCTAGTGAGGGTACGGGGCTAGACTGCGGGAGTTTTTCCAGGATTCCAGAGAGATCCCGGAAAAACTCTTCCAGGAATGTGTTTGTTCTTCCGCTTTTTGTAGTGGAAGAGCAAACATGGTCTTTAGGTAACCCCTGTATTCCTCGTTCCATGAGGAATAAGGGGGCTTCCAAAAGAAGGGGTTTTTCTGACATTTGGTCCAGTCTAGACAGGCCAAGTGTTGGAAAAACCTTTTCCTACAGAAGAATCAGGGAAAAAAAGCAGCAGTGTAGAGTTTATAAGGGCTGGGCATAGCAAGTGATGGAGAAGAGGAGAATAGAGAGGACAGGGCTCCAAGGAAGGGAAAGGATGCGGCTGTAGATCTTGGCTTGTTCTGACATTTAAAAAGAGATCTTGGGTGTAAAAAAGTTGGAGACCACTGCTCGAGGGCTAGCCTGTTAATGGTGCCTCACACTAAGAAGGCAGCATGGGCTGAGGCAGGAGGGAGGAAACAATAGTCGAGGCAGGGTGGTGGCTGCAGTCATTGCCCTGCAGAAACTGAACATGATGGTGCACCCACACTCTCCTGCTGGTGTGCACCACTCGCTCCTCGGGACAGTGAGTACAAGTCTGCCCTGTGCCAAGGGGTTATTTGTGTGTTAGGGATGTGAAAGTGTAAATGTGTATACGGTTACAGGCAGGCCCCCACCCCGGGCTGCTGCCTCTGTATTAGAGACAGCGGGGGGGGGGGGGGGGAGCAGCTCCTTGAACTGCTTTCCTTTCTCCCTCCCTCCGTGTAAATGTGCAACTTTTGAATTTTGCAGCAGTTAAAATGTGTTTATTCAGGTAAATGGTTTAACATTCCGTGTGTGTGAGAGACAAACATGCATTGCCCCTTTCAGTGCACTGCCCTTTAAATAGACCAGGAGGTCCAGACTCGGCACTCTGCAGACGGAGCACAGCAGGGGTCTCCAACCTTTTTACACCCAAGATCACTTTTTAAATCTCAGAACAGGCGAAGATCTACCGCCCCGCCTCTTCCTTGAAGCCCCGCCCTCTCTATTCTCCTCCTGTCCATCACTTGCTATCCCCAGCCCTTACTCACACACTCTGATAAACAGTTTATTTTTAAATTGTGATATAGAAAATTAAAATCACGTGTTTATAGTTATGAAATTGTCTGTTTTTTATTCATGCTATTTACATCTAAAATGAAGCATTTAGAATTATACATTTTGTGGGGACAGAGTTCTGCAGCGGGGGGCAGGGGAGAGGGAACAGGGTGCCAGTGGGGACAGAGTTCTGTAGCTGGGGACAGCGGAGTGGGGATGGGGGTGGGGTGGGGTGCCAGTGGCAGCAGAGAGTCCCCTGCATCTACCTCCTCCCAGGATTCTCTCCCCCCCTCCCCCCCTCCCCGAGGGAAGCCAGCACATGCCTCCTCGGGGTCCAACTCCCCCCCCCGTGGCAAGGCCAAACCCTCATGGGCGCCTGCCCTGGAGCCAAACCCACGCGGGTGCCTGCCCTTTGCCAAACTCCAGGGTCGACCCCCGCTCGACTCACCCCTCCAGCGCCAGCGGCGCAGGAAAGCCACCGCACTCCTCCTCCAGGGCCGATGCTCGCTCCCCGAGCAAGCAACAGAGCTGTGGGAGGGGAGCAGCCCGTGCACTTCCGGAACCCCAAGAAGTGACGCAGGCTTCAGACAGGACTTCCGTCCACCCCACGGGAAACCGGCACTACACTAGGGGTAGGTAGTAGGGCTTCTCGGGGTTGGGGGGAAAATGAGGAGTGGGGTGCCCGAATGCCTCGCGATCGGCTGGTCAATCGCGAGGCCTCAACATCGATGGGCTGGTGACCACGGTAGTAGATTAAGCTGAAATCAACATAACTATTGTTATTTAACTATTACAATTTATATATAATAATTTCTTATGTAAAGAGACCTTTAATGAGTCATCAGCAGCGATAATTTCAGCATAGTCCTGAAACAGGCATTCAGTACACGTACGTACTGAAACATAACACAAGGACTTTTGAACGCTGCCATGCCTACAAATACAAACACACTGTACAGAGTGGGGGAGGGCATCCTGACATAAGCACCTCTCTCCCTCCTTCCCCTTTTTTTTCCCTGCTCCCCGCACAACAAGCAGGAGGCTCCAGAGCAGGGCAGTGGAGGGGAGGGACCAGGACAGGACGGAGGCATGGGTGAGCCGGGCAGCTGCCCGGGGCGCCTGATGGCAGCTGTCAGGGGCGTGCGGCGTCCCTGACAGCTGCCATCAGGAGCCGCGCCGGCCCCAAGGCTCCGTGCAGTCGTGCCCTTTCCCCCGCGGCTACAGGGCCCTGCACGGCCCGGCGTGCGCGCCAGCAGTGCTGGCCGGGCCGGGCTGTGCAGCGCATGTGCCTTGCGCCCCGGGGATGGGTCCCAGGCTGCGCGCCAGCGGCCGTGGCTGGCGCACGCATGCACTATGTGCCCCGGGGGCGGGCCCGTGCACCCTGGAAGGGCGGGCCCACGCATGCGCCCTGCGCCTGGGGGCAGCACCGTGTGCCCAAGCCCAGGGCGCTAAAAGGGCTCGGGCCGGCCCTGGGAGGGACAGCTGAGCTGCAGCTGCCCAGCTACATACCTTACAGGGAAGTTAGGCAGGGCCGCATTATGACTTTCGTGGGCCCTAGGCACTTTTGCCTTCATGGGCCCCTTCCTCCATTAACAAAAAATATTAAAAATTATTTTTGATATAACTTTAAATACTTCAACTTTTTTTCCTGTTTTAATCAAAATTTAATAGATTTTCGTGGGCCCTAAAAGTTTCATTTTTTTCTTCTGATTTTAAAAGAAATTAAAACATTTTCATGGGCCCCTAAAAGCATTGTGGGCCTTAGGCTCTGTACCTGCTGTGCCTAATGGGTAAGTCGGCCCTGAACTTAGGGGAGCTGATGTGAGGGGGCTTCCAGCCCAACCTCGTTCCAAACCCCCACGAGGACAGAAATCCTGCAATTAGTGGACAGAGTACGCAGCCAAACGCCATTCTAAGGGAGCATTGCACAACTTTAAACAAGCATGTTTTGTAATAGTTAAGCAACGAAACCACGTTAACCAGGCAACATTGTGAGGAGTTGTTATACATAAATAGGGATGACAGACCTTTTTCTTTAGAGTTATTTATTATTCTCTAATGTCATGTAGACATGTTCAGGTATGGACAGGAAGAGGGAGAATGCACCACTCCCCTGCCACTCTGTCAGGTCCTGTGAACACACTGGACAGTGCTCTGGTTCTGTGTCTGCAGACCCTGTTCTCTCCCATGCAGTGTACGTGTACAGAGAAGTGATGGAATTCATATGGGGCCTGTAGAAACAAGACACTTTACTCTGAAGCTAGTGCCAAGTACTGCTTAAACTTTTAGAGCCGTTTTAAAATTCTGGCTTTTATTGAGACCCTGTTAAATATGCCTTTTTCCAATTTTCAAGGATACTACCCACCACCTCCAACAGTACCAGCTGGCGTGGCTCCCTGTGTTCCTCGCTTTGTGAGGTCCAGTAATGTTCCGGAATCCTCACTCCCACCTGCTTCCGTGCCATATGCCGATCATTACAGTACATTTCCCCCTCGAGATCGACTGAATTCTCCTTACCAACCTCCTCCTCCGCAGCCGTATGGACCAGTTCCTCCTGTCCCTTCTGGAATGTATGCTCCAGTGTATGACAGCAGGCGCATCTGGCGTCCCCAGATGTACCCACGAGATGATATTATTAGGAGCAATTCTTTACCTCCAATGGATGTGATGCACTCATCTCTCTATCAGACATCATTGCGCGAGAGATACAATTCCTTGGATGGGTATTACTCCATGGCTTGCCAACCTCCAAATGAGCAGAGGACTGTGCCTTTACCAAGGGTAGGTGAAAATGGAAAAGAGAAGGATTTGATTTACCTTAAAGTTCATGTCATAAATCACGTGACCTAATTCGCACAGAGCTCTTTTCTAGCCTTGTGTTTACATTATATTTGTTAATCGGCAGCCCCCAAACAAGTTGTTTCTTAAACCACTAGCCCGTCATAAAACGGGATTTTCAAGTTTTCCTCCACATCCTATTCCTTTTCTAGCTCAGTCTTCTCTCCTGAGCCTCCGGTCTCTCGCTCCATCTCTCTCTCTCTCTCTCTCTCTCTTCCCCCCTTCCTACTGCCTCCCCCCCTCTCAGCTCTCCTCCGTCTCCTGCCTTTCTCTTTCTCTCTTCTCCCCCTCCTGCCTCTCTCTCTCTCTTTCTCTTCTCCTCCTCCTACATGGGGAGCGCGGCGCCCAAACGGCTGTTTGCGCCGCTTGCTCCCACGTGGCAGCCCAGCTGAGCAGCTGCCTATGAGCTCCAGCTGCCCCCCCGCACTGTTTCCCTTCATCCCAGCACTGATCCTGCAGCCTCCCAGCTGTTCTCCACCTCCCCCTCCCCCTCATTCCCCCGCCCTCCCCCCGGCCAGGTTCTGTTCACGGCCAAGGGGCAGGGCCCGGAGCCACTGACACGCCGCATATCACCGCCCCACCCTCCTTCGCCTGGCTGAGCAGCGCAGAAGTTAGCAGAGTGCCACAGCAGGCGGCAACAGCGCCCCCCAGAGGGAACAGCCAGCATTTCAGCGTTAGAGTCACAGACATTGGGCTACTGTATATATAAGGGCACATCTAGATTTGCTTTCACTTTTGAAAGAAGATATACAAATTTGGCACGAATTTGCTTGTCTTCTTCCGATCACTTTTTCTAAAGAGGTTCTAGACCGTGTAAAGCAATCGGAAGAAGATATGCAAATTTGCGACAAATTTGCACTTTCTTTCGAAAGTGAAAGCAGGTTATGGTGGGGGAGGTCTAGGTTGAATATTAGGAAAAACTATTTCACTAGGAGGGTGGGGAAGCACTGGGATGGGTTCCCTAGGGAGGGGGTGGAGTCTCCATCCCTAGAGGTGTTTAAATCTCGGCTTGACAAAGCCCTGGCTGGGTTGATTTAGTTGGGATTGGTCCTGCCTTGGGCAGGGGGCTGGACTTGATGACTCCTGAGGTCTCTTCCAGCTCTATGATGTCTAAGTCTAGACGTGCCCTAAGAGGCAGATCTTTGTCCTTTGGGGTAGGGCTTTGTCCTTTGCTCCTCTGCTCACAAACACACATCAACTGAATTAATTCGATACATCGTAGTTATGGCTATATTAGACCTCTTTGCTTTTTTTGCTCATAAACACACATCAACTGAATTAAACACATCATAGCTGTTGCCTAGTTCCATTCCTTTGGTTCATAATATTCATTGAGAGACACTTTGGATCCAACATGCATCTCCCTCTACCTAGGACCTATATTGACAGCTATAAATGGGACTCCAGTCCAAAGAATTCTGACTTAGGGGTGTCAAAGGCATGGCCAAATCTGGCCTTCTAACATATTTATATAGCCCAGAGGATATAGTCAGATTGTTCAGAAATCTTTTTTTTAAGTATTTTTCTAGCCCTCGTGGATGCAGAGAAAACATTTCAAGTGTAAACTGAATGTAAACAATACAGTAACATTTGTTTGCAGATGGCTTCTGGCAGTAACTCAGGGGTCTATTAACTTTACAGGGGGTCCCCGCTATAAGTCGCCCCAGTATTCATCCGTTCCACACTAAAGTTGTTGACATTTGTAGGAACTGATGCGAGAGAAGTCCTCCGATTTCCCGCTATAAGTCGTGTGAAACATTCCCCCCAATTTGCTTAAATGGAAGTCATCCGTGGGGAAAAAAAAATTCCGCTTTAAGTTTTCGCTATAAGTCCAAGTTTTTTGGAATGTATCTTGGACGTATAGTGAGGACTCCCTTCCTCTCTCCCCCCGCCCCCCCCCACCTGCACTGGAGTATCAGCTGTAAAGTCCAGTGATAACACTTCAGTTTCAACTTTAACTGTTTCATTGCAGAGCATTTTAGCATATGCACTGTGAAATAACATGGACAATAAACCCAAGGGGAGATAGGAACTAGGAGATGTTGCAGAGAAGAAATTACAGAGGAAAGAACAAAGGGGATGCAGAGAAAGGAGGATGGAATAGGAAAACCAAGGGTGAATTAGTGATGGCGCTACAGGGAGCCTGTTTTCATACTTAGTGGTGCTGAATGTGATAAGGTACTGAATAAAAACCATCTGAAAGTTGAGTTACTATGTAATGGCCAGATTCTCTCCTGGATCACTCTGTGACTCTCCCAGTCTCATCAGCGGGAGGTCACTAGAGGAGCTGAGGGGCAGATGGCTCCTAAATGTACACAGTGGCCTACCAGTCATAACTAAACAGGGCGTTCACATTCCATATCTTGTCTTCAGTGTTTTCTATCCTTCACATAAATCTCTTCCTAGTGGCTGGTATTTGGTAAGGTAGCTGTGGCTGTCCCTTGCTTATTTTTCTGTGCTGGCAGCTCTGAGACACCTGTGAATGATCTGCACTATCCTGCTGTGAGTATTAAGACACTGACGCCCTTTCCGTTTGGTTTACTCTAGGAGCCTTGTGGTCACTTGAAGACCAGTTATGATGATCAGTTAAGACGGAAGCCCGAGCAATGGGCACAATACCACTCTCAAAAAACACCTCTTGTGTCCTCCACCCTTCCCATGGCAACCCAGTCTCCAACCCCACCTTCCCCTCTCTTCAGTGTTGACTTCAGCACGGAGGTGAGAAACCAAAGAATTTCTGGGTGCTTCAGCTTCCTGCTTCTGCACTCACTGGGAGAGCTTTTCTTTTTCCATCTTCTGCGATTCTGTTTGATCAAGTTCCTCCCCCTGCAAGTGCAGGATATAATCTCCCTAATAAAATATTGGCTATAAAGCTGCTGCAGCTACACTTGGTCTCTGACAAAAGGCCAAAATTAAGCAAAGAACTGATTTAACGTAAAGACATCTTAACTGTATAATACAGTGTTAGTTTACTGTTAAGACTCTCATACCCCAGTAAGGAAACGGGTGTGGAGTTTTACAGAGACCTCCTATGCAGTTAGAGAGAGAAATCCTCTCTACAGCATATCACAGATATCAATTGTAATTAACTACGATGACTTACCAACCTTCAGATTTCTGTGTTGAGCACTGTGGGTACGTTTTCCATTAAGAAGAACCCTCCCATTTTAGTTTCTTGTTTTTAATGGCACCATAATAGGATCAGCAGGTTTAATCAAGATGCATACATCCCTGTAGTCCCAAGGAATGCATATATTGGAATGAAAAGTGACAAGCCCTGGTCAAACATTTAGCTGTGTTGGATGACAGTAGCAAAATGGAGACTTCAGAAGCAAGGCATGAGAGCTGGCAGTGTGTCTGGGAGGAGAAATTAATCTGGCAGTGTCTCTCTTTCTATACCCCTAAGAATGAAAAGATTCAAAATACAGTTTGCTAAAAAGCTGCTTTGTTGGCATTTATTCTAAACTATTGCAAATAGTTATGTTAGGGGTTATACATGGTCACAGACCTCCCATCAAGTCCAAGTTAAGGCCTTACCCTTTCTGAGTTTTTTACCAAGATTGGCTTGATATAACTTTACTAAAGGAACAATGAAATGCATGGCTTTCTCCTCTTAACCTTTCACTGCTTTGGTGATTTGCCTCATGCAGCCACTGAAGCGTATCCATCTGTGCCAATTAGGGAGGTGGAGGCTAAACGGTTACAGTTAATTGATGGGGCTGGAGCAGCTCCCCACCTGCCTCAGGCAGGGGGCTGCTCCAGCACCAGAAAAGAGAGGGGCCCACCGTAGATAGGGGCTGCTGTGGTGTAGCACCTGCCTACAGCATCCCAGCTGAAGCAGCCTCTATCCACAGTGGGCTCAGGCACCAGGCAGGCAGGAGCTGCTCCAACTGGGACTTGGCTGCAGCGTGCAGCAGGGGGTGGGGAGCATTCTAGCCCAGTGGCAGGTAGTGTCTCGAGTCCCCTTCCCCTCCCGGCTTGCCCCCCTTTAATCAGTAACAGTGTTTAACCTGTTAGCCAGTTAAACAGGATTTTACATCCCTAGTGCCAATCCAAAGTGTCAGCAGGCAAAGCAACTATTTGTACAGGTGAAGTTTACCCCTGCTTGGAAAGCTTCACAGGTAGAAAATGCGGTTTATGCTGAAAGCTGGTGCCAAGAGGCCAGTGCCTGGCCACAGATGGCTGAAATTCCCTGCATGCGTAAGACTTGATTTAATAGTGCACACTGAACCATTTTTCTGTATTACACATTAATGCTAAATCCCTTGGGGGGGGGGATTTGTGTCCTTTTTTGTTTTGTTTTGTTAGTTCTCGGAGAGCGTTAGTGACTTGAGCGGTACTAAATTTGAGGAAGACCATCTTTCGCACTACTCGCCCTGGTCCTGTGGAACTATTGGTTCCTGCATAAATGCCATCGACTCGGAGCCCAAGGACGTCATTGCCAATTCAAATGCTGTGTTAATGGTATGGCTGGTCTGCGCTCTGCCTACTCCCTCGGGAGATGCCGAGTGCTGCAATGTTTCTGTTTGATTACCAAACTGAAATAGATTGCCAGGCTTTTTGTAAATGAACATTATTATTGATTATAAGACACTAGAATCCAAAGTATTAAAGTTAAGCTAGTTCAGCTCATTTTTAAACCATTTGGAACAAACCTTTGCCCAGCTGTGAAAACAGGCTATCCGCTAGCAATTTAAAAAATCGCAGTCTTGTTTATAACATGCTTAGACTTCAGACAAGCTACTTAATACCCACTCAATGTAAATGTAACTGTTTGCTTTTATCATCCTCAGTCAATAATCAGTCATTTATAATTCAGGACTCCTATTCCTCAGACATACAAGTTAGACTGAAGGGATGAATGGATGGACAACCATGAGGCTGTATAATAAGGATTTCCACTTCTGGTCAGGTTGCACAGTTTTGCAGGCACCTTCAGCTGTTTATTCCTCCTGTAGTGAATAGTGCCTCCCATTTAAGAGCTGTCTACAGTGGTGCAATAGTGTCAGGGTACTCTTGTGTAGTGGCCTTGACAGACTAACATGGGCCAATGTGTCAATTGGGGCTGATGTCTTCACTGGATTTATCAGGTTCCAGCTAGGCATGTAATGGTGTAGTTGATTAACTGATTAGCAAAACCTTATTGGTTAATACTACAGACTACACACATTCTTCCCTCCCCCTTCCCGCCAGTAAATTTTTTAGCAGGCTGGCCAGCAGCCCGGCTCAGTCCTGGCTTGCACTGGGTCCAGGACCAACCCCTGCTGTGGCTCTGCATTTAAAGTGTATTAGGAGCTAGGCAGGCAGGCAGCCCGGCTCAGTTTGAGCTCATGCTGGGTCTGGGAGCTCAGACCCACCCCAAGACAGAGCCAGCTGCCACCCTGCAGAGGTAGCAGCAAGGGGTGACAGGCAGCCAGTCCACGAGGGGAGTTGGTTTTCAAACTGGCTCCCCTCGCGGATCAGCTCCCGCCTGGCACCCTGCGCTGCTGCCTCTGATATAGTGGCAGGGGACTCTCCGGGAGTGGGAAGCACACTGGCTGCTGGCTCCACCCCCGGGGACTATAGAATAGTCAAGTAATCAATAAGAATCCATGAGGTGAATCGACTATTCAATTAACCGATATTTAACATCCCTAGTTCCAGCTAGCTTTAAGTGAGATATTCAGAACTGTTTGACCTTGAGCAATTTTTTTTCATTTGGGAATCTGACCAGATTTTCTGTTCTATCATTGTCATTGCTTTGGTTAATCTTTAGTTTGAAGTGAGTGCCTTCAGCAATGCTAGCAGTACAGAGAGGACATGGAAAAGATAAAACCTGCATTACACACCACAGAACAGAGTAGTCTGCATGAACTTTCATTATGGCTGTAGGGCCTACGCAGGTCACTTACATAAAACTAACATTTTATATCATTTGTGTAATTATCCTTAAACACAGATCTCGCTCTGCTAGAAGGCTTTTGGAATATACATATCCTGTAGTGGGGGGGGAAAAAACAACAAAATGAAAATGCAGCGCAATTGTTTTATTGGCTTGAAATTGGGTACACGAAATTAACTGAGGTTTGAATGAACTGGAGAATAAAACGTACTTAATACATATCCAAAATGAGAGAACCTTCCTGGATAAGGGAGGTCTCATTTGCATTTGGGGGTTTGCATCCTGCTCTAGTATGATCAAACAGCTGCTTCTCTACAAAAGTCATGTCTCATTCTCTGCAGTTCTACTCCGACTTCCTCCAGTATGAGGAAGGATGTTGGGGGGGCATACTGTGGAAATGGGGGTTTATAGCAGCGAGACCTTTTTTTCTGAGAGGAAACAGAAACACTTTAAAAAACCACACAGGTGTACCCTGTGAATCACTGTCTGGTGCCAGTTGGCCACTGAATCCCAATAGGCAACTGTCACGGTGTTCCCTCCCCGCTTGCTGGCTGGTCAGGTTGGCACTAATCACCTTCACTACGTCTAGACTGGCATGATTTTCCGCAAATGCTTTTAACGGAAAAGTTTTTCCATTAAAAGCATTTGCGGAAAAGAGCGTCTAGATTGGCACGGACGCTTTTCTGCAAAAGCACTTTTTGCAGAAAAGCGTCCGTGCCAATCTAGACGCGGTTTTGCGCAAGAAAGCCCCGATGGCCATTTTTGCCATTGGGGCTTTTTTGCACAAAACAGTTTTCAGCTGTCTACACTGGCCCTTTTGCGCAAAAGCATTTCCGGAAAAGGGCTTTTGCCCGAACGGGAGCAGCATAGTATTTGCGCAAGAAGCACTGATTTCAGACAGTAGAAAGTCAGTGCTTTTGCACAAAATCAAGCGGCCAGTGTAGACAGCTGGCAAGTTTTTCCGCAAAAGCAGCAGCTTTTGTGGAAAAACTTGCCAATCTAGACACAGCCCTTGTGTAATAAAGGTGGTTCAATGACCTCTAGCCTTTTGAATGACCCTGTTAAATGTGTTGAACTGCTGATCAATCTCTTATATCTTCTGGTCTCTCCGAAATGTGTAGGATCTGGACAGCGGGGATGTTAAGAGGAGAGTGCATCTATTTGAAACGCAGAGAAGGGCAAAGGAAGAAGACCCTATAATTCCCTTTAGTGATGGACCCATCATCTCCAAATGGGGTGCAATCTCCAGATCCTCCCGCACAGGGTATCACACAACAGACCCTATTCAGGCTACCGCTTCCCAAGGAAGTGCTACTAAGCCCATCAGTGTATCAGGTATAGTCAGTGCTTGCTATTGCCAGCTGTACGTTGCTGTGGACAGTTAATAACCCTATATGTGGATATTCTGAGAAGATATTGAATTGTACCTTAATTTGTTATAGATTATGTCCCTTATGTCAATGCTGTTGATTC
This sequence comes from Pelodiscus sinensis, assembly GCF_052426305.1. Lineage (NCBI taxonomy): Eukaryota > Metazoa > Chordata > Testudines > Trionychidae > Pelodiscus > Pelodiscus sinensis. The sequence goes on along the minus strand of NC_143074.1, from coordinate 23,587,990 downwards.
AAGATGGAGTTCCGGTGGCTCAGATTCTGCTTCATCGGCACGCTATGTAGAACGGTATGACCCTTCCCTAATGCCTTTTAGTTTGAGGCAAGGGGGCTACTTAGTCGGTGTGTTGGCAGGCATGATGGCGGGGCCCCAGCCCTGCTAGTCACCCCTTTCACATCCGTCCGAACAGCAGCCACTCCCTTTGCGTGATATAGAAAATAGTCCTTTTCCAGGGGCTTCGGGTTCTCTTGGCACAACCCAGCCCTGACCTTGTTCTAAGTTAGGAGAAGAGGAAGCTGCAGACCAAATTTGGTAGCCCTACCTCTTCCTATTTAGGAGGAGTTCTTGAACAAACGGACTCACAGACAGACACGTTCTGAAATGTAGAGAGAGATTAGAAAGTACCTGCATCCCTCGCAGGGGTGTTGTGAGGAGGTCTGAAAAGTGCCAAGTATTTCATGCTCACAGGTTTTATCCACAAATCTTAGCTGTTTAGAAACAAACTGCGAAGCTTGAGGGGTCACTAAGAAAATGATTTTCTTACTGTTGTGTGGGACAGTAACAGTTGCTTTTCTCTTTAAAGGGACAGATTCATAGTTACTGAATTATCTGGTCACAGAAAGCATTCCAGTACTGGAGATCTACTGAGCATTGAACTACAACAAGTAAGATGTTGGACCATGATTACAACTTTGTCCTACAGTGTCTAGCTCAACATGCTGTGCAGAATTAAATTGTAGAATTACCCTAGTGACTCACAGGAATGAGGAAGCGAGAGCCTGGTCCTATTCACGTGAACACCAGACATGGTGCTTAGTCATATGAGGTGTCCCATTTATTTTAAAAGGGTTGCTCATGGTGGAGAGTGCTGTTTGTCTGTTAAGTATTGAGATTTGCAGGATCCAGACAAGGCATTGAGGAAGAAATTTGTTACCTGATGTAGATCTGTATGCCATGCATTCTGAGAATACATAATTAGAGAGAGCTGTTCTTTGTGTGGGGAGATTTCTTTTGCAGTCTAACAATGCAAAGTTTAAATGTAGTCAAGTAACTATTATGGTTTTTTCCCCTCACAGGCTAAAAGTAATTCTTTATTACTTCAGAGAGAAGCTAATGCACTAGCCATGCAACAGAAGTGGAATTCCCTAGATGAAGGCAATCGCCTTACCTTAAATCTTTTAAGCAAAGATATTGATTTGAGGAATGGTGAGGTAAAGAAAAAGATTATTGGGATGTATCATCTCACTGAGGGCTTGGGGTATATAATTGGAAGGGGCTCATTTGAAAATATGTGTAACCTATTCTTTTGAGTTCATTGCTGCTGCTGTACATGGGTCATTGTTTGAGAGCAAGCAGATGCATTCACTGTACTGCTTCTTGCTGAGGGACTCCATAGAAATAAATTGTTTTATTATACCGTTGTCGGTTGCTGGGCGGGGGTAGATGCATATAAGTATCCTTAAATGTGGAAGAACATGCATAGTTCTTCTACCAGCTTTATACGTTATATCAAGAAAGTGATCTCTGTTCTCTGTTCCAGTTGTAGGTAATATAAAGCTAAAATTTCTGCTAGTGGGCTCTCAAAAGATTCCTTTCCAACACACACATACTTTACACTATTCTGCAAGTAAGCAGGAAATATCTAATCTGACCAGTACCCAAGTACACCATTGGCATCCAAGTAGCTGTCCATTTCCTGCTCTCCCCTCTTATCCCAGGAATGTGGATTATGATGATATCTTCCATTTTGATTTGAATTCTTAAGGATGGATATGGAAAGTCTCTTGTATTTGCAGACCGACTATATTGAAGACTGTGCAGACACAAAGCCAGATCGGGATATCGAATTAGAGCTTTCAGCCCTTGATACTGATGAACCTGATGGGCAGGGTGAACAAATAGAGGTATTAACAAGAACTGCATGTCTTGGAATTCTTTGGTTAGTTGTTCAGCTGTTTCTAAAAGCTCTTTCTTGTAAAACCAATGATTATTCACGCTTATAGTGGGGAAACCTTTTACAATAAAAAGGTAGGTTTTATACTGATCTCTGAATCTTCTTTGGCACCATGTTAGCATAGAACTTGGGTTGCTTTTGTGCTCGTCTGTCATCTGAGCTTGTCAATGTTACTCTAATTGCAAAAGTTTTTAAAACATATTCTGTGTTAAATTCAAGATGACATCAATAATTTTATCGATACACAACATGGAAACCAAAAGTATTTAAAGATGTGTAAAATCTATTACAATGTGGTTACTTAAAACGTTTCAAATCATCTAGTTTCTAATACCAAATTCATTAAAAAAATTGTCCTTGCTCTTTATAGTCCTATTATTGCCCAGGCCTATCTTTTATATTTTGCTTCTATTAATAGTCTGCATTCAGGTTCTTGAAATATTATTTTTCACCTTCATTGTGCAGTCATAAAATATTCTGATCTTGTTTCATACCACACAGAAGGATCATTGCAGCCCTTCTCTAGAGCAGTCATGTATTAAAAAAAAATAGAGATCTCTGTCATTAAAGCACTGCATAATGCATGCTGGTTTCCATACCTCTCTTTTGTTGATCCATTTCTTAAATAAAAAGTGGGTTGGAAACTGGTTGAGAGACAGTATGAGTAGTTATTAATTGTTTGCTGTTAAACTGAGGTGGTATCTAAAAGTCCTGCACCATCCGTCCTGGATCTGATACTAGTCAGTATTTTCATTAATGACTTAGATAAGGAAGTGGAGAACCTTGCAAAAGAAAAAGAGATTCTAAGAGTATCCTCTGACTTCCAGAATCATTACATAACATAAATGGAAATTAGAAGATTTACCAAAGCAAGTAGCACCACAACATTGATGGACAGTTCTGTCTTCTTCCTATAGGAGATTCTGGACATACAGCTAGGTATCAGTTCTCGAGATGACCAGCTGCTCAATGGAACCACTATAGAAAATGGACATCCTCTCAAGCAACACCAAAAGGAACCTTTGGAGCAGAAGAGACAAAGTTTAGGTGAAGACCTTGTGATTCTGTGAGTGTTAGACAAAACAGCAGCATCAGAGTGGTTAAAACATGACTGTTTAGAGGAACTGCTTAGCTTCTCAGACTTGGCTGAGACCTCTGCACTGTGTAATGGGGAAATGGGAAGAGACTGTTGAGAACTAGGAAGGATTAGGGTTGTGATTATAAAATCCATCAAATGGACCATTGGTGCATCAGTTTTCATGTATTTGTGTTACCTGGTTTTCTGTATTTATTAGGTAACAGTTGGTATACACCTATGTTTTTTCATGTGTTCCCATACTACATAGAAATACAAAAATATTTTTATAATGACCAGAATTCAGGAAGACTAGTCTCAGCAAGGTTGGGCGTTAAACTTAATATCCATTAGCCTCTTCAATGCCAAAAAAGTGCAAAATACTCTATGCTGGAATCACACACGCTACTGTATTTTAACCATTTAATGCTGCCTTTGAAAATGAGGCACTCTGCTTTTACTCTGTGAGCGTACCCTTCTATGGTAAAACAGTCTGTCTTTCCACAAATTACCATTTAATTTCAATATTTACGTGGTTTAATGCACACAATTTATGTCTTTATAGTTTGCAATAAGCTGAAGTTTAATATTTGTATGATTTATTTTTCCCCTCAGGGAGGAGCAGAAAGCAGTCCTGCCCGTAACTTCTTGCTTCAGCCAACCTATCACAGGATCCTTTAGCAATGCAAGCTGCCTGCCCATCAGCACATCAGTCAGTGTTGGCAGCCTCATTTTGAAAAGTGCTCACATTATGTCTGAGGATAAAAACGACTTTTTAAAGCCCATTGCAAATGGCAAGATGGTTAACAGCTGAAAGGCATTCATCTTTCCAGCTTGTGACCATGCTGTGGAAGCATTTACACTAGCTTTTTATATATATATATATATATATAATATATATATTATATAATGTATATTTTTTTTAAAAAAAAATAATATTGGGGTCATCCATTTCCTGTGGACTCTTTGATACTTCAAGCCCCTCTTGCATTAGCATTCTGAAAAGATAAATTTACTAGGGTAAGGCGTTCACTTTCCACAAACTAATGGAATTTGGACATTGTTTTACTTAAGCTTAAAGCAGCTTTTTATGAGTTTGTAGCAATCCGGTGCAGTAACTGAGCCATTCTTATTTAAAATGGCTTCTATAGAAGATTAACAACTCAGTTATTTAAACTAGCAGGATCCTACAATGATACATCTAGTGAAAGTAAAACTAATTTATTTGTCTCTATTTTGTTTCATGAGCGAGGAACTTGCATCTTGTTGCAGTTGCTTTTTCTTTAGTTATGGAACTTTGCATGGAATATTGTTTCCTGTTTGGAGAGTGAGAGGTAGGGATTTGTACTTTATTACAGGGTTAACACACTTTAGCTTCGTATTACTGCATTATATGCAGGACGGTGGTGCAGTGTTTTGCTGTAGCTTTTTATTTTTATTTTTTTAATTTCTGCTATAGTACTGTTGATAGTTGTATACAGGCTACTTGTCCAAGTAACGTTACAAAAAGTAACCCAAGTGCCTAAATCCTTCAGCTAATGTTCTTGGTATTGGTTCCTTCAAGTCATGTGCACATCCATTTTTAACCATTTCGATAAATTATGCACTAATGTAATAGTGGTTTTTTTTTAATGCAGTCCTCCACCTGCATTTATAAAATCCAGATGACTTGGCAAAAGAATCAGGTGCTCTTGGCTTTCCTGTGAAAACCCTGTATGTAGCGTTTGCACTGACTAACAATATGGTATTGCTGGTTGTGTGGTTTTTTTTCTAATTTAAACTAATTAGTGGGAGGTTTGGACACTCATTACATTTTCTTGGTTAAATATTGTTAATCATCACTTGGTATTCAGGTTTAATATTGCTTGTTTACTAGCTATTGACTAAACCTACAGTAATGTAGCATTAAATCTATAGAGTTGTGCTAGAAATTGTATGACTATGTGCCCTGCTAAGAAATGACTGAAAAGTTATATTAGATATGGCAATAGAAGAGAGTTCACACACACACAAGCACTCTGGGCATAGGTTGGTGTGTTTTTGTTTTTGTTTTTTATTTTAAATATTCAGTCACCATTTTGGAAAAAGAAAGCAGGACCTTCCCTCCTGGTGATAACGATCTTACTGTTTGTCCTCAGTTTCTTTGGTACATGTTTTAGTTTTTTAATGTTTTTATTAACTTCTGTGAAGTTGTTTACTCTGAAAATTGTACTGGAATATTTGAAGCCAAGCTAACCTTTCACCAGGTGTACTGTATGTAAGGGCTTTTCCTGCTAGCAAAATGCTTAAAGAGGATCATGTTACTGGTCGTCTGAGTTATTTTACAAAATCACAGCTATGTGTCATATAAGATTTTGATAACTGTTTTGTGCACGTTTCTGAGGGGTGGGGGTTGGCATTTCCCTGAGGGTTACTGATTAGATTGCGAAAATATTGGTGTTTGATAGCTCTTAATGAACATGTCCATGAAATAATTATGTTGTAAATATATATGAAAATCCAAGGGTTAGTTTTGATATTCTGGTGTCAGTATGGAAGATCTTACACACTTATTTAATACTAAAAATATAAAGAAATCTTTGTAGAACAACAGTAAAGTAGCCTTTTCTTGGTTTCTTTGGCTATTTACTGTACCTTTCCTGATAGGCAGTGCCACCTCATCTCTGGAATAAGACTGGTATTTTGTTTCACTTTGCAGCCTGAAATGATTAGGAACAAGAATTAGACCACCTTGTCACCTTAACTCATTTCCTGTTGATATTACAAATTAACATAGAATGTTAGACATGAATATGATTGTTGTATATTTTATATCAAGACCATTCTGTAAATATGAATTTATATTACTTTTGAAATGCTTCCGAAGTACTTTTATTTGCTGTATGTAATTCCAAAAGGATATGCAAATCAGTATGTCTATTTCATGGATATTTAAACAGTGAGATCTTCCACGTTGAAGGTAATGTAATTTTTTTAAAAAGATTTTTAAATTTTAAATTGCTATTTTGTTACAAAAATAGAGAAAATATAAAGGTTTGAGAAGTCCTTATTCGCCCTCAGGGAAAGAGCCCTCTGTGCACCAGAACTCCACAGAACATCTTCAGCATGATCTGAGGGTGAATATATACTACATAAATTGATCTTGTGTATTTATCTTAACTTTTTAATTTTAAAATTGCAATTTTAAAACTTGGTTGTGCTCTGCTGGAGGGGAATTGGGATAAGCTGCTTACACACGTTTGTCTGTTTTGTCCAGTGCAAATACATCAGCCTAACAACTTTATTGGCATGTCTAAGAACAAATGTATTTATATATGCTTATCTGCAGCAGAAGATCCCATGATACAGTAGCTTTCTAGAAAAGACCACATGCTTCCTGTTAAAAGGAGTCAGTTCTGGGATGAGGCTAATTTGTGTTGAACCTTTAATATCTAGAATGTCAGACACAAGAATTGAGGGATTTTTTAATAACGTGCCAGCATTGTCTTAGTTTTTAACACTGATTATCATCTTGCCACGAAACTATACCCTCTGGTGCCCCCAGTGAGCGGAAGCAACAGATGAGAACATAGTTCTGGCTGTTAATTTTTGGCAACATTTCATTATTTGACCTGATGCAAACCAATATGTGTGTGTGTGTGTATCTAGTTGCAAATCAGGTGCCTTTTTGGGCAATGGAAGGGCTAACTTTCTGACATTACAGTAGTGACTAATCTTTGTGTGTAG